>NC_090850.1:9197500-9797500 GCF_024217435.2 Syngnathus scovelli | reverse complement strand
CATCAACAACTAAAGCTATTAAGTAGTTATTACAGGAAGATTAGCTTTGACCCCATCTTCCACATTCCTGGGGTGAGTGGTCTAAGATGTTGGAGCGAAGTCAAGACTATGATGGAAAAGTGCAGTTCCTCCCCACCAATCTTATTAAACCTTTCCATTATGGACCTTGCCTTGTTGTCAAGGACACAGTGATGATGTATCAGAAGCATTTAAAGCAAAGACTTTTCCAAAGTCTTCAGATGTCCAGATTGGAGTGCTCTAAATCAAGTCACAATGAATCAATGCTTTTAATGGAGAGGTATGTTTAAACACTTTGGTCAGCACAGTCATTAAAAAACAATGAGAGCAGAATCAGCTTAACTAAAACCCTTTGGAGCACAGTCATACGCATGCGGACCCACAACCCCCAAGAGGCCTCAGATGTCTGTCTCTATGTAAAAGGCAGTCGGGGTAAAGTGAGTCGACAGTCACTTTAGTCACAGAGTCGAGTTAATCAGCCACTCAGGCAAAAGGGAACCAAGTGCAAGCTACAAGGTTAAATAACACTAAGCGCATCCATCAACAGCTCACAAAAATCATGACTGCTATTCTTATCGTAGATGGGATCCCCATGACCTCATCCATACATGCAATGCAGGAAATAGACTAGCATTGGAGTTATTTCACAGAGGCTTATTAAAAAGATGGAACTTATAGTTGGTTATATATTAGTTGGTTCTCTGGAGTGTTAATTTCACTATAAAAAATTAGACAAATATTTTTGTCAACACACATTTTTCATCGCACGAAAACTAGACGGGAGTGAGACCTTCATTAATAAACAACGATTGGGACGAAATTAGTATGCATTTCTTGTGGATTAATGAAGACGAGACAAAAATGTTCCCACAATAACATTAAACTAACTGTAAACTAATGCTGGCTAACCAAACTAACTGTATGAACATGAACCTGTTTATTCTCCCAACTAACACTAGATAAAAATGCTGACACTTTTTCTTGGTTAAACCTAAATGAACAAAATGTTGTTTTCTTGAAGTAAAAACAAAAACAAAGCGACTAAAATGCTCGACATAGTTGAGTAAAACCTGACTCGATAAAGTCAGGATGAGGTTGCAAAAAAACAATAAGCACACTTGACATTGGACTAAAACAGAGTATTTTTTAAAAAAAAAAAGCCTGATAAAATGACCACTAGTTCTGTTTTTCAAACTAAACATGGGAGCATTTTGTAAATGAAGGCAACTGAGAGACAGCATTGCTTATTGCTAAATGTGCACATCGTTTCCTACAGAGGTGACAAAATGTAAACAAAAGAGACAAAAGTGTGGTGAGACAGAATCAGCCGCTAACAAGAGGGTGGAAGAGTGAGCATGGGATTGGGGCATGGGCATCCCTATTCAGTGCGCCTAATTAGGAAAAGTGCGCAGGGATCGTTATCAAGAAGCCTCATTAGTAAAATGTGGTTGGGCAGACGAGTGAGGAAAAGGGCGAGAAAGGGAATGGGGGGGAGCGGGGGAGGGAGGAAGTGAAATAAATTGCTTCCAATTCAATATTCATGGCTAAAGAGCTGGTTCCCTTTCACTCTTATCTTTTTTCATTATGCGTAAACGCCATTGCAGCCCAGGCAACTTCCACAGGAAACAGGCAATTAAAGTTAACTAGGCGAAACCGACTCCCCGCAGAACACAACAGGCGTCAGGCGGAGCGAGCAGCGTCAACACCAGCACCAGCACAAAGCAGCTGGCACACAAGCTTAACAAGTGGGACAATGATCATTGATCAGCACATTAGCTACCTAAAAACACACCTGGCTGATTACACAAATTAATCAGCAGCAAAATGTCTACGCGGCTCTCGCTGCTTTTTACTCCCAAGTAATCATCTCGTCGCCTGCAAACCTGCGATACCCGCCCAACACGGACGACTGACGAGACGCCAACACACACACACGCACACACACAAATCAAGCATCATCCTCAACATCTTCCTGTGAAAAGCGATGCATGTTATTTTGCGGGCAAGCTGGATTAAACAGATACGTAGTGCTTTGAATCATTTCTGACCATGAAGGTTGGATAGATACAGTGAGGCGGCTGCTGCTTCTGAAGGACAAAAGGGGACAGGAGGAACAGATTCAGACAAATGAGGAGAAACATCATGTATAGAATGTAGCATTGCCAACTTAAGTACACCTCTGTGAACCGAGACGCAACGTCGCCTAGCATGATTTGAATGCTAACGTATAGTTTCAGGATGGATAATTAAGACAACGATAAGTGACGTCCTCATGCACACAGTTGGTGCTGGTCACTGCAATGAAAAATATCCAGCTATGCTTTGAACATGGTGAGAACACAAAAATGTCTCTCGTTTGATTAGATTTTGGTGAGCCAGTTTTGGAATGTCAAGTCGGCAGGGAGATTGATTACCTGCCACGTCTGCTAGCAAATAATAAAGCTTTTCTTTCCTCTGCCTGCGTTCTGTCTGTTCCTGCCCATCTGTAATTAAAGAAAGGTCATTCCCGTTGCTGACAGACTGACCTCTTTCAAGGGGAAATAGGAAGTAATTATCTCTAAAACTGGGGGCTGTGCTCAGGGCTCATTTTGTTTAATCGAATTTCACTATCCACCTCTCATTAGACTTGACCCCCTGCCACTGGGACAAGCTAACCACTGACTAACCTCTGCTACAGAAAGGGACTAATCAAAAGGGTCACTCTAACATCTGGGTCCAAGATGGCTATTAGGAAGCGTCTTGAGCTTAAATAAAAGCAGATGGAGGACCAAATAAGTAAAAGGTTTCGTTGGCTGGAGAGCAATGTTGCCTTGTAACTATTAAAAGGCCAATTACTGGTTTTTAAAGTGCAATTAGATTGCTGCCCTGAATCAAAAAGAGGAAAATACAAAGTTTAAGTGAGGCCTCAAACACGGTCAAAGCAAGCAAAACTTTTGGCTCATAAATAGCATTAGCTCTGATCTCACTCGTCGTAAAAAAGACCATTAGCTTACTGGGGAGGCGAGGCAAGTCTGTCCGCTGGAACCTTAAAGCTAATTGAGGAGCAGCCATGACAAACAATATCAAATCAGTGCTGGATGATAGTAAATCTGATGTAATGTATGTTGATTCAGCCGTGGAGGGAATATGCGAGATATTTTGTAAACATTGTAAATCATAGTAAACATCATAACAATCAACATGCTACCACACTGAAATCAGAGACAAGTCTGCAATTGTAAAGAGGAAGTTGTGATTTGTATTCAGTCTGAATGTCTACTGCCTGGTTAGATGATAAAACCAAATTTAAACTAACAAAGCCATTTTTGTCTTCCCCAATCTGTTGCCCTTTCCCCATTTGTCTTAAGCGTACGCTGAAAGCAAAAGTTGGGCCAATTGAAAGCTTCATGCGGCACGCTTGAATATCAACAGTACTATTTGTCTTGGTTAAGGGTGCCAACACTCCTCTCCACATGCGGGCTTGTCTTTGTTCTCAGGTGGAATAAAGAAAGAAGAGTGGGTATACACACGGTGAGAGGCAGATTGGGAAGTCCACGTACCCCGATGATAGCATTCAGCTCAGTCATTGTCACCTGTTTAGCTCGCTCAACAGCTTGAGCAACCTGCTGTTGGTGCTGCAAGAAACACACCAGGAAGAAAAAGCATTATTTATTATGCATTGGAAACAAAATGAGGCCTACAATTATCCAATACATGTTAAGGTTTTGAGTTTCAAGCTTGGTTGTTCCCAATTACCGTATTTTCCGGATTATGAGGGGCAACTAAAAACCTAAAATTTTCTCAAAAGCCGACAGTGCACCTTATAGTCTGCTGCGCCTTATATATGGACCAAATTCCTAAATTTAAACTGGCGCGAAGCATTGTGTCATGAAATCAATCATAAGTGGCCCGCTGAAGACTATGAATCATGAATCAAAAAGACTATGGATCATTATTTTGTGATTATAAAGTAATTTGTTGTGTCTGAAGTTGAAAAAAAAAAGATAAAATGGAGAATGATTTGATTTGGATTAAAAATCTGACATGATGCATTAATGGTACGCCTTATATAAGGACAAAGTTTTAAAATGGGCCATTCATTGAAGGTGCGCCTTATAGTCCGGAAAATACGGTATCAAGGTGTGGTAACAATAACAGTCAAAGTTGTAGGGACCCTCTGAGGTAGGACATCCCAATTGCATCGTGTTTGACTTTGGAGGTTCCACTGTTCTTGTGAAAATGAGTCGCTTGGCGCTGCACCTACCTCTTGTGACAAGAACGGCATTATCTGAGCCAGGATTGCATTGAGGCGTTTGGCAATTTCAGTCTACAAGAGAAAGGAGACAAAAATCTTACTTGGGCAGTCTATGTGTTTACAGAATAGATTTGAACGAAGCAGTCAAACAGACAATACAACAAAACGTGGCATTCATTTTGTACAAATTTCTTCAAGGTTCAGTTGGATCAAGGATGGCCTTAACTAAATTGGAGAGAAAGAAATGTACGTCACACTCTCGACTGCCACCATTAGACTCAGCCCTTATATAATTAGGAGGCTGAAATATGCTAATGCCATCTGGCTGGAACGAAACTAATGAGGCCCATACTTCATAATTACTGCCCATAGAGAGCTTGGGGCAGGCTGAAGCAGTCATCTTAAATCTCGGACGCTATCTATCACAGGCACATTTGGTATCGACCAGATTATTAGCTGAGAGAGGAAGGCCATCATAAGGCACATAGAGTACTTTTCAGTGTTGTATTTGGATGAATGGAGGTTGCGCTGCCTGCCCATGGCACTTAGATGTCCCAACATATTCCTTAAAAGCTAATGTACCTTTTAAACCTTTTTAAATCTGTACTATGCAGAGAATGAAGAGGGGATGAAGACAAGCAGAAAAGCTTAAAGAGGGGTAGCCAAGATTGGTGACGTGAAATGCTTTGATTTGACGGCGAGCTGATGTGGTTTGACTAAAGCAGGGGATGTGAACTAATTGATTCTGAGAGATTCGCGGTGGAGGCCCAGCAGGTGTGTGTGTGTGTGCCGCATTCCACTCCTTTTCAACCTTAGACTTGTTTGACGGTCAAAGTGGATCGGAAGAGACAGCAGCTGCCATTGGCCTTTTCCCACAACCCTTTGTATCACTGTTCATTTTGCAGCAGAGGCGGTGGGTGGGGGTGGGGCGAGCAGGACGAAAAATAAGAGCATGGAATTACCTCGGTGTTCTGTCTGACCTGTCTCACAGTGTTGTCTCTCTTCATCTGGCCTCTTTCATCCTACCAACGCCTCCTCACGTCCCTCCTTGTTAGGGAGTCTCCACTACACCCTTCCTCCACTTGCTCACGTGACATTCCCCCCACCCCCATCCAACATCTGTTGCTGGGGCAACACTATCTGGCAGAAATGATCATTATGTAAATGAGACCGGGGTCCTGACCAGAACAGCCCGTAAAATCATATTAGGTGCCGCGCAGAGGAAGGTCATTAAATTGAATTTTCAGCCTGTCGATGTGATCGGCACAGGAAATTAATGAGGGATAACTGGGGAGCGAGCGGCTAAGTGAGGAGGGGCCTGACAAAAAAGGACGACAAAAGAGGCAACTCATTAACAGTCATCATTAGCGGGGGGGTGGATGCAATGACACACAGTAGGATTAGAGTGTTTCACCATCACGCCACTTGTCTGGAAACGGCTACAAGGGGAGCAAAAAGGAGTGAAGAGAAAACAGCGGCGTGCCGATACGCTCGGCTATTAAAGCCACAACAAACCAAAGCGACAATGAAGCCACTCATAAAGAACATCCATTTGTTCACAGTAAACAGCCCCGACAAAGACACTACACGGAGCCATCCCAGAATCTATTGGCCATGTCGTCAAATGCACCGGCAGATCTGGTGCGCCAGGTGTTTGTCATAGCGGCTTTTTCAAAACCACTACTCTCATAGGAAAAGGAATCCCAGATCCAAACATCCATTTGAGCGTGGAGCCAACTTCCCTCGTGACCACATTTGCCTCCCAATCTTGGCAACACTGCAACAAATTTGTCAAAAATATGAAGAGTTCGCAGCGCTAAATGGAACTCAAGTCAACAATTAGACAACACGAAACCTTTCAAATGGACTCGCTAAGTGGCCACTTGCTTACTTCTATAGCTACTTTGACGAAGAAAACAAACAGCTTGTAGGCCTACATGACTGACTGACAGGTGCCTATATTCTTCTCACTGCCACTTAAAAGCGACGACTTATCGCTGGGCTTTTAGCGGCGGGGATAGGCACTGGAAACCGTTTATTGTCACTTGAAATCGTTGAAAACAGAAGCCTTGGAGGGTGACGGGGGCTTTTCGCTGCAGCTCCACAATTACAGGTACTCAGGGTTGTTTAGCAGCAACACAGCATGGAGAGTTCCCTCGCTCGCTCTCTCGCTCTCCCTCCACCGTGTCCCTCTGTCAATGGTGCGTTGAAAGCCATTTGGCTGTTTGTCGCGGCAGGCATTAGTCCCCAAGTGGAGAGCAGAGATGAGAATTCAATTGCAGAGG
Source organism: Syngnathus scovelli (assembly GCF_024217435.2). NCBI lineage: Eukaryota > Metazoa > Chordata > Actinopteri > Syngnathiformes > Syngnathidae > Syngnathus > Syngnathus scovelli. The sequence goes on along the minus strand of NC_090850.1, from coordinate 9,790,963 downwards.
AAAATAAGTGGCATGTGATGTGGGAAGTTGTTTGGGAATAGTGTTCTCAGCTAGAGCACGGGAAGAACCACTAAGTGTAGAGGTGTCTTGTTCATTAAAAACGCTTTTTGCATGCGTGTCATTTAATTGTGAGCGCATACGTGCAAAACTCAAATGAAGAGCTTATATATTTTTGTCCAACATTTTTTGTGGTGCCACTGGCTGGAATCATCAAATACAGTAAGCCAATGTTGTTCTAATGCTCTCTCTGTCCTGAGCCTTTCATAGACTCGGACAAAGCGTCGCTTCCTCTCTACTCCAACAATCATGATGATCCAGTGGTTGGGAGTACAAAAGCCCAAAGGCACACCCTCCAACCTGACCACTCCCCTTTGCAAGGCTACCAAAATAAAGCACAGACCCCCAGTAACCTCATCAACCTCCCTTGAGAGGCAGTGTGTGTGTTCACCGACTTAGTTTGTTTTGGCTTAGAGACAGGTCGGCCATCATCACCTTGGCAAACAATTCCAGGAATCTGCTATAAATTATTCATTTGCACAAGCTTGCTTTCTGCTGCTCTTCGCTCTTCCTCACACTCTCTTTTTTCTCCATTTAGGAAGCCAATATGCCTCTTGATGGAACGCTTCCAAAACTGAGTCGGGACATGATATGTACACAGAACAAAAGCACAGACTCTTCCAGCAAATGTGTTTTCTCTCCATCTTCTTATGGAATTGACAAGTGACATCTAAATAGGTACTACAAGCGAAAACAACGGTAGTGGAAAGGGAGCGCGAGCGCTGCCGCAAAGTCGGCAGTCTAATGAGCTGCACTAATTAAAATCACTTATTGACAGCAAGCGAGGGTGATTACCTCCAGCGTGAAGTCTTTGCCATCATAGCAGACACTGTCAAAACAAATTAGCCCCTGGCAGCCACTGAGCTCTCCTCAGCTCTGCGGACGGACGTGTACTTTGGTCAACATATCGCCGGCATTACCATGTCAGCGATAAGAGTATTTATTTATATGCACAAGGGTGTGAGCTCCTTACTGCGCTTCTCAAATCTGCTTTGTTACTGATAACAACAAAGCCAGTTGATGTCTTTTTGTTCCACACTGCAATAAATCTTCCAGGGCGGCAAAGTAATATGGCTGCCTGCATCCACTAATCCAAGGCCAAGGGGCTGTCCATTTACCTCTCGCTGATGTCATCACAAACACTCGCTCATCAAGCTTGGGATAGATAAGGGGGGTGGCGGGAATCATGCATTATTCAGGGGGCTCCGTTGACACCGGCAGGCTTTATTGATAAAATAAAAGGACACACACACACACACACACACACACACACACACACACACACACACACACACACACACACACACACACACACACACACACGGGAGAGGAGCAGTCGATTAACTCATTTACCCTGAAGCGTCTCGCTCCTTTCCTGTCTCTTTGGCCACTTTAACCCTGTTGTTTTGTACACCGCCACCACCATGCAAAGGCAGCCACCCGCAGTGGCCGACCCGCAACAACACTCAAGATGGGAGGGAGCGGAACCTGCTCCCCCAAAACATACAGCGCATGACCACAAAAATGGCAATGGCTGATAAATGGTGTGGTAGGCTGCCGTTCCAGCTGGCTTTTCCACTGATGCCATTAACCTTCTAGATTCGTCTCCATAGCTCCCCTCTTGCTTCCTCCGACTATCATACATCATATTGAAGCGCTAACGACAGCAGGGCCATTGTTCACGTCACATCAATGGGGTGCCGGGGTTAGCCGGGAAAGCAATGAAAGGGTACAGGGAGGAAGTGGAAATGATGGCAGGAAACACAATGCAACAATGAGAGGGACTGGAAATGAATGAATATGAAATGACGCCTGATGAGACAACACAGTGATGAGGGCTTGAGAGTTAAAAGCCGATACGAACGGAGGAAATGCTGTTTAAATATCATCTGGCTAGATTTTTAATTTAGCATGAATTGCTATCAACAAAGTCTCCTCACTCATCATACCAAACCTTAACCCAGAGGTGAAACGATGAATCGACAATAAATCGATAACCAAATTAATACATTATGATTTTGATCATGAGCGTTAAGAAATTGTTTTTTTATTTAAAATTGTCCAAAACCCTTGAATTTTAGTTCAGCAGTTAATATTCTCCAATATCTGTCACCCTCCATGAAAGTAGAATAATGATATTGATGTTGAATAAAAACAAAACATTTGCATTTACATCATCATATTCATCGATTAAACGACAAAATAATCGACAAATTAAAATTATTCACATAAGCGCGAGTTACAGCCTTCCATGTAACCAAGGTGACATTCCTTATTCAAAGGAGACGGTTTTGGTTCAGATTCAAAGTCAAGCTCCAATCAAAAAACGGTGAAATGCCCAGTCAAGATGTATAACAGATAGATTTTATAAGCTGGTATGAATTGAAAAAAAATGACACAAACCAACCCTGAAGTCTGAAATGCGGGCACTATCTAAGGACTTTGACATATCGGATTCTCATCTCCTCTTTTGCGAAGCACGGCCATTGTACGGAAGTACTAATCACGTTCTCCTTTTCATCTTCAGCCGTAGCCTACAGCACCATGCCCGCCCGCCCGGTGCAGGATGGCAGCTAAACTAATGAGCTTTTTGTGCATCTGGAACAAGGCGAGGGAGCAAGATTACAACGCAGAGACGTGCACGGCGCCGTGCACATACACACAAGAGAGCATTCAGACGGGACGCTAAAACACATCCTCTCAGACAGTCTGCCAAATACTTCACTTTAATCTTATCAAACCATCCCCATCAGGCAGCGTGGCCTTCATGTTGTTGTTTAGCCTGTCAGCATTTTCACTACAGAAAGCCAGTGTGTGCCTCCTGAAGGCATTGCAAGATGAGGGTAGGAACTAAGGTCAGATGCGTGCGTGCACTCCACAAAGACCGGAGGGACAACAAGATTGTTTTGGCTAAACACAGACTGGGGGGATATGGCTACATACCTGTTTGTGCATCTCAATATTGAGCCCGTAGGACATCTCGTAGTACTGCAGGCCAAAGAGAAGACAAAGCATTAGGACGTGCTAATGCTAACCGCTGCGCGTGCGCCAACATCAAGACATACTACTAGAGGCTAAATTCTAAAACTGCACCATATTATCTTGCCTCATTAGAACAATGTGCATTCGGACTGACACAAGGGTTATTCACACCTGATGAACTTTTTTTTTTGCGTATTGCGGTCAAAACACATCAGTGGGATGTTTTTACTGCTTACTATACTTAACATAGTGTGAATTCAAAGTGTACTGACTTGTACATATAAAGAACAAAGCCCAAAGCCTGTAAATTACAATCAACGTGATTGCTTTGGTTGGAACTGGTTGAATTAAAAATACATTTATTTCAAATGGCCAATTGTCTAATGATAAACAGTGCTTGACATCAACCTTAACACGTGGATCTTGGTTGGATTGGGCTCTAAGTTGATTATTTAAAATATCTCTTAAAATAGACACATGACCTCTATTATCTCAGGGGCTGATGAAAAACACACCAAGTGCCCCTCATATCTCGGGACCCCCTGGGTGTCAGGAGTGTCACGTTGGGATAGTTAAGGGGGGGGGGGGGGGGGGGATACAAAAACCTCTTTGATTCGTGCTCAAAGCCTGCAGAGCGACCATTAACCCACCGCAGGTCACGCTTGGTGTGTTGGGAAGGGTCGCGTCGGGTCATAAACAGGACCCTGGGGGGAGGGGGTCGTCACACCCCACAATCAATAGACGGGCATTTGACCCCTGCTCGAGTTTCAACTGCTTCTCGCCCTGCCCCAGCTAATCCAATGAATACACAAACGTGGTGAGTCAACAACTCGGCAGCAGGCACAAGCGCTAACACGGCGTCTGCAAAACAACACGACTCGACACCACCTGTGACCGCTTACCTGGGGCTAAAGGGAGGATCGGGTGGACGCTCACTCAAACCGACATCTTGACAATAATTCTGCTTACCATGACATAGTGGCGCTGCATCTCCGTCTTTTCGTTGGCCAGTTTGTCGTATTCCACTTTGAGACTTGAGAGGGAAGGATAAATATTTGATTACATACTCCATTTGTGGCAATGGCAATCACCGTTTAGCTGGTGTTGTCTCATTCATAAATTAGCCATCTTTAATTAGCGGAGCTGTACTTAAAGCTATACGAAAAAAAGAAAACATTGCAAGCTTTCTCTACTTTCCAGCTGAAAGCCAGTGATGTTTACACAAGTAGGTTCACCGTTACCTGTGATACTGAGCCTGCAAGAACTGAAATTCGTCTTTGATTCTGTCACACGACTCTGCCACGGTGAATTTGAAGCCAGGCTGCCCTGGCTGGTGAGGTGCCTGTAAAACCAAAACAACACTTTGGTCAACGACCTCCAAGTTCCTCTTTACAGACTTGATCAAACAGAAGCAATGTGCACAAATGCTCAATACGCCGATGCAGGAATGCATCTGAATTAAAAAGGCATGTTGAAATAGCAAATGAGGCTCGAGTCTCGCCAATCCTCCTTGAGTAGTAGCAAGGTGTGTTGTAGCTCCACACTGAGGAGGCTACCTGAAAGGGCTTGTCAATTTCCAAATCAAACACAGCTACTTACCGGATGCCGGCCTTGTGGATACATATCTGTCCTTCACGCGAGGGAACCGGTTGTTTTCCTGTGTTTTTCTTCAAGTAACCCGAGTGCAGTAGCTCACCACCACCCCCTCCCAGGGTGGTGCGGGATGGCGGCGGACAAAGTACCGTTCGCGGCTGCGAGGCGCTCAGTCATCGAAGCTCTCACTTCTCCTACACAGACACACACGCACACACGCACACGCACACACACACACACACACACACACACACACACACACACACACACACACACACACACACACACACACACACACACACACACACACACACACACAGCAGTGTGGAAGTGGATCTCACCTTCTTTTTTCACATATCGTGGACTTAATTCCAGCTCTTAGAATAAGTCAGAAGTGAGAACAACGCTCCAGTGTATACACTGATAGTTTGGATCACACCCTTGGTGAAACACTTTGGGCTTGTTTTCTCGTATCTAACGAGTTGAGAGGCGTTCAGCGAACACGTACGCGCTCATGCACACGCGATCTCTCGCTCTCAGTGGGCTTATTCTAGTGGGCTATGCCTACACACAGGGAACAAAGTCAGTGCACGCGCACCGCCGCGCGCACGTTTTCTCTAGCGGATATGTAATGTCGCACGCTTTTTACCTTTGTCTCCAGTGACTCCCTCGCCTCCCCTCTTGCACAGGTTAAATGTTAATATCCACAAACAGGTCGTTGCATATCCTTCCTTCGCACAAGTCACTACAGAGAAGCAAGAAATATCCGCTCCCTTTTGCTTTACGTCGTTTTTCGCTCCTCCACAGTGCTGTTTCAGATCTCCCTGGTCCCGTCCTCCGTCTGTCCAGCTGGACTATGGAACCCCCTTCGATATTGTGGGAGAAGACACCTTCAAATAGAGGTTATATTAAATCCAGTAGTAGTCAAAGTAGCTTCCAAGGTGTCCCGTGGATGGTTGTCGGGTAATTGCACAGCTAGAATTTAAAAAAAAAATGTCCGTAGTTATGAAATAAAGCACAGGGTAGCATACACCCGCTTCCTCCGTCGCGCGTTGTACCACACACAGACTGAGTACTGACACGAGGACGCGACTGACGTGAGAGGACCACTCGCTAACCAATTGGGTACTTTAGCCAATCAAAACCAGCAAATCCCACGTGGGGTGAAGAAATCACCCGTTGTTCCGATTGGTCGGGTGACATGTGAGCTCACGAATTCGCCATTTTGGATCTGAAGTCAGACAGCTATCGGTGTGTCCGACAACTTGTTCAAAACAAAAATCATTTAAATATCAGTGCACTCTGGTCATTGATACACAAAAACAGCGAGAGACTGTGTGCAACAGTGCAAACATACTCAATAGGAGCACACATGATAATTTCCCCTCATGGCTATTCTGCTATTAAACATTACACGTAAATAACTTTAAATGCCCACGATGTGAAAAGTGCTTATTTCGCAGCAGCGTTTCCATTAACAGGCTCAAATTGATCGAGCAATTTCAAATGAGACCTCAAGCATCTCCAAGCTTTCTCTTTATCAGCAAGTCAGCGCGCGACAACGCGTCTGTTCTTGAGGGCATCAGCCTATGACGTGTTGCCTTCAATGCACAAGCCCACGTGGGTCGACCCGCCCCCAAGCAAGGCATTTTATCCAATAAGCTTCCAGCTGTCTTCTTGTACTGCTTGTAATTGGTCCAGTGTAGTAGAAGCTGTCAGTCAAACACGTAGCGCTGTCAATTAAACCCACGTTGGATTCGGCGCTGACAAATGCCGGCGTTCCTCTCCCTCCTGCCTGCGAATAGAGGCTGGAATGGCTGCTTAATTAGCTTCGAATGGCTTTTCCTTTCAGCTCAAACAATCTGTCAGTACCATGTGGTAAAAAGAGCTTTGCATAAAACAAAAGCAGGGGGGGAAAAAGCCAGTAGGGGCTAAATATCAGTATGATTCCACTTCTCTTCCTCCCCCATGAAAACGTTTTCTGTAAAACAAAGCTTTTACCTCGCTCAAACATTGGCTTCTTGCGCAATTGCGTCCTCACTCTCTTCCAAAAATGTTCAATTTCTTTATCTGGGTGGTATATTTATGTGCAAAACCGCAATGTGTCATGATGGGAATGAAGACGTTTGACAGGAGGACGAGTTAAATCAATTAAATATGTGAATCATTCAAACTGTTGTGAGGGGGGAGTTTAGCCCTGAATATGTCAGACTGATTGTACCACATGTATAAATTGTTGTCTAAGTTGGAGTCAATCATAACTAGAGTATAAAAAAACAGCAAAACAGACAGCTGTCATGTTCAAATGTCTAAGTAACACGACAAAGTATTTTGCTATTTGGATTTGAATGTTTGGTTTGATCTGACGCTGTTGAAACAAATATACATTCGATCATTTGTACCCTTGGCTTCTATATTGCCCCAAGGTGGGCCTTCACAATTGTATTTGAAATGTGTTGCTTTTCTACACCTTATAGTGAAGATTAAAGACAACAACTCATAATAGTAATGCTATTTTCGACTACAACTGGTTGGGTGGGGGCGGCTTTGACTTCACTAAAAGTCATGAAGTGTATCACAATTTGAACACAATGTAGCATGGTGCAAACTGGAGCTGTTGCTAAGCAACAAATGTATCCCTCCTGGAGATGCATTGATATGCACTGGGGGGAGGCGGGAAAATCAGTGCAAATTTTGACAACTGCATTTAGGTGTACAAATGATTTGCACAGCGAGGATTACAGAAATATTTTCAAAGGACACAAACAAGCTACGTAAGTTAACAATTTCTAAATGGTGCATTTTTTGTTTTAAATAAAATGTAGGCGGCCTACACAATTCACAGTATAAATGAATTCATGACATCATACATAGTGTATATACGGAGATTACCGGACAAGCTTCTTCCCGACAAATGACACGGAATTAAATTAACATGAATTACGCTACAATACTATGTAGCCTACGGTTAAAGTAAGTGTTGTACAGTATGAATAATCACATATGTTGGGTAAAATTTCACTGTTAGAAAGGTTCCTATGTTGATGGTGAAAATCAATGTATATTTTTGGGTTAAACAGACAACTTGGAATCTTACGTCACCACGCCTTAAGTCTCGCATGAGTTATATCGGCTTATCGCGATTGTTGTAGTAGTAGGTTACAGACGACTTGAGTTAAAATGGCTGGTATCGGCTGAGCGTGTTGCTGTGATCGTGCGCCTAACGGTCGCCAGCAAGTGTGTTTTCTTGTCTCGATGACTTATGTATGATGTGTTGGCTAGAGTATTTCATTTATAGATGTTTAGTATAGCGGAATCGTTACTCGCAGTTAGTTATGTAATGTGTGCCGTCTATTAGTGTTGTGTGATTTCAGAAGTTGAGCGTTGACTTACGCGCTGTATTTCTGTCTGTTGCAGAACCACACACACCTTTCACAAGAATCACACACACACACACACCTTTCACAAGAATCACACACACCCCACATATACATACACAATCACATTCACACACCCAAACATGTACATTACACACACCTGCTCTGACATCCTTACGACCAAACGTGTGCCTATACCTTTTGCCCGTTCGCCTGTATGCCCATATGAGCCACAGTGCCTGTCACTTGCCAATAATTCAGTAATGGACCCAAAACTGAACCACGTCTCCCTCCTGTGTTCTGACCGACACCCGGGGGTGAAAAGAGCATAACATAATCCCCGATACAGTCCTCAGGCTCTGCAACAATCACACGTGTGTAATCCTGTACATTTGCCCATGGTGTATATTATATAGTATCCTTAATTCATATTAAATTTCCTTGACTGAAATATGTTTGCCTCTTTTTTTTTTTTTTTTGGTGAGGCACAAAAATGCAACTCTACTTTTTCAGTTGTGTCTAATTGAATAGGGCGTGATAAAACATTGGAGAACAAGCTTTGGGTGTCTTTTAAGCAGACTCTCCTTTGCATGTGAAGAAAAACAATTATTCATTACAAAATATTTGCACAACAATGAGACAACTAAGACAACAATGTAATCTTTGGAAGAGTCTTGTGACTTGAGTGATTCATTCATGCAGTATGTTGTAGTTTGTTTTGGTGCTTCAACACTTGAGTGTGACCAAGTTAGAATATTATTTGAACTAACATGACGGTGTAGTTGTACAAGAGTGAGTTACATTGTCTTCTGCATGTTTAGATAACGCTAAATAGGGGAAGTTTGTTACAGTTGCTCAGGGCTTGAGTAATAACCAATCACGGCCCATGACAATGTTTCATAGTGTTTAGCTTTTGCAAATAAGTTCCTAAAGGACGGGTTCAGGGTGTACCCCGCCTCTCGCCCAAGGACTGCTTGGGTAGGCTCCATCACGCCCACAACCCTCGAGAGGGAGGATAAGATGATGAATGAATAAAGAAGCCATATCATGCATAATTGAGTTTTTTTTTTTTAGCTTTTAGCCACATTCAAATACTATTTCCACACCCCTGAAGTGGTGTTTTCCACCACTTCCTCATCCTGCAGCATTCCTGCTCATTCCTCTTCTCTCAGCAGTAGCCCGGCCCAATCCAAGATAATGACCGGTTTCTCACTTTGTGACATCACAGCACTGGCCCAGCAGACTCAACACACGCTCATTTCGTCAGAGCAGCTGTCACTACAACTTGAGTTGACATACTATGGCTGTTCTGATTTCGGTACATCAAATAAATAAATGAAATACATGTTTTAGTGAACCAGCCATCTTACTTCCAGACTAGAAAAATAGCCGTATTAAATACGATTTTTGATTGACATTGTGTCACAGATCAAAGTCAAAGTCAGCTTTATTCTCAATTTCTCCACATGCCAAAGACACACAAAGAAACCGAAATTTCGTATACATGTATAATCATAAGGCGGCTCGGTGGCGCAGTGGGTAGCACGTCCGCCTCACAGTTAGGAGGGTGCGGGTTCGATTCCACCTCCGGCCCTCCCTGTGCGGAGTTTGTATGTTCTCCCCGAGCCCGCGTGGGTTTTCTCCGGGCACTCCGGTTTCCTCCCACATCCCAAAAACATGCTTGGTAGGCCGATTGATCACTCCAAATTGTCCCTAGGTGTGAGTGCGAGTGTGAATGGTTGTTTGTCTCTGTGTGCCTTGCGATTGGCTGGCAACCGGTTCAGGGTGTCCCCCGCCTACTGCCCGATGACGGCTGGGATAGGCTCCAGCACGCCCGCGACCCCCGTGGGGACTAAGCGGTTCAGAAAATGGATGGATGGATGGATGTATAATCATAAATAAAATAGCAGCCCATTTAATTCCCTTGCAAAATCAACTTTCAAGCGGTTGGAATTACGCTTTGTTCTCCGCGTTGTACTCCACGGAATCGACACTCTGATTAACTGTCACGACTCGTCCCCGGTCGTTTTATTATGTGTATATGTTGCCATAGTTTCAGTTTGCATCTGTGTACTCGCCCCTCCCCTCCTGCGTCTGCGCATGATCAGTGTGATCACCCTTACCTGCCTCTCGTTAGCTGTCTTGTATTTAAGTCCTGTCTGCCTCTCACTCCCCTGTCGGATTGTTCTCGTCTGTCGTCTTGTTGGGCGATGTTTTGTCTCGTCTTTCTGTTCAGTTAGTTTCTCTCCAAGTTGGTCTGTCCGTCTGTCGGTTACCCTTGTCACTCTGCCTCCGTTAAGTTATGTTAGTTTGCCGGTTCTGTTGGTTTTCCCCTCATCCTCCCTTCCAACTACCTCTTCCCTCAATAAACCCTGGTCCAAGCTGCATTTGGTCGCCCAGCTCCACTCATTCCGTGACATAAACGTCTGCTTTTAAACCTGCTTTGGCACCAAATCAATGGTGTGCAGTGAACTGACAAAACAAGCAAGCTTCATATCCTTAAAGGAAAAGGGTGTCTTAACAGCCCACACGACAGTCTGATTTGGATTGGGTAAAGTCTAAAAATTGTTTCACATCTTCAGATCTTTCATATCATACCACTACAACTCTGACATCAGTACCCAATCAACTTTCTCCTGTCCTCAGAACAGAAATATTGGACACTCATGTCAATATCTGGCAGGTCTCTCGGTGCCAAAACGCTCTTCGGATTTCTTAGTGTGCATTTGTGTGTGGGGGCATGTGTGTGTGTGTGTGTGTGTGTGTGTGGGGGGGGGGGGGGTCAAGGAAGTGGATTAACTTAAAGCTGGCAAATACTGTGGCAGTCTGAGATGCTGATTCAAGAGTCCCATATAGAAAGACATTATCACAAAGCTTTATCTGATCAGCTCTCAGTCGAAAGTGAACCTGATTAAGCAACAACAACAAAGTGGGCTTCACCTCAGGGACAAGTAGTGAGGGGGGGGGGGGGGGCATTTAACACTTGTGGACCGCTCCACTGTTTATTTGCACAGGAAACCCAGACGCTGTGAAACTTCTACTCAGAGGTACTACACAAATATTGGAGCTATTTGCAGAGGTGGTTTTAATCCTTTGCAGAGCAATGATTGGCTCATTTTATTCCCATCTCTGCAAGAACTGGATTCCTTCATCCCGTGAGCTTCCCTCACACCAACTCACCCTAAAATAAATACATTGGAGGTATATTTTCAATGGCCACTAAAGACTCCAATCTCATTTCTTTTGCTTACGATATCGGCTTCTCAGCACAAATATGTTCTCATTGCTCAGGCGGCAGCTTCTATACTGACCAGGGAGTGGTTGCAGGTCCGGCTGTCTGCCTGATAGTTTCCGAAAAAGGGGGACCGTGTTCACTCACCTACAGTGTGAAAATGAGAGGTCGTGCAAAGTAACACAGTTGTTTCACAGTATTCTAAAAGATGAGGCTAACATTGCAGTGACCGATCCATTCTCTTTTTTACCCTTGATTTCTGTTTCTTGGGATGGGAACGTAACAGAGCTGTAAGAAGTATACCCCCCTCTATCCCAGTGGGATGTCCATCCAACATGCTCACCAATCTGTTATTGATCAGCCGAACATCGAGCGCATACATTTATCTGTATCGAGCGGGGGAATTGGGGGTGGGGCTCTGCGGATGCCCCCTCCCTGGTAGATGCTTAAGGCCAACGGGGCTACACGCGTCTGCTAGAAGCCCACCTGCTGTGAGAGGTTTGCACAGTTTACTTGATCCCGCCCCATCCCGTCTGTCGTCTAGAAAAGCGATATAAACACCCCCGCACAATTATTGTCAATCACAATAGTACAATCGACATACAACGTTGTCGACACTTGAATATATTGTGTGTCGAGACTCAGCTGCCGCTGGTCGCCAGTCAATCTCAGGGACCATACGGGATAGACAATTCCCATACACAGCAATGTAGGGTCTCCGATTATTCTAACTCGTAGACATGAGCATGACCACCCTTGAAAATCCAGAAGAAGATTTCTATTCCACACAGTAGGCCTTGAGATAAATTTCACATCCCAAACCTCCTGAGTGCGTTGCAGATGTTTTTCTACCCTCTTATATTTTATCTACCTTCTCAGAAATCATTGAGGATTAGCACTCGTGTCACTTAAAGCAGTGGATCCGGTTTGTCCCATGATTTTCTACTGTCCGTGTCGAATAGAGACATGAATGAATAAAATGTGCGTAACACCACCGCTTAATTATAAACATGGCCTTATAAAATGTGTCGTAGTGTGTTGCTTGGCTGCAGTTTTAAATTTTACAGGACGTGTGGGAGAACACAGACAATCCAATTATGTTCAAAGGTCAAAATCATGATGAAGTAGAGATTGTGGATTTTCTCTAGGAATAAATATACTGAGGAAAAAACTTTGCGTACAATGAAGCATTCATACAATTTAAGTATTTTGAGTATGTAATGTTTCAATTTGAAATGAGTTCACTCCTCATCCAACTGCTTTAGTCAGGTATTGAATTGAGAGCGCCTCTGGCGCAGCGCATGATTAATAAGCTCATCCGACACTCACTGTGAGCGGGTCTACTGGCTCGCACAGTGAAAGGCTCTTTCGAGAGCCCGGTGTCATTTTCTGTGTTTTCAGTCCAAGTGGCTGTTATAAAAACTAGGTCAACAAAATGACCTTATCCTGTCCTTCAGCTTGAACAACACATAGTTGATAGTGATGCCCACTTTGTTGCTACACACTGAATGCTGTCGTGCACAGGAGGAAAAATAGATAATCAACTGGGACTGTCGCAAAGTTTGTTATTCAGCCATTCTCTCGTGGGATGGCATGTGAGACACAGAGTGTTAAAACCATTGTTGACTCTGGAACTTATTAAGAGCATTGTCAAGCATTTCTGAAAAGATGTTGTTCAATCTTAGAGCCTTTTCAAGCATCCCTGAAAAGATTTTGTTACATTTTCATGGTTGCGCTGGGCTGTATTTGACATTGAATTATAAAAATAACATACAGGAATTTAAAAATAAAAAAACCTGCACCCCACCCATTAATGTCATTACATTACTAAAATTCTCTATTAGCAAATTGGGAATTTAGCTCACGCTAGCTACAACGAAGAAAAATGTACTTTAAGCTTCAATGAACAGCCTCGCAACTTTGCAATACTTGCAATGTCTTCTCTGTGTAATGATCTTTTTTCATCAGCCACTCAGCGGGAGACCTGAAAATGGAGTTCATTTTGGTAGAAGAGAAAAAATATGGTTTCCAAGGGAACAAGGCCCTCCATGTAGTCCCTTCAGAAGGCAGTCTAGATGAGGTGTTTGAACTTGTATACTTGCACTGAGGATTGTACATTATGGATGCGTGCGTGTGCGTGCGCCCGGTGGCTTTGTGTGTGCGCTGTTTTTAGTCTCAAGGCTGACCCACACACCCTGCCAACAAAATGGAATGAGATAAGTCACCTGGGAGATTGCAGCCGGGTCATGGATTTTATGGGTCATCTGATAGAGCCTGTCACGGCTGGGAAAACGACCCTTCAGCGATTGGAAAAGGCTATCGTTTAACCTGATCAATAACTCCAATTACCCTGCTCCTCCCATAGCTGTAAATACAGAGGCTATCATATTATGTTTTCAAGGAATTCCTTTTGTGGAACACCACACAAAGTTGCAGTTGTCTTGTGTGTGTTGTATTTTCCTGACGATAATAAGAACATTGTTTATACATGTTGACTGCACTTCAAATTCTTCTACAGCGTATAGCAAAGCATTGCTAAGCTAACGTTAGCATGTATGTTTAATTCTGGCATTCCTTGCAGTGTGTGTCTGATGTTAAGGTTATGAGGTGATGACAGATTTGTACACAACATACAGTGGTTTTCACTAACCATAGTCTATAAACTGTGGTAGCTACTGTTGAGTGAAAAGGGGGCACTAGGTTAAGAGCTCGGGTATATCCTGGAAAAATCACCATTTAAACAAGTGACAGAGTGAATAATGGCACTTGTCAATTTTAGTACCGGGACTTTCTATATCTAGCACATTTGATATCTTTGGACAGCCTGTTTGTATGTCTCACTTGAATGAACTATGCCAAATGTCACCATATTGTTTGCTTGTTAGCACGTGTATTAACACGAGTTTAAATATGTTGGGCATGTATGTTGCAGCATCCTCTCAAGCTCTGGCCACACAGCTGATATGTCACAAGAACTACAATCATCTCAATACACTTTTCAAAATGTTACGGTTCCATAAACTTTAACACTTGCAGGACACATGTTCATGTTTTTATTGCATTTACAACATACCGTGTCAGGTGAAAGACTGTACATTCCATTTTCCATCTTTGTTGTCTGAAGTTGTGAACTATTATATCCAACAGAATAGAAATACTATAAAACGACCGTAAAACTTGAAACACACTTAAGTATTAATGAGGTTTTGGTCTTTGGGGAAATCTAATGTTATTCATTTTGTCATCAACAGAGAGCTGTTAGCTCTTTAAACATTACCCCAGGGAGCCATCCTTCAGGACTGATTGTGTTTCACCGTTCAACAAAGTGCCACCAAAGTGTAATGAGTTGCTTTAATCTGACAACCTCCATGCATCATTGAAACACTCACCTCGAGTTGGGCTTTGTTGTCCATCACAGACAGGGAAGGCTTTTAGGAACTTCTGCATTAGACAGTATGTGCTACTCAATTGTTACAGGAGGAATAAAAAAAAAAAAAAGCCTCCTTCTTTACATTATTCATGTCGAAAACTGCATTTAGGGCCCGTCTTTTCAAAGTTAATGTTATGCTAATAGGAAGAAGGTGTTGTGCCAGATGTTAAAGAATAATACATGGTTTCTCACATTCAAAAGATTGTATAGCACCACCGTCGCCTCTATACATTCTGTGGCAATAGTTTCGCCAGACATTAAGGACATTATTAAAAACTAGTAGTATAAGAATTCCCTCAGTAATTTCTTATGAATGCTAAGACATGCTATGGCCATGGCAATGGAAGAAATGTAATGAGGACAATAAGTTAATAAACGTTAGCAGAGTGTTAGCTGTAGCACTACAGACAATAAAGCCACTGTGAATTATCCCATCTTTTAATACATTCCTATGTACTTTTTTTGTGTAGATAATTTGACAATTGTATGCAATTCAGAAAAAAAAAACGAGAACAGAAATAGATATCGGATGTTATAGGATAACCTTAATAATAGTGAAAGTTACGGACATCATTTTCATCTGAAAAGTCAAGATCTGAAAGAAAAAAAAACACACCTTAGTTTTTATTCTTCTGATTGAATTCTCGCATTGGAGTGACATTTCTGTCGATTGATAATGGACACTGCCGTCCATATCTTTGACACCATCTTTTAGCTACTGCATCGCTATGTTTGTACCTCAATAGAAGTAAAAGCTGGTACATAGTAACAGAGACTGCTCTCTTTGGTACATCTTCAAACATTTTACTTAAAGCCACAGATTCAACTTATTCAATTATTTAATTTGTTATTCCACCACAATTTTGAAATGCCATCAGGGTTGATGATCGTTTAGAGAAGGAAACAAAAAACTTTGAAATAAACTGCTTCGGGAAATGAGAGCCGCAGTAATAAATTGGTCACTGCAACTTCCTTTGTCTCATGGGAAATTTGCGCCCATAATTGTTCAGTTCTTCATAGTCCTCAGGAAAAAGGTGGATTGCCGTGGCTTAAAGCAGACCACTTTATGCACCAATGCAGCTATTTCTGAAGAGTTCACCTCATTATTCTTGCAAGTGGATGTAAAGGTCACGTACTATAAAGTCTGAATATAAACTATGATTGGCATATGCTCTTATTTTGCTCTTTAAAAATGATTTGCAATAGTGGATTTATCAATGTATTATTCATTAGAAGGTGAGGTTATTTAAATAAATCATTAACTAATGAACAAAAGTGCTCTCGACGTACGTATTTGCGCAATCATGTTCTGTTGAATCTTCTGCTCAGCAAATTAGTGCTAAAAAAAGCAGTTATAGTTCTCCTACGACACGAGGACGAAACATTGTTCCTTACCATCAAATACACGACAGCAGGTGCAGCATGTCACCTATCAGCGGACGCCATTGCTGAAAATGCATGTGTATGCAAAAGAGGCCTTTCAGGGTCGCAGGACCTTCAAGTAGAGGAGATTGGCGCTAGAGGGGCCTTGCCAAAATTACAATTAAACCGTCACGACCAGAGTCAAGAGCAGCCACTTGAAACATTTTCCTTATTAATTGGGATTCGGGGAGTACCTGGGTTTCCTCGGTTGGAGGTTCAAGTGGTGCTTAGTGAATGATAGAGCGACTCCTTGAGACGTTCCATCTTCTTGGCCCGTGAAGATGAGATTGCTGCGAAACGTGTTCAACATCCTCTCAGGGGTCACGACGTGAGCTTTCGAACACCTGAAGCGCCGTGTGCTTCTGTCTCCTGCTCTTTGTAGCAGCACTCACAAATGTATTTTAGGAGCCGACTCAAGTGGCTCTTCAACGACAGCCCACTCCTTCAATGATCCATCCACAAAGAACACCACCTCGTCGCCGTGCGTCACTGTTTTTAAGTGGCCCTGACATTTGATGTCTTTATAATAGACAGAGGCTATTCTAGCGTTCACAAGATGAGCACTGAGTGTGTGCAGCGCTCTTACAAATTCTGAACCAAAGCTTACATTCACACTTACACTCACAATTCAAATGGGTAAAATAATGGGTGGATGGAGAATGGTCAGGATTGGTTGTTTGGGGCTGCAGCACAGATGGCTTCGGCGGCGATGGAAGGGATGATGGTGCCAGTGCTGGTTTGAAAATTAAGGGCAACAAATATTCCCAAGGGTACAGTTGTATTCTACTCTTCCATTTGGAGCTGTCACTGAATAAAAAGCATCTTCTATTGGTCAAAGCCGGTATGGCGTGTTTTGCATTATCTGCTCACTCTTTGACTCTGATGCTGATCACTGTTTTCAAATCTCATTTTCTTTAGGAGCACATCTAATGGCTTTGAAGCAGATGATGCGCTTTAGCACATTTTTAATTGTTAGTGACTCTCTGGCCCAGGCGCTTGTAACTAGGATTAAAACGGCTAGATTGTAAGAATACCAGTGTACGTTCTTACGTAATACTAAAGTAGTGATCGCTGAAGTAGTTGACACTATTATTGAGATATTACATTTAGCTGAATTTGGGTTGCTACTTGAAGTATACTGAGAGATCTTTGTAATAGTTTATTTGTAATTATAGGAAGTGTGTGGGTGGAGCCAAATAAAAGCAAAATAACAGCATAAGTAAGATACAGGGCAGTTTTTACACCACTGTAGAGTAAGACAATATATATTAGTGCACAGTCAACATGTTTCTAAATACATTTAAAACTATACAGTCAAAGTTGAGTTTAGCATGTTAAAAATACTTTTTCATGTGTCGCCGTTGGAAAATAAATGACAAGCAGCCATGCAGGACAATTCCTGAGAAGAACCTCTTAAGCCAAGCTCAGAGCCACACGGCTGTTACCAGCCATATGTTTAAATCGTATGTTTCCGTGCAGTACGTCTTAACTCTTGACCTACAATGTTTTATAGTTACAACGCAATATCTGTTTGACCGTGTTTTACAGTATACCATATAATACATTCTGTAATTCAGTTTTTGCGAGTGTGTTATAGTCGGTTTATGACACAAGCTTGGATTCATTTGATTTACACAAAATGTGTCGTAGGAATGGAACTCACTTGTAGATCCAAGCTCTCCCGTCTGTTTTTATTTACTGTTGCTTTCAACTGAGTTTACATTGGTCGATTTAGAGTTTGTTTAATTAGCAAGTTTAAAACCTAAATTAGTTTTGCTGTTATTTATTGTCATCTCTTACCTTGACCATCATCATTGTTCTGAAAAAGGGACTTTCCCATCGGGTGCAGAGACAACTTTGACATCTTTACGCCACATTTTGAGCACAGTTTGAAATATTTGAGTGTGAAAGAGGTTTTGTACATCTGAAGAAACCAAAACAAAATCATTGGATGCGGTTCTGCTGATATTTGGGCCATAATCAGAAGATTATTTGGTTAGAGGCAGCATCTTCAAGCAAGTCAAACCTCTCTCCAGTCCAGGATTCTTACAGCCCTGCTTTTCAAAACAACAATGATGACATTTCCTGGATTTTTAGTCAAATTGACAGCCAAGCACAATCGATGAAGAGAAAAAACGTCAGAAGAATTTTTGAGACAAGAAAGAACTGCTGATTCAAGAAAACATTGACGATTTACTTTGGCTTCCTCCAAAAGGAACCGAAGCTGAGTGAACATTGTCCCAACTGGACACGTTTGAAGGGATTTGTTTGAGAGGCACAAACATAAAAGACAATGCAGGGAACTGTAATTCCAGCACCAATATTTGACTTTATGAAGGAGTACTGCTTTTTGTGTGAACTGCAGCTGCAAATAGAACATCTTATGTAAATTTGAATTGACTTAATGAGATCTTAGAGTTACAGGGAAACACACACGCACGCACACACGAAAATGTAGTTTAAAACTGCTTTGGTTGTGTATCTAAACAGCCAAAGCAGTTTTAAACTTAACATTTTGAAGCCGAAACATTTGAATCAGGTGTTGAAATTTTCCTTGGAATTTTTTTTTAAATGACTTAAAACATCGTCTTCCAATCAGAAGGGAAATGAAGTTTTTTTTTTGCCCAGTCTTAGTTGTCACGATAAATGTCTATGCTTACTGAAATACAAATTCACTTGCAATATTATGAATCTTCTCTTGTTTTTTATTTCTCTTGCCATTATAACCAAAAATTAAATAAATAAATAAATAAAACTAAATAAAAACAAATCGAGGAAAATCTTGTCGCAGACAGGAGCCACGGCATTCTGAATCTTATACCCAATAACAACACAGTCTGTGGTTTCTAAAACAATTTTTCTTTTTAAGGAAAATGAAAGCTCAATGGAGGAAGCTGTGGTTCTGTGTTTTTTTTTTTTTTTTTTTTAACAATGTGTGTTCCATTCCCCAAACGGCATAGCGATGTGCGCAGTGTGGGCCAATTCCCCAGGAGCTGGAGTTTGGCCAACAGCACCAGTATGTCGTTCATACTTTGTGCTCACTCATTACCAGAACACTTTAAAGTTACCCACTAAATAAGTCATATGTAGTGTAGCTTTTTAAAATAGTAGAAAAATATCTTCATCACTTCTCTTTTTGGATAATACCCTTTTGACATTGCCAATCAAAGCACAGAGTGGAAGTTTTCCATCAGAGATGCGTGGGGAGTTGATTCCTGTTTATTTTGTTCCTCCTTGAATGGCACGCTCAGCTATTATTGAGTGTGCGTCACAGCACTTTTTCCTGTTGAGTCCGATGTGATCCGTCAGTCTCTTTGTCATCTGCCCCCCGGACTCCTTCCATCGCTCGTCCGAGTGAAACGGCGGAGTGGCAGTGACGTGATGGGGCTACACAGACTGTCAGGATGAATCGCAACCCTGGGAGATTTGCAAACAAACACACACAGACACACAAAGGACATGCGTATGGAGTCACACATGCAGGCATCCACCCATATTGACACACGCTATTGCACAAAAGCAAGACCATGCAGTCAAAGACTCTGCTCCACATGCACACACGGTCCAGTGAACCGTTAAGTCTGTCAGCCAAAGGTTGCTCAGTCTGACACCGTGTTTCAGCTGGAAACAAGCTCAGGCAAGCATTATGACTTCACAACATTAAACAGGTGCAGTTTTTTTTTTTTTTTTTTTTTAACACAACCATGCTTCTTATTTCAATCATTTGAAATCGGAAACAAGACACTGAAGCGATGATCTCTTCGCAAACAAGAAAGATGAGTTAATGACACGCCGGTTTTTCCACCCTGACTCAAAAAACAGACTCGACAACATGTCACCTACAAAACAATGAAGGCAAACCGCAAGTGCGGACACATTGTCCCATGATACAACATTTGAAGTGATTATTAATGAAACATTTTAATGAACCCACACAAGATATTTATCTTGTGATGCTATACACACATTAGTCTCGTGGTATACGTCAAATGATCAGGTCACACTGAATGGCCTCTTCACAATCATCCAGGCAGTTGGGAGTCACTGCAGCCGCTGACAAAATCCGAAAAGCAGTAATAGACACGGATAGATAGGGAAATACAAAAGATCATTCTAAAAAATGTCTTTGTGTTTACTTTTCACAGTGATATCTATTGAAACCCGCTAAAGCTAAATTCATATTATTTTCCCCGATAGCACAAAACGACTGTCCCTTTGACACGCAATTATAGAAATTGTCATTTTGAAAACCTGGTCACCGGCTATGTATAATGAGTCCATCATGATAAAAAGATTTAAATATAGTCATTGATTGTAACTCATTACGAGGAGAGCTTGTAATGATTGCATCATTAAAAGCTCATCATTAACGCTGTTTTAATGCAACATTAGTTGGGACAAGTAAATGGATCACTACTCCCCCCTGTATTAAAACATAGTGACACCGTGGGTCAGATAAATTAGAGTAGGCACATTTATAAACGATTAGCAACACATTCGCTGAAAGGCTAATTAGGCCTCAAGGGTAAGGACTTTGTTTTTGGCAAAGACCTGGACAGTCACCAAGGAGCGTCGGTGTCCGTCATGCCGCTTGAAGCCAGGTGGCCTTTTGTTTTGCTTTGTTGAGCTACTTTTCCTCTGTAGACCTGCCTGCTGCTCTTTGTTGGTATAGAGACAGTACACACGGGAAGTCTTGCTTGAGGTCATTTTTGTTTTTTTACAGAAGAGTCTGTCCCGATCAACAGAGTCAAAACATAAAAGGTCATTCACGAACAGTGGGGTGTACGAAAATTTCAATACAAGAAGCTTTCTCGCATTGCTATTTTTACACTTAAAGGACGTGTCATGCAGTTTTATATTTCATTCAACATTCTCTGGCTTCCAATCGGGGCTTTTTTGCAACATGAAAAATATATCTCGGACGTAAAGATTGTCTCAACAAAAAAAACGAACCTTGCAGAGACGCTCCTGCTATGCCTTTTGAGTTGAATACTGCGCTCTGTTCAACGGCGTTCTAACTTGTCTGTGTACGAATGACAGGAGAGTTGGTCTAATGAGAAGTGTGTTGGAGTTGACAGTAGCTAACCCCACCATTGGCAGGCACACACATACGCTCGTGTCCTGTGAGACAAGTGTGGAGAAAGTCGTCTGTGTGAGAGTGGTAATTAGACTCCCATCCATTAACGCTGTGGCTGTGGTGAACGATGAGCAGCAGGTGTGTCGTATCCGTGTGTTTCTTCCAGTCTGTAATTGGATATTCTGTGTCGTGCGTATTTCGACAGAACAAAAGCAGTCTGACATGGGAAAAACTTGGGTTCAATAGCACCAAAATTCCACAATGTCTAATCACTCGGCACATAGAAGCAGACACACTGTAGCTCATTTCACTCTGTAGCCATTTAAAGTATCAACGAACACCGTGAGCTAAAACGACTTTAACCGATCATCCAGCAGGTAGTTGCAAACAAGGCGTCTCTGAATGGAAATTTGTCTAGGATAATCTGATTAGTCCCTCGGGCCTGAATGCTAGGAAACACAAACTGATGCAACAAGCGCTTGAGAGACAGGGGGTGGGAGAATCATGTACCGTGCTTAATTTCTACATTTGCTACGCCCTCTTCTGAGTAACCTTACTGTTTTCTGCACTAGCTTTCTTGGGAGACATGACTAACTACAAAAACTGAAGACAAACTATGAATGAACTTGTCGATATGATGCTAACGGTACGAACACAGGACGTGGCCAAGCAGAGGGTAGAGACACACACACACACACACACACACACACACACACACACACACACACACACACACACACACACACACACACACACACACACACACACACACGTCATATCGTCACCTGACATGCTTTGACAGAGTCGCTCATGTCGAATTTGGTTCATAAGTGAGGCTCCAGTTCTTATCTCGAAATGTTCGCAAATATAGGCGATTGGAAGTTGAGGTTTTACTGTAATGAGAGCCCAAAAGTTTACAAGTTCCCATTTGGTTTAGAACTGGTCTTAAAATACAAATAGTCCTGAAGAAGACCGTCCCGGCAGGTTTGTGGTGTTGCCGTGGTCGGTCATTGTTGCCCTTGATGCGCACCCACAGCAAGGCATTTAGTTTGAGAACTGGATGGAGCCGGAATCATTTAATTGTAAAGGCAGACTACCACATACTCAAATACAAAAGTGCAAACTGATGTTAAATCAGGAGAAATAATACCTCTACATTTTTTTGACTATCACATATTTGACACTCAAGTGCACAGACTACAAAAAGATGCAAGGCAAATTGTTTTGTTTGAAACTTTATTTGATACCATTTCTATAGTCAGTTACCTCTTAAGCTGTAACCCAAAAACTGCAAGTATCAGGCCACATTTGGAGACAAGCTAACAGTTGTTGTCTCTTCCATGTCATTGACTTCTCATTTTATAAGATTACTGTAATATTCTTGACTGTTCTGTACATCAAATGTTATCGGTAGAATGTTAACATGTTTTCCCAAATTCTCACAAAGCAGTTCTGTCTACAGGCGCTTGACTGTGTGTTTGAGAAAAGACACTAGAGTGAGTGTGTGAGTAGGTTGCACACTAACCACAACTTTGCTGTGTGCTGTAATTTAGCCTTCCACCAAAACCACAGCTACTTCTGCAGCAGAGCAAAGCTTCCCTGGCTGTCTTCACTGGCAGGGCCTAGACAGAGGTTACGCTAACCCGATGACTGTTTGTTTGTCTTGCAGCTGAACCGACCATTAAAAGCGGGCCCTCAGTCAAAAGCACAAAAACAGACGGTTGTCATGTTCGAGGGCTGTAATTGTAGGCCTTGCGTGATGTTTTTATTTTCTCTCTGACCTCACTGGATAAACTCACGGAGCCACTTAACATGGTGCTACTCTTGCCAGACTCCAGAGAGTGAATTAGACAGCAGTCGCTCCAACAAAACTTTTTTTCTTTCCCTAACCGTTCTTCCATAACAGGCATCATTTGTTGTTTCATTCTTGGATGCTTTAATTCACAAGTACCTGCTGCTTTCTAAAGCAGGGGTTTTCAACTGGTTGGGTCCAAGGGACCACCATTATAACCAAGACGCAACTTTGGCGGAATATTATTTTATTTTGCACCAAAGAAGGATAGACCTATACAGGCTATTTATTTGCAATTGTACGTCTAACTTGGGAAGCTCAGCTATATTTCACATCATTTGGATGGGTAAATGATTCACAAAATTAGCTGGAAAATAAATCTAGTCTAAATTGACTTGAGGATTGAATCCGTCACCTTCAAGGTTGAAGTCTATCACTTACTAACTTTGCTTGGGGAGGGCGAGCCTGTTCAAATATGCTACACTTGGTGAAAACATCCCCAGGAAGACACAGAAAAAGTCAGTTGATTGTTAAAAAAATTAAATGAAAAATAAATCAAGTCTAAATAATGAATCAATTTTATTTTTAAAATGTTACAATTATTTTCCATTTGCAATTTCGTGGACCACCTGCAATACCGTTACAGACCACTCAAGGGCCGTGGACCACTGGTTGACAATCTTCTTTCTTAAGAAATCTTCTTGCGCAAGCGGTGAATAGTATTTATGTTGACTGGCACTGAGATCAGTAAGACAGCAAACGTGGGTTGCAAATGCGGTGTTGACGATGGGAAATGGCGTCTTTAAATTAGCCTCCTGCAGATGACTACATGGGCAAAACAGACGTGCCTCAAGACCACAGAACAGGAAAATATAATTCCAATAGAAGTGAGCTCATGCTGTCCAACTTGCATGAAATGTTGACAAGCGCTCCAAGGTTTCAGACTTCACTTGAGGTTGTCATCAATTCCACTGGAAACACACAGGCAACTCTGGGGACACGACCTCCTCCCTCATCTGCTCTCCCCCTTATCCTTGCTCTTCATCTTTGTCTGTGTCTGCTTCAAGTCATTTTGAACTATACAATTACTGTCTCATAAAAACGACAGCCGTACCATTTTAGCCATCAGCAAGAACAGAAGAGGACAAAAGGAGGGCAGAAAAGCATCAGCATCAAAAAACAGACAAAGCCATTTCAGGAAAGTGAGAAATGGCGAGAGGAAATTGCCTTGGTAACCATTTACTGTGTGACGGGCGTAATTGCCAATGCGAGCTGGACCAAAATGTCATCTCGTCTGGTACGGTGGAGCAATTGAGTGGGAAGTCAGGCACAGACATGCCAGTTACACGGGCAACTTGAAACGATAAATCACATAATGCACATAGGAGGTACATTTTGTAAATGCTGCTCAACCAGTCAATGTGTACCCCGCTTGTCACCAAATGTCATCTGGGCTCCTGTGACCCTAATGAGGACGAGAAAATATATGCTGCTGAAGAACATCCAATTATCAATGCAGTACTTTGACATTCTTAGGGCTCATCTCAAGTACGTTAATTGCAACCTTCCTTGTTCCCCACAACCAATAAGTGATGGACCAATCATGATTGTCTGCATTTGCAAAAGTTGTGTGGCTGTAAAGAAGAAGTATGATCAAACACCCAGTAGGAAATTGTAATTTAAGTCATTGCACAAGATTCAGTGAACTTAATCTTGCACTTGACAGATATACAAAAAATAATAAAAATTAAAGCGAGGCAAAAAAATAACATTAACAAAACCGCTCAAACTGAATTTAAAAAAATTCCAATTGGAATGGAATAAGGAAAAATCAAAAGCTATAATAACCCCAGTTCACAGAATCGATGTATGTTGCTTTATTAACAGAGTTGGACATGTGGGGTGAAAAAAAGCAACGGCAACATAAAGCAGCATGAAGTTCGGGTGTGAAAGGCCAGTTTACTCTCTGATCGCAGCTGGCCACGTTCGGTCTCTGATACGATGTCGGAAGTCGTCAAATCACTTAGTAGCCTGCACACATCCTACATCATTATAGAGAGCAGCCGAAGCTGACTGACCTGGTCTTGGAGGCATTCATATTGTATTTATGAAGGAAGCTTCCATGTTGTAGTTCAGTGAATCTATGTCTTTGTGTACGTGTTAGTCTTTGTGGTGTGCCAGTGGAAAGTGCGATCTTTTCATAGCCTTGAGTTTCATTCTGAAATAGCGCCTGTGTGTTTGTTATTGTGGAAGAGGTGTATAAACACAGGACAGATGACTTTATGATGTGTTTCTCATTGATGTGGGCTTTGAGCGCTCATCAAGCCGGAAGGTGAAGATGAGGCTAGAAGACTCAAGAAGCCGCCTTTGCCCTTTAGTGGCGGCAAATAAATGACGGGCCTTCATGGTGTCCCACAAGCACCACATCTGACCAGGACTTTTTCAAACCTCCACCCTCTGCTGTGCCAGATTAGCTCACCGGAGAATCCCACCCACTGAATGAGCACTGAAGCGGCCAAGCCACTTAGGATAGGTGGTTGTCTGAATGAGACCGCAGGCCGTCTTGGCTGACTGCTCAGGCCTCCTCGGTAGACCTTCACTAAAGCTTCATGACAGACTTGAGAGCCAAATGTTGGACCACACTGTGTGCGTCAGCCATTTTTGTCTGTGAGTTAGTGTACTCGTAGTTGCTTGGGTGAGTCTTAATTTCTCTGCGTGCATCTGTTCCCTCAGATTATATGTTTAATGTGAACATATGTGTGTTTTGGTTTCGGCAAGCTCACCACATTAAAAGCCAAATTACGACGAAAAAAAAAGGTCCCCACAACTAAAACACAGCCAGACTCTTTCAGATGGACCCCAGGTTTCGAAAATAGAAGTCAAACACGAGCACTGACCCATGTCTTTTATGAACCAGAAAAAGACTCAACTGTCTTGAGGACTGTGCGAGTGAGTGGCCCTTTTTTGTAGTTCAACGAGCGTCACTGGACTTCAACCGTTTGAGAGACAAAAAAACAACAACAAAAGATCACCCGTCAGTATAGGAAAATGGTAAGCCAAATCTATAGTGTCCTATTTCAGCCATTTTCTCACATTCTTGCTCATACCTGATACCCTCTCTGTTGTCCTTCGGTGAGAGTCCATTTTTTTTACAATTTCCTCCAACTGATCACATCAGTTGTTGCAATTTTATGCTTTTTCTGCCCATTTATTCTCCTAGGCATGTTGCAGCAATAATAGGTTGACAACTGCATCTTCCTGAACTCTACTCCCACCATTTACACCATCTACACAAAACACACAAATAGCTACATAAAACTGTTTCTACGCGAGACGCATGCTTCTGCAGTTTCAATTGCTTCAGCTGCTGGGATAGCCCCGCCATTGTTTTCTTTGGCCAAACCCAGATGTAATTTGTTCTTGGAAAGATAATCTAATCGCAGCCTAAAATCTAAAAAAGGGGAAAGCCTCTCTCCTACAGCCTCGCCAAGGCTTTAAATCACTAGATTATTGGTTTTATGAAGGCAACCCATGTGAAAATAATTGCTAATGTTGCAAGAGTAACCAGTGGAAAGCTGGGTAATGGGGCAATGCGTACTGTAAATTCTGATTGCAATACATGGAAATCATCCAGGCCACTGTTACTTTATGGCCACTCATAAAAATAGTCCAAGCAGGACAACAATTGCACTGACCACATCCATTAAAACCAATAATGGTGTCACGAGCCTCGCTCCTGCTGCTTGCCCACAATTCAGAGCCCTGTAGTTTTGTAGCCTTCTCTTTCAGTCTATTCATGGAAATCGGATTTAAGAATCATGTGAAACACACGCTACAAGAAAAGAATGAGCCTTCACATTTCGTTATGTGTGTAGCCTATTCCTTACAAACAAGTGAAGAACAATCGGTCCATAATCATTTTCTCGCGTGTTAAACATTTAATAAAATTGTCGTACAGTGCCTATGGAAATTCGTCATTTTAAATACGACTTTATTTGTCATGCAACCTAAAATCAAAACCCATTCAAAAGCATCTTCAAAAGCATTATGGGAATTAGCAAGGCTTTTTTGCCTCGTACCAGTAAGTATTGTTGAAATCTTTTGTTGTTGTTGCGTGGATTAGATTTCCTTCCTTGTCAATAAAAAATGTGGTTGCAAATATTAATTGAATTGAGAAGTAATGCAATTAATTTGCTTTTAAAATGGGGGGGGGGGTCTTGTTATTTGGCTGGGACCTCATGTAACTATTCAAATATATTTTAGCTTGTAACCGGTTACTACTCCAATTTAATATTAACTGTAAAATCTTACTCAGAAAACCTTTTACATTTATGCTTATAATAAGATTTGTTTTCTGATGCAAAATGCTTATCGAGATAATTTTTCTTCTGAGGTTAAAAGAAAAATGTCCTAGAAACAAGAGACAAGTCTTTATTTTTTCTCTTGTGAGTTTTAAATTTTTGGCAGCTCACTTTCCAGAAGAAACAGGCTCAGTTTGGCAGTGCAAGCCCATAACTGTCTCCAAGTGCCAATCACAATTTTCCACCTCAGAATCTATTCCCATGTGTCACACATATAATCAAACTTACGATACAGTACAATTCAATTCATGCCCTTTCATTTCAGTAATGTTTTTCCTGAAATCTGAAGTGGAACAGAACATCCTTCCGCAAGTGGTAAGACCTTGATCAAATCACAAGGCCACATGATGTTCATATCTGTTTCTTGTGTAGCGTCTCGGAAATCTGTGGTAAAGTTTTTGAGACAGCATCTAATTCAGTTCACTTACAGTCAGCCAAAATGTTCACGGGTGGTCTTGTCTGCACTGCAATTTGCAATTTTGTCTTCTGATGTTTACATTTAATGCTCAATTTGCTCACTCGCTTCGACACTGACACAAGCACATGTGCACCAATAAAGCATACGTGAAAGAAATCCATGGACATCCAATGTCAAGATTGTTTAAGATAGGCAGCCTTTTTGCTAAGCAGTGAAGTCAACATGGAAAAAAACTTAAGACTCACTATTTCAGGCAATGTCCATCCATCCATCCATTTTCTGAACCGCTTAGTCCCCACGGGGGTCGCGGGCGTGCTGGAGCCTATCCCAGCCGTCATCGGGCAGTAGGCGGGGGACACCCTGAACCGGTTGCCAGCCAATCGCAGGGCACACAGAGACAAACAACCATTCACACTCGCACTCGCACTCACACCTAGGGACAATTTGGAGTGATCAATCGGCCTACCAAGCATGTTTTTGGGATGTGGGAGGAAACCGGAGTGCCCGGAGAAAACCCACGCGGGCTCGGGGAGAACATGCAAACTCGGCACAAGGAGGGCCGGAGGTGGAATCGAACCCGCACCCTCCTAACTGTGAGGCGGACGTGCTACCCAGTGCGCCACCGAGCCGCCCATTTCAGGCAATGTGATTTACAAATTTCTGCCAGCAACTAATGTCTGTTTTAGTGACATTGTCATCAAAATGCCTGCCTTGCTGACAGCTTTGGTTATGACCACACAAAGGGTGAGTTTTTTTTTTTTTATTAACTACATTTAACAAAAAAAATAAGAGTATTGTTGAAACCGTTTTTCATTACACTTTACACCACAAAAGAGTACTATTATTATTATTGAAACAGTTTTTCACTACACTTTGGGGATACAGGGCCACAAAATAACATGTTCATTTTTTATGCAGATTTGATTTGTGCTTCTTCATCTTTTGTGAATAAACAGGAAAAGAGAGTAGAGTTACCATGAGAACACCACTTAACCTAGTAACCTGCGGGAAAGTGTGTGCTCCTATTACGCTCACGACATCTTGGCCACAATTTGAGGCCAAAACCAAATCTTGTTTACACTCTCACAGAGACACATTCACACAAGCATACACTACCTAAATGCATGGAAACAATGGACGCATTTCACCACAACAGCACTGTCGAGCAGCTCAGCCGCGACATCCTGTCTTGTTGTGAGCCAATGGAGTGTACAATAACCCACAAGCACATAAGCGTGGTGTTGAGAGTTGTTGCGTCAGACATCCGGAACTAAACTCTCCTTAACGCAGAAAAAAAAAAAACGTAGATAAAACACTTGATTTAACACCTTCATCAAAGCTGCAATAAAATGTTAAGAAGATGGTGCAAAGTGCAGACTTATTATTCTTTTGGGTCCGTGTTCAAAGCTTTAACAGTTTTAGTGCACAAAGGGGGAGAGTGCTGGGTTCCGCTTGTGGTTTGGAGGTTTGTGGGCTTTCGCATGAGATGTAACGGTTCAGTTTCCTTGTCAGCAACATATTTAGGTTGTGTGAGCCACCACTCGGGTGTCAGACAGTGACACATAGAGAGAAAGAGAGAAAAAAAGTCACCTTTAAATAGTCTGCCTGTCTGGTTTTGCAGCCTGTGACAACTGCATTGATGTGATGAAAGAAGTTGAAAATGTAAGTAAGCAGTTAAATTATACAGATTGAAAAATGGGCAAACGACCTACATTGAGATGAGGGATAAGAATTGCAGAGGATGGAGAGGGGACATACAGGGCCAAGCCATAACGAAATCTTACAGAATTGTCAACTAAAAAGTCATGCATTAACTTGACTTTCCCCCTACGTTTCAGCTAAAGTAATACACAGTACAAAAGGGACATATTAACAAGTTGAACTAATTTTAGCGCACATCTGCTAAGGTAACCAAAACGTCTGAGAAACATCCACACACTTTGGCCTTGTTGAGTGCAAGATGTCAGCACTGCATTACATTCAAACCAAGTAACTCAATAACATACGAAACTCTAATTCTAAGAGGTCAGCAATTTGTCAGCTGACCAAGAAAACAGGTGAGCTGTGACTTGCCTTTAAAGAGAAAACTAAGAGCAGCAAAAACAGAAAGAGAAATGTGCTTGACCAATGCAGCAACCAAACCTAGTGAATGTCACTTCTAATATCTGCTTCTGTGTCAACATCAGTAGAGTTGCGTTCAGTCATGTAGGTCGAAGGCAGTAGAAAAAGGATCCCAATGAACTACGCTCACGTGAGCTACATGAAAGTCAGATATGCGAACTACAAAAACAATATCGCGACAGCAACAAAAGGAAGTTTTCATGACAAAACAAGTTGACTTGTACAACTGACACTAAACTATGTACTTTGTATCATGGCCCCAAACGAGATTGTCCTGATAGTCTGTCGAGTGTAGACTGCCTCTGGTATGGAGAGAGATGTGCAAATTAAAATGTAAAGCTCCTCAGAGCCCCATCTTAATGAAATCCCACATTAAGGTGAGCAAGGAGTCAATGTGCACTGGAGGGAAGGAGGGTGAAGGCAATCCAACAGGGAGTTGTGCCTCCTGTCTCATCCCTTCTCTACGCTATTATTACCTTGCTTATCTCTTCCCACACAATTTCCTCTCTAATATTTCTCTTCTCTTATTGGCTGTCTGTAAAAAGCATCCCTGCCTCACTTCATCTGTTCTTTCTCACATTGCTTCTCCTTCTCCCCCACAATTTGCTCTTCATAAGGTTCCTCCTCCACTGTTGTTCTTTTGGTTGCCGCTTTGGCTCTGTGGGTGCCACATCTGGCAGATCCAGACGAGGTCTACCCAGCTGGAAGAGGGAGAAGCGGAGATAATCGGGCTAATCCCTCCGTCATCCCCGAGGCTATCACGCTACTCTATAACCCCCTAATCCCTCTAATTCCCTCACACTCGGCAGTCAACCTCGCTGTCAGACACATCGGGATCCTTATCGCCAGGCAAGAGCTGTTTGTGTGTGTCTCAGTGGCTTCCCTTTAATCACTCAGTGGCCTTGCGGACTGAATGACCTGAGAAATCTATGGAGGGACTTTAGCGAACAATCTGCAGACATAACAACAAATACGTTGACAGGGAAACCAGATCTGCCTCTTGCTTTTGATTTTAGGGCTGTCTGACAGTGTTTGTTCCTTTCCCCCTCTTTCTCAGGCTCCTCTGTGCGCGTGGGGGAGAATGTATAGGCAGGCGTGCAATTATCTGCAAGTACAACACAAACAGATTTTAGCTGCAGCTTTGCTGAAAATAGCAGGAGAGAGATTTGAAGAATATTTGCACTAGCAAGCTAGAGTTATAACAACTGCGGATATGCTTCATATTTTTGTACTGTAGCCCAAAAGAGTTTGATGTGTTTAGGTCAGGGCTCACGTGTGTTGGGACATATAAAACTGGCGCATTTTGGTGGAAGCTTGTTTGGTAATTTGGCAGACCACTCCATGAATTCCGGTGGACCAAATGCCGCCAACGCACCTGCTAATTTGGTGACAGAAAGCAAACTAATCTTGCGACCACTTAAAAGAGGGTTTAAGTGGTGGCAAGGGTGACGTATCGCGATTTTGGTGGATTTGATCGAGGTGCACGCAGATTGTTTCAACACACTAGATGTTTGTGGTGGACGTCATCGTATATCATTTATAAATATGATGACAACAGAACCCGTTGAATCATTGCAGAAATCAATTTGTTGATTGTTTTATTATTATATCTATCTTTTAGTTTTTCTATCAGTCTCCAAGTACTCACTTCACAATGGCAAACTTCAGATCATCTTGCAGTTCCTTAGAGCCGTACATTGCGTATGTCGATCTCCTGCATGAACTGCAGTGAGTGTGTTTTCACTTCCGCCATGCAGACCACACATTTCTTGCTGAAAAGGAAAAGGGCCTTCCCCAAAATGTCCAGTTGGGGACTCAGCGTCTCCATACAAGGGAGCTGAAAATAATGCTTGTCTTTTAAATCCAGTGTCACTAGTGAAATGTGACATCTGGTGACACTTCCTGCCACTGGCCTAATGTCTCAGTGGGGCTGTGGGAGTGATGTGAGCGCTGGCATTGTGGCCACTGCGAGAGATTTAGGCGAGGGAGACAGCTCATCAAACTGGGGAGCCAGCCAAGTGGAGTGTGACAAATCTCCATTTACCATCGGCGCACGGGGGCAAGAGTAAAATTAGAAACTCCGCTGCCTCTAACTCCCCGCTGCTAATTCCATTCCGTGCAAATTAATAAATGTTTGTCCTCCTCCCTCAAAGTCCACCCCCGCGCTCTCACCCCTCCCTCATCTGTTCTCCTTGACGAATTGCATTATCTCAAGGAAAAGATGCTCATACACTAGTAATGAGACATTGTTAGGCAAATCCCAAGTCGGTTCCATCATTGTTTATGGAATAATCGCCTGATTATCAGCCTGGGAAGTATGTCGGTGTATGAGCGAGGGAGGGAGAGAAAGAGAGACTGCTTTTGGCCTTGGGGAAACATACGACTTGTTTCATTTTGTTTTTCTTCAGTTTCCATTATTACTGTTTCCTTCTTGACAAGAATGCACTCCTGATAATTTGGCAATGTATTATACAAAGTGACCCACTTACAGGGAAACAAACAGTATGTTAATGGACAACTTGTTGTGGTCTCTTTTCTAACAAGATGTATTTCTCTGTGAAAACCCAACTCATTTTTCTCAGTTTGTTCACTGTCAGGACACCTTTTATTGTGATCCTATACAAACACAAGGAGCAGTATACAAAGTAAGTCGAACACTGTTACCTTGGGAACTGGTGACAGATTGGGAAAGTGTTTTATATATAATATAATGTAATATAATGTATATATATATATATATATATATATATATATATATATATATATATATATATATATATATATATATATATATATATATATATATATATATATATATATATATATATGTGTGCGTGTGTGTGTGCGCAAATGCATTCGTACGTTTGTGTGTGTTAATTTTTATTTTTCATTTCGAGGTGGCAAGAATAAGGATTCATGTCATTCCAGAAATCAATTATTGCCCCTGGAGAGTCAGGGAGCGACAATCACGTTCCATTCTATTGCCTGGAATCTGGGAAATATATTTGCCGCGGTTGAACCTTGTCATTGGTGTTCATTGCATTTGTGCTGATGATTTGAATTCAACCTCAGGCTCCCAAACGGGCGTCGGTGGGCAGAAGAGCCAATCACCTGACAGGAAATAGACCAGTCTGCCGTTGCCTTAATAATTCAATATAAGTTATATTCAAATATTAGTGTTCACTGTGCTGTTTGTAGACCATCCCTCCGGCCTCAATAGTTATTAAGGACAGAAATTATATATTCATAACAGAGGATATTGCTGCTTGTTTATTTATAGCTTGGTTGCATATTTTTAGGGATATTTTGTCCGTGGCCTCCCAGGCTGTCTTTGTCGTGCTCCCTGCTGCTTTTATACACCTCCCATTCCAACCTTCCAGGAGACGAGGTGAGGGAAAAATTGCAGAAATTGCTAAATTTGTTTTTCCACCCCTATTTTTTTTTAGGTTCAACCATAGTCCTCGTGTCTCGACTCAGCAAGAAGGATGCCATTCTCTTTTGTCAAGAAATGGCAGAACATCCTAGAGAGCTGGCGGCCAACATTATTTGCCGTTGTCAAGGCCTCTTGAGGACACAAATATATCACACTCAGTCGTGCAAAAACATGCAAAATTAAATTTGTCATTGCATAGAGATGGCATTCAATGTGTGAAGTGGCATACAAAATGGAACACGTGATTTCTCTCTGATTTGCTTGGGGTCATCCAAATCCCGGCGCGTACTGAACAAATGGACTAAGACAGCTTGGAGAGGCATCTCGGTCTGTTTGTTGGTGAACTCAGGTGTTCGCGAAAATTTAAGTGCAAAAACGACCAGTGCTAAAATGATAGAAAAAAGTATAGTACACGTGAGTGAGTTTGAGAGTTGAGTCAAGGAGCGCTTTGGTGGACGGGTGCAGTTTTTTTTTTCTTTTTTTCATTGGTTCCACATCACATAAACACATTCACAGTATTGAGACGGTATCTTAATGTAAACTTACAGTGCGCCCACCTTCATACGCTTTGTAGTTCATTGAATCAAAATGTTGATTTTCCTCCAAGGTGTGATGGAACAGTCCGTGGTCAACGAATCCAAACCAACACTGGAGCAGTTCAGTTGCTGTCAGAGTGATCTGACACCGATTATTATGACATAAAGTTGACACAACGCCAGGTGATTAAAAAAAATGAAAAAATCTAAGGCATGCTTCTAAATAGCATCCCACCTTTTCAATGCATTAAAGGAGGACAGCTTGGTACGATTTCACTTTGTGCACGTACGCATTTTCTACTGTCAGAGTCAGGCGTGAGTACATTCGACATCCATCAATGTCAGTTATTATTCCAAGCTGAACCGTCATCAATAGATTACGGTTTGTTACCGCGATTTTAGGACGTTAGTACCAAGGCTGTGGACTGGGTCGGATTTTTGCACCGAGTCCGAGTCCGGCCTCTTGACCACAGAGTCCGAGTCCAGCTGTCCATTTTTTCTGTTAATTCATGTGACTGCTTAGTCTTTTATTCAAGGCTAATTTAGATCAAAATCTACCAGAACGAACGCAACTGCTTTCACACTGGCTGGTTCGGCTTGTATAGGATCCCTTGCCGAGAGCGCGGACGTAAAAGTGAGGCGACGTTCCAATCGGACGTCGGATCGATAACATTTTCCCTGCCCTACCGGAGTTGTGCTAGTTCATAACGTAGATCACTCATGGCGTAGTCATAAATGTACGGTTGACAATTTAACCGATAGAAGTGGATACATTGGAACATAACCTACACTCTAATATATTATTTGACATGGTATTAAATGCGTGGCTTTACAAAAATAGTCATTGAAGCCCACCCTTAGCCCTGAGTGCCATTGGCATGAGGCAAAACGCTTGAAAACACACACTCCCGCCCAATTAAATAACCATTCTGAAACACAGGACATGTAAGATAATATTTTTTAATCATTAATTACACCATTATAGCTCAGACATTGATCTAAACACAAATAATTAGTGACGACCCACAACTATCGAAACACATCAATGATATAAGCTGGGTGACATAATCGTCCTTGACATTGGTACATAATGTAAACATTAGCCTAAGTGCAACTCAACGTGGCCGCATTGATCGTAAGCAGGGCTGTGGACAGTATTCCTACGCGCATTCTCAGCAGCATGATGAAAAATGAAATTGAACGTATTTTTTTATTGTCGGACTCAGTGGACTCGGTCAAAATCAGCACCGAGTCCGAGTCCGGCAAAAATGACCGAGTCCGACCGGTCCCCGAGTTCGAGTCCACAGCCCTGGTTAGTACATTTCACCGATCGATCAGCCAGCCCGTCATTTGTCAGTACGTCATAGTACAACAGATAACAAATCCAATTTGGCTAGAATGAATTTGAGTGCACTCAATTGTGTACCTGCATCATACAGGTGATGTGGATGTGTCTTTTTATATTGTGCATTCAAACCAGTGGATTCAACTACTATGTAAATCATGGGAAGGGCCATAATTTTTCGTGATGCAGAGCAAGAGAGGTTTCTGGCACAGCTTGCTCACAGTATGTGTGCAATCACGGCATATTCAGTACACATAGTTAAATCTGTGTTTTGAGAGTGATTAAACGAGAGGACGGGTTTAAACGTTTCTAAAATTGGCACCTTTCCAGCATTTGTCTTCATTTTTCAAGTCTGAGCCTCTTGGTTATGCTGTGCAAGATAGTTGGACTTCAAAAGCTTTAAGTTGGCTCAATATTGATGACTCAATCAGCAAGGGTCAGTAGGTTTAGGAGGAGAGGGATGCCTGAGCAGAACTTAATCTCATTCGTCCTTTAAGTGAAGGATTTGGGATGAATAAGCAGGTGCAGGAAAGCTATTACCCGACCACCTTCCTGAGTTTGTCATCCACCAAGGGCGGAAGAGCCTGGAAGTGTGCCCAACCGCTCAGCCATCGGTGCTTCGAAATAACTTCGTTCTATGGCTCTAAAAGTCCTCAGCACCAGGGCTGTGGACTCGGTCGGATTTTTGCACCGAGTCCGAATCCGAGTCCGGCCTCTTGACCACCGAGTCCGGCTGTCCATTTTTTCTGTCAATACATGTGACTGCTTAGTCTTTATTCAAGGCTAATTTAGATCCAAATCTAAATAATTACAACAGTTTTGTGATGGCTTTGTCTTTATTGAACATATAAACGAATATAATAAACAGATACTTTCAAGTTTCAATTCAACGACTTGAGTTTGTTCTTAGGAACAAAATCGCCTCAACCAAGTCAGCCTTCATCGCGCCGCGCTGATCAGACATGATAAACTTGAGCCCGGAAAACAGGCGCTCTACGCTGACTTGGCTGATTGGCATTGCTGTTAGTGTCCGAGTCGCTGCCTTGAGGCCGGACGCATTCTCAGCAGCATGATGAAAATAACATTTAACGTATTTTTTTTTATTGTCGGACTCGGTGGACTCGGTCAAAATCAGCACCGAGTCCGGCAAAAATGACCGAGTCCGACCGAGTCCGAGTCCACAGCCCTGCTCAGCACTGCAAACTTTTGTGCCGGTACACCATATGAAGTAAATTACGGGATTGTTTTTACCTCATCTAATATATATCAAGCATACAAGATGGTGTTTTAGAACAGCCTAGACAAGTAAATAACGGGAAAAAAAAAAAGACCTTGCTAAACTTCACTGCTTTATTTTTTTTCCCTGCTGAGAGAAGCGAGCAATGCAATGCAGATAGTGCTGCAGGGAGAAGTTTGACAAGCGTTAGTACATTCATGCTTAGCACATTTCGTAGGGGTAGGGAGTCGAATCCTACATCTGAGGTGTTCGAGCGCAGCGACGGAGCCACTCGCCAAACGTGGCGAGCTGGGCGGTCACCCCGCTTTCACTTCGTGTCATTCTTATCCGTTCAGTATTGCGTTCCACGCGCGTTGGGTAAGTACAAAATAGTATTGGCTCGTGAGTGAACGATTCGTTAAAAAGAACGAATTTCTTTTCAGTGAACGAGAGTTCTTTTTTCAGTTCATATGACGTCAACCAGTAGGTGTCGGTAATGCGCATTGAAGCTTGTGCCACCTCACCGTAAAACAAAACGAAGAAGAAAATGACGTAACTTCCCGTTCACGAACGAGTCGTGAATTGCATTTCCCGTTCATCAACTGAACGGATTTGTGAGTGAACGAGTCAGTGATTTGCATTTCCAGTTCATCGCGAGAACGGATCAGTGAGGGAAAGAATCCTGACTTTCCCGTTCGCGAACGAGTTAATGGGTGAACTGCCTTCCCGTGCATCAACGGATCAGTCAGTGAACGTGTTGCGTTTCCTGGCGTGAACTATGTAAGCCAGAATGTACGTTTACGATTTGCCAAGGAAGGCGGCTCGGTGGCGCACTGGGTAGCACGTCCGCCTCACAGTTACCAGGGTGCGGGTTCGATTCCACCTCCGGCCCTCCCTGTGTGGAGTTTGCATGTTCTCCCCGGGCCCGCGTGGGTTTTCTCCGGGCACTCCGGTTTCCTCCCACATTCCAAAAACATGCTTGGTAGGCCGATTGAAGACTCCAAATTGTCCCTAGGTGTGAGTGTGTGTGCGATTGGTTGTCTGTCTCTGTGTGCCCTGCGATTGGCTGGCAACCAGTTCAGGGTGTCCCCCGCCTACTGCCCGATGACGGCTGGGATAGGCTCCAGCACGCCCGCGACCCCCGTGGGGACTAAGCGGTTCAGAAAATGGATGGATGGATGGATTTGCCAAGGAAAGAAAGAACCATTCACTGAAACACCACTTCTTTTATGCATGTTTTCTCCAAGCTAACAGCTAACTTTATGCAACAACGGGGAGATTATGCTTCTCTTTGGGTAATCTTGATTTTATAACACTTATAGTAGTTTTTAAGTAATGTATATGCACACAGATGCACTTAACGAGGTAATCTTGGAAAACATGTTGGAATGCGGCCCCCGAGGACTGGAGTTTGACACCCCTGCCCTAGTTTGTATAGATTTTTATTTTGTCCAGAACTTGTCTATATTCAAAATCTGTGAATAATACATTTTCACATTTCACATTAAAAAAATTCACATAAGTTAAGTTGTCCTCAGACGAGCTTCCATGTAAAGCTATGCATTGCTCGTAATGACTCGCCCCCACAGTCAGTCAGCTCCTCATAGTATCCGCAATCCAACCCTTAATGCTGAGTGTCATCAAGTTCCATTTTATAGTCTTTTGGTAAGACTCGGCTGGGGATCGAACCCACGACCTCCCAGTCTTAGGGCGGACACCCATACCACAAGGCCACTTGAGCTGGTTTAACAAAACAAAGAAAATTGGCCAGGACGGTGCAGCACTGGATAGCACGGCCTCAGATCAGAGGTGTAGGGTTCCATTCTGGCTTCGGTCAGTGTGGCGTTTCCATGTTCTCCCCGTGCCTGTGTGGGTTTCCTCTCACTTACCAAAGACATGCATGGTAGTATATGCTCGTAGGTGTGTGTGAGTGTGAATGGTTTGTCTCTGTGTGCGCTGTGATTGGCTGGCGAGCAACCCTACCGCCCAAAGATTGAAACCCCAAGAAGTAGCTCTCAGTTTCAAAGAGGTTGATGACCCTTCATTTAAAGTGAATTTCAACAGATTGTGATGCTGTTGTTGAGACTGATTACCGCAAAAATAAGTCCAGACAGTGCAGTTTAATACTTAAACACCTTTATTGTGCCCAATCTGAACATACTCCACAACTGTAAGCAGCAAATTGGCAGACCACAATGAGGTAGACTTTGCAAACTGTAAAAAGCAGCTGGGTGAAGAGAACTTAAGAGCAAGAGAAATGACAGACTTTGGCACACCGCTTATGCAATCACATCCAACTGCAAGAGGAAGGCAGACAAGGCTTACAAAGTGTGCGTTTGGAGTCTACTCAAGGTCTGGGTGGACAATTCGATCAACAAAGTGGAAGTTCTTACATTCAACAGGAGGCCAGCAGCTCCATCACAGCCACATCCTCCTTCCAATGCAATAATGTGATTAAAACTACTGCCGCCTCTCTACAAGTGCAAATTAACAAAAGTTGAAACAAAAAACATTCACTCAAGGTGTATTCGATTGAAACAAAGGATGACCAGTTGAAGCAGTATCCAACGCTACTGGAACCCACATTTGATATAACCGCAACAAAGCAAGTTAGGTGGGACTTCCAAACTGTGCCCTTCATGTTGAAATGCTGACTCTTAACTGCCCCATTTACGAATGAATTTGAAAGGGTGTTCCTCAGTATGTGCTCTTTGATTGGCTGGCGAGCAATCCAGGGTGCATTTGGTCGCTTGTCACATGCTCTCAATGTGTATAGCCAAACAAATTTATACTTGACTCATACAATTGTATCTTTTTCATAGTATCACATTTTTGCAGATTTGTGTACATTCCATAAGGTTGTAAGAAAACAACATGACACAATACACCCAACTCCTACATGAGCTTCCTATGCCAGAGTACTTTATCAGATACGAATAAAACATGCGAAAATAATTAACACCATTGTCAAAGCAATATCTTTAATGAGAACACAGTTCCACGGAGAATAAACGCAGAGGTTGCCCGAAGCAATTAAGATTGAGGCAGACAAACACTTTTAAGAGCTTTCACTGAGGAGGAGGCCAAATGCACAGCTTATGATGTTTGTTGATTTGAAGCCACGTGCTTTTTACTACAGTGTCAAATCAAATTTATTACCACTATGACAGACTAGTGTTGTCAGTCGCTTTATTGCAGACTACTGAATACCATTTAGCCTAATCCATGTTGACGAGTGTCAAATACCACACTGTGACATCAAAAGAGTATCATATTACCATATAAGACATGTTTTTCCTCCAAATTGTTATTCAAAGGTCGCTTTGGGATCTTCTGCTCTTTTCCTCATTTTTACAACGCTACTAATGTACATTTGCAGTTATAGTTTTTTTTCATTTTATTTTGTGTTTATGCTTAAGATAGACTGAATAATAAAACGATCCACTCTGTGACACTGGCTGATTTCCACATTATTTTATTGAGTATATAATTTATTTTCATGAATAAAATATTCACGCATTCCCGGCTCAAACTGTCACCATCACACAACCTTTATTAGCTGTCGATGTGAAGTTTTGTGTAACCATTAAAATAATCAACTTTCATAAAACACTTTAAATTTATAAGTGTAGATTATAAAGTACATGCAAATTAAACACCCAAAGATGTCTGCCTCACATGACAAGTGCAAATACCCTTCAAACTTCGATTTGCTTGTTAAAATCAATTTGTACTTGTAATTGGCAATGATTTTCTTCATGTTTTGCTCCAAGTACTTTGGTAAACTCACAAATCCCCAAAACATGCTTCTAAATTGGGCTAAATGGGACCATTATCACGCTTCTGTGATCAGTCTTATTAGGATTATGCTGAATGACTATCCTGCAGTAAGGGATGTTTTAAGAATGATTTTCCTTCCCAACTTGCAGGGAAAATGGCCATTGTAAATTTTATACCTGTTCAACTCATTCAACTAATTTGGAAACCAGCAGCTCTTGGAAACAAATAGCAGAGCAAATGTAGTATTAAAATAAGCTAACAGTTAGCCTAACTTGTTTAATGTCTTCGTCTATTCTTACTCTTTCTTCTTTGTATTGTCCGTTGGTCCAGATTCCCTACGGCACCATAGTGTAGGCCTACCTCAGATATAAATTGCTCTTGGACATCAACGGCGTGGTAGCCAAGACACACCGGTCACAATGTAATCGAGGAACCCATCCTTTGAAATATCCTTTTAATCATATATAATGTATGCAGATTTGTGGAGCACAACAGCAGGCCCATTTCACATTAATGGTGAAACAAGGGGAAATGAATAGTTACTTGACTCAATAGATGAATAATTTACGAGTTAAAGAGCACATTCATTAATGACCTCAATAAAGCACCATCAGTACACACATATTCTTAGTGAGCAGTTATTTGCATTCCTGATAGCAAGCATATTCTTTGCAAAACATAGGAAATGCTGATTTCCCTGAATAGTATTAAGTGTAAAAACCCTCAGGCACTGTGCCTAATTGGTCCCGACATTACTTTTTATATCCCTTGATCATTTGTTGGTATAAATATACTCGGATATGAGTGAGTTTACAGACCAGTTCGTGTTTATTGAAAGATGAGTTGCTTTACGTTATCATACTTTAGTTTTATATTTAATAGATAAAGCTACACTGTATTATTATGACATTCAGAATTTGCTTTGTTGCACTGTTCGCTATTCTGCTTTGGATATAATCTATTTAGATGTTGCAGTAATGATTACAAGTGATCCTGGAGGTAAACAGGAGTCAAATCTGTGGGATGGAGGAATGGAATCATTCCGGCTAGCAACTCTGGGGGCATAGAAAGCATAAACACGGGAAATTATTCATAGCCTCAAAGCTGTGTTCTTCACAGGCTTGGCACTAACATGGAACCAACGGGAACAAAAACACACACACACACGCACACAGACACACAATCTCACACTCTTGCTCGTCTTTGTGCAGCAAGCACAGGAGCGACGTCTCTGGAGTGCAGCTCAGACTTCCACTCTGCTCAATATTGCATGAGCCTACGCGAAAGTCGAACCAGGCCTTTTGTTTTAGTTAAGCGGCAAAATAAATAGAGCATAGCTGTGGCATCATAGGAGCAATTAAATAATACAGCAGAAAGAGGTTTTACCAGACATTGTTGCGCTAATCACGTTTTGTAGCGTCGGAGTAGCAATACAATTACTTCAAAGCTGTTTAGTAACTGTAAACTAAAAACCTGTGAAAAGAGCGAGACAATGCACATATTTTCAGTTAATGAGTGTCACGAGCCTTGTGTATGCTTTCCTGTGATGCCATTGAGTGGGTGTTTTCGTAAGATTCCTCAAACCGCATGAGGGACGACTGAAATAATAATTGATGCAAAAAATCGGATTTGGAGAAGGATTTATTTCGTTCTGCATCAGGACCGGTGGGTCTGCCTCCATTTTCTTAAAGCGCAGCTCGTCGGTCTGTGCCAAAGGCTTTCATCATACAATACTAATCATGCATACATTGATGCAAGAGTGCCATTTTGGTGTGTTTCTCTGAAGATTTACACGCAAACACTCACAGAAAGGAATGGCTTCCAACAAACTTTGGTAATTAAGACTCATCTTATTCCTTAGTTTGTAACCATAGGCAGGTTGAACGCAATCAGTTCTACATCACTGTTTTTTTTTCAAGAAGACATTCAGGCAGCATCCAACTAAGGTGTGTTATGCCTCTGATGCTACCTTGGAAAAAAACAATCTTTTTTAACAGGTGGTATAAAAAAGGGTAAAGAATGCACCAATGCAAAGAGCCATAATTGAAGGGAACCAGGATGAAATATGCAGTAAGAAGTCATCTGGGAAGTATAGAGCAGTTAAAACATCACTAAATGGTGCACAAAACGGTGTGTTTAGTGACACTTTGTTAGTCTGCATTGGTATTTAGATCTTTGAAAAGCATCCTTGATGAAATCGATGCTGATTACTCTACAAGGGACGGCACTCCACCGCAGTTAGACACCCATTAGCCGAGACATACATCATCTCCATCAATTAATTGTAGTTGCACCAAAGCAGATGCAACAAGTGCATAATTAGGGCTGTAATTAAGCTGCAAAAAATACAATCCCTGCCACATGAGCACCTTTGGAACTATGACTGCTCGCTCCATTAGCAGATGCTGTAAGCCTATTAATCATCGAACAGGCAATTAGCAAGCTGTTAGCATTGGCAGCTGGTACGTAAATATATTCCTGGCTTAATATCCTCCTCAGATAATAAAGGAAACATTATGAAAATGAGCTTTGCCACCATGTGAGTGATCTATGCCATTAATTGCGTTTTACTGTCGAAAGTGTTCGGATTGGGCCAATGGCACGGAGACTGCCGGAATGAAAGTAGCAAGCAGCCTGCATGACAATTTATGGGGTGTTCAAATGCTCCCCCCCGCCCCGCCCCCATCCCTTCTGTCACTACTTGAGGGTTGCAGAGATGAACTGGGGGACTTGTCATGTGCGAGCATTACACGTTGACCAAAGACAAAAATAATAGCATAATAAGAGGTCGGTCGTTTTCCATTGGTTTCCAGTACACACGTCTTCATGGCTGCACCATTAGAAAACGAGCCAGGGTTGTTTTGGCAATCAACTGCACAATTTATTGCAGTAGCTTGCTAATGACACTTGGGCTCGG
This sequence comes from Syngnathus scovelli, assembly GCF_024217435.2. NCBI lineage: Eukaryota > Metazoa > Chordata > Actinopteri > Syngnathiformes > Syngnathidae > Syngnathus > Syngnathus scovelli. The sequence continues at coordinate 9,747,874 of NC_090850.1, read as the reverse complement.
CATCCATCAAAGCAATGCGCATGAAGCCTGAGCCAACATGTAGCTTCCCTTTTGGTCTTTGCTGCTAATCTATGCAGTGCAGGCACACAGAAGCTATTACATTTCTGAATACATGATGAGGCTCACAGCTAATTCTCCTCTCCACACCAAGGGGAGCTTGGAGGACGAGAAGCGCCATAATTGAAGCCAGGAGGCAGATTGTCATCTATTGACATGCATTTGAGACTTTTAATCAGGTAGTCGTGTGGGCAGCCGTAACCTTCTAGTATGGATGCATACATAGACATGTAATGAGCCATGTCCCTCCACTTGTTACTGTTAACTGTGACTCACGGAGGTACAGACCGACAGACAGACGGATGCTCTTACATTCAAAATGAATGCATGCAAATGTCTACTTGGCTGGCTAAAGATGTGCCAATATTTACTCCAGAAACATTGTTCAACCTCAACAACCTGTTTCACTTCACACTCAAACCTCTGTTCATTTACATTTTCTAAATTATTACATTGGGCGGCTCGGTGGCGCACTGGGTAGCACGTCCGCCTCACAGTTAGGAGGGTGCGGGTTTGATTCCACCTCCGGCCCTCCCTGTGTGGAGTTTGCATGTTCTCCCCGGGCCCGCGTGGGTTTTCTCCGGGCACTCCAGTTTCCTCACACATTCCAAAAGCATGCTTGGTAGGCCGATTGAAGACTCCAAATTGTCCCTAGGTGTGAGTGTGAGTGCAATTGGTTGTCTGTCTCTGTGTGCCCTGCGATTGGCTGGCAACCAATTCAGGGTGTCCCCCGCCTACTGCCCGATGACGGCTGGGATAGGCTCCAGCACGCCCGCGACCCCCGTGGCGACTAAGCGGTTCAGAAAATGGATGGATGGATGGATGGACATTTAATGAGGAGCTCAACATTCTTGTTCATCAGTTTGGTGGTGCTGTGAGATATAACGCTGAGAACATAATAGGTCACGTGAGTTGCAGAACAATACAAGCTCTGGCGTATTATTACAAGCTTAGAAGTCACGGTTTTATTTGAACCTTAAGTTATCCATCGTTGTCACCTGTTGTGCTTGACACACCCTCGTTTGAATGTTGGCTGATCGATGGGAGAATCTGTGCATCCCCAAAACTGCGTACCAATGCGCCTTTTCTGACTTAAACACCCAGGAGATTTAGCCCCTAAATGCGTGGCTAGAGGAATCAATCCTGGAAAGTCATTGTTGCTCGATTCTAATAGGAGTCCACCATTTGGAAGTACAATATTGAGTTTCCGTCTACAAAATCCTCAGGCCTCCTTCACAGCAGGGTTGAATATCATTCAGTGGGGGATGTAGTTTCAACTATCAGGCTGAACCAATCAAGACGAAAATGTCCGTGTGAATGAAAAACCAGGCACTTTTGTGACAACCACTCCTTTTAAAATCCACTACTGTGCAATCAATGTGGCGTTTGAGTAATGCCAGGCCCATTAGAGGCAACCAAATTGCAGCGGAAGGCAGGGAAAGTGTATCATCCATTGTGGGAAATGACTGCTTAATATAGCAGCTGGGGCATGAAAGAGTGCTTACTGGAGCACAGTCCACTGAAATCAATTGCAACAGTGAGGCTATATTGTTTCAAACTAGGAAAAATTGAAGCTACTATTCAAGATAACACTTGCAATCGATATCTGGACTGGTAAGATGCTGAGTCATGATTGGGGAGTGAATAATGAAGAGATGAAGAAAGCGATGAGTGACAGAAGACGATGTCGTGGACAAACAACAATTAAACTTCAGATTTCACTGGCAAAATATTCTCAGTTCTGTTTAGGATCCCCAAAAAAAAAATTCAAACAGTTCAAAGGATCTTACAAGATCTTTAAAATTCCTTCATTTATATTTGAGTATGTGAAAAAATATAATGAATGCTAATTTAATTTTCAGGTCATAAAAGGTTCTTTTGCACACGTGAAAAAAAGGTAATTATTAACCATACAATTAGTAATTAGTCAGCAAAGCTACATATTCGACTTCGTTACATCTACAAAAAGTACATCATAAACCATCATCACGACATCAGCATCTACTTGTATACTTCCCCAGTTGTGGGGTGATCTGATTGTACAAGACCTATAACCCAAAATTTAACACACCAGCACTACATTCCCACCGGAGACAATTATGACTTGCGTGACACCTCGGAGAGACACGGGCTGATTAGGCAAAATTTTTACATTTTCTTTTAGGGGTGTACACACTTTTTTGCCAGTGGTCTAAATATTAAAGTCTGTGTGGTGAGTTATTGTTTTAATTTGCTGTGTTCCACGCTCTATACTGACAACAATGGAGCAAAGTGTTTGTTAATGTTGTCCAATGAGAAGGTATGAGGAAATATTGACAAAAATGATGAGCTATTGTGTCGACAGGTTATCAAGTATTCCAGCAACGAGCCACACACGGTTCATTCAGTCAGCAGAGTTTGTGTGTTGTGACTGAGTGAAGGGGAGGCGCTCTGTGAGCTCCAGCCTCTAGTCCAACTCCTCCTCATCAGTATGGATGTGCCCTCTTCATCCCCAACAACAACAGAGACAGGAGGATGAAAAAGAGAAGGGGATCACTTAATAAAACAGGACTTGGATGAATCCACATTCTCTTCATTCTGGACCTGATATATGTTGAGCGCACATAGCAGACTCTTCAAAGGCAGGGAACATTCCCGCAGGCTTCCTCAGATCTCTGACTGGGCTGGCCTCACTGCACCCGCCATGCACGTTCATACATGCACAAATGCACTCATATGTCCTCACATATAGCTTATGAGCAATATTTTGAACACATCACATCAACTCATTTGCAGGGGGGGAAAAAAATCATTGCTGTTTCTGGTGAGTTAGTTCCTACGAGAATATGTACTCAGCTTTTCAGATATCTTCCTCACATAATTTGCCAGATTTTAATTTGCTTTTCCCTATAATGAAGTTTGCAGAACTACATTGCTTTGAAATTTTGGCAAAGCATTCCACATAAAGAAGCTTCAGATAATCAGGCGTTTACTCATTTTGATTGGGGAGGGTGGGGGTGAGGAAGGTGACGTTCAGATCATTTAATTATTTTTGAGTCGGTGTGTACAGGGCTTCGGAAAATACAAAAGCTGTTAAAGAGACAGATATGCACTGACGCGGTGAAAGAAGAATCACACCCAACAAAATTCACTGGAAAGAAATGAAAAAATGATCTGCTGGTGCGCTGGGATAGCACTTACATCATATTTGTCCTGAGGCTGAGTTTACCCTCTGCTTCAGTTTTCCCTGAGGCGACTAAATTAGCATTAAGACAACAAAACCAAGACCAGTCTGCTACGTGTCACAGGCACATTGTAGACATGATAAATACTAGTTAAGTGAGGTCATCACTTAAACACAGTTGACCTAACCAGAAGGCTGACTAACATTGGTTTTAATTAAAAATCACTGACCAATATATGGTATATATTACATTACTGAGGTTTTGTGAGTTCATCGAAAATCTTTCAAGGGTATCATGAAGGCGACTCAATTTGAAATATGTGCAGATGTGCATGTGCAGAGGAGTCATGTGATGTGCGTTTGTCTTGCATCTCACTTTTCATGAACTCATTATCATCATTACAGGCTCTCTGATTGTGACGTTACATCACTGAAAGTAGTCATGTAAAAAGTCATACAGTTGAGGAATAAAATATCTGTAGTGAACTTCCAAACACAAATGGAATGCCATGTCGCCAGTTGCAAACCAGCTCATCAGCAACAACAAATGTCACACTTATTCAATGACAGGGGAGAAATAAATCCACAGAATTCAAATAGTCATTTCATTTTTGGATATATGAGATGTCGTTCAGCTAATTATTTGTAGGAAAGAAATCTGAAATATCAGCACTTGATGGGAACATTCCCGAAGGCTTTCTCACACCTCCGACTGAAATCAACCCACTTCACAACAAGAGCACTTTGGCAGATAGTAAACAATTCTTCAAAAGAGACGCTTCAAGCCACTCCAGATTGAAGTTTTATATCATTCTAAACATGATACAAAGACAATTATACATTGTGTCATTAAATCAATAACAGCTGTCTGCGAGCTTCATGTTTACATAATTCCAATGCTGTAGACAGGCTAACAAATAACATCAATAGTTGTGGCGTTATTACTTTTTTGGCAATGGATATTAGGACAAAGAAAGTGTAGAGGTAATATAATACTCACAGGCATCTTTTCTTCATCCTCTGTGAAAAACAAATAAAAATACTTCAATTCACTGTTTCATACGTATATTATAGTAGTGAAAGTTTTCATCATGACTGGACTAGAACGCATCACGGAGTACTATTTTGTATTACCAAACTATTTGGTTTTTGGAGGGTTTGAACGGATTAATAGCATTTCCATTCATTTCAATAAGGAAAGATATTTTAAGGTTGCAAGAGCTTTGACAGGCATCACTGTAACAATAACATCATGAAAAGAATAAAACTTCCCAAAACTCCAATGTCCAAACTCATTCTACAATAAAAATACACGACAATGGAGTATCTCCATGGCAAGATTTAGCATTTATTTTGGCACAGCATGGCCACCATGTTTATGTCGTATGTCACAGCAGGAGCGTGTTTGTTCTCAACCCTGCTGGGAGCGACTTTTTTCCTGTTTAATAAAAGCAGTAAAAAAAAAAAAAAAAGGCTTGAAACTTCCATAAAGTGTTCAAGTGCAAAATTATTGTTGATTTTCAAAGCAAGCTAAGGATCCAGCTCAGACGATATGGCGACTCAGAGGAGGAAAGTGTTTGCGTGTGTGCGCATATAAGCAGTCAAAGCTGTGGATGCTAGTGAAATTGTTTTGTCCACAGAGTGTCTACAGCACACCAACATTCCGAATAGCTTTCAATCCTGTCTGCAGGCATAACAAAACCTCTCAGACATCCATGCTGGTGTTGGGGTAATGTGAGTGAAGCAAAAAAAAAAAGGGTCGGTCTGATAACCTCTCCCCTCTGCTGTTTATCCCACAATCCCCCGCTGTGATCAGGGAGCGTATCCTCGGGGGTAGCGTACCACGGTGCAAGAGCAGAGCAGGTAATTCAAGCCAGGCGGCGTCCCTCCCTGTAGAACTGACCCTGATTCAAACCCCACGCTCCCACCTGGTTCCATCCTCTCCAGGAAGACACGCTTTATTATTAAAGTACACCGGCGGCTCTGCATAAAGCAGGAAATGCTGTGCCGGGCTAGACAGGAGATGACGGAAGGATTTACGTGCAGCCAAGGAACTGGTCTTATTTAACAGGGAAGTTTCTATGGACAAGCCTCCCTTAATTTGCTGCTTAATAATTGACTTCTACTAGCATGTCCGAAATCCCTCGAGAGGCCTTTGTGGTTTATTTCACATTGTCTCTGCTGCCTGGACTGCAAATGAGCCTTTTAGAAAGACACCTCACCTTGCGGCCGGCCACATCTTGCAACTAGCATGTGGTGGGTTTCCTTTCCCTATTCCTACCCAAAGTGCCAGTAACAACCTTCAACCGACCTTTAAAAGATGTGAATAATTTACATGCTATTTAATATCAACTGAGAAGTCAAGACAGGCAATTATCTTTTATCTGTGTACTTTGCTGTCAGAGCAAATGGGGGGGGGGGGGCTTCTCTTAAGGAAGAGATGAAGTGCATGCAGTTTGGAAAGTCACAGGCGTGCGGGTACCGCTCAAAGTAGGAAGAGAGACAACAACACAGGCAGTTTTGTTGTCTATGAAGATTCCAATGACAAGAATGAATAATTCACAGATCAGTCATGGTGAGAAAGTTATGTGCTAGTTTCGAGGAAGATGGTGTGGGTGTTGTTTGCTGGGGTACTGGAAGAGAATCCAAATGAAACTTCACCTATTACGTCCACGATGTGTATTGCCACGGTGCTTAGAAAAAAATGTCATGTAGCAGACAGATACATCTCCAAGAGGGGGTGGGGGGGGGGGGGAATTGTAAAAAGAGCAAGATGGGAAAATGTGAGATAGAAATTCCCCGCGGTCCTCATTAAAATTCAGCAGTGCAGCAGCACCCCCCTCGTCTGCACTCCTTTGCCTTGCCACTCTCATTTTCTCCGACTCTGCCTGTTCCATAAGCCATCGGCTCACCTTCTTGGATTTGTGGACTAGTCATGATCACTGGGATATATTCAGAAAAGTTGTCGCCTTCTTGATTGAGAACCCAAGAAGAGTTGACTTGATACCAGTAACCTAGATGAAAATGAAGAAAAGGAATGCATTTGGAGGTTAGAGGGGGGGTGCAGATTTAAAATATATATACGTCTATAACGACGGTCTCTGTGCTGTTTTAATCTATGATGAATGATGAACTTTGACTTGGATTTCTTTACAAATGAAAATCGTGAAGTACTATGAACAAATGTTTGACTTGCATCTACCAGCTCCACTGAAAATCCTTTTGTGAGATGATAAACAGATTCAAATCATATTATTTTTGTAGAAAATAAACAACCAGATGGATGAAAAGACTTAATTTAACTCAATACACTTTGATTTGCTCAAACACAACCATCTGATGCGCTCTGCTACACTAAATTAGTTTAGATTTAAACTATGTTCGCTTACAAATTTACAAGCAGCTTAGCAATCTTATGTATTAATTTACAAATGTTACAGTGGAGAATAAGCTAGGAGGAATCTTCCACATATTATTGGTATATAGTGGGGTGTTGCTCACATTTCTCCAAAATTTAAAACACATAAACAAACAAACGAACAAGACTTTTTATTTCCCTCTGGTCAGTTCCCACCCTTTGAATTACATGCACGTACTAATTGATCAACATCTTTGTGCAGAATCTACCTCCAGAGACACGGCAGCTGGAGACGGAACCAGGCTGCTTAGGTGGAATCATAACGGCAGGCGGCCTATTCATGTGAGCATCACAGAAAATATACAGTCTAATAAGATGCAACATTTTCTTCCTAATTTACCCTTACAAGCAAGCTGTCTCCTCAAACACACTGAATACATTTCTTTACGAAAGCGCAATTAGACAATGACATGAAAAAGTATAAATATCATTAAGACATATTCAGAGCTAATTAATTTGCTCATGCGGAGAGAAAGAGATGAAAAATAAAGAAGCAGGGAACACTGCATTCATTTTTCTCTTTTGTTAATTTGCACACTCCCCACTGGGAGAGGTAAAATAACCAACCCCCAGTCAGACTTTTCTTTTATGTTGCTAATAATAATAGAGTTGCTTTTTCGGGCAAGGCAAACACAATGTGATTTGCATAGTTGAGGATGTAATGAAAGGGGCCAATATGTCCTGAAAGCTGCAGGAGCTCCTGTACAGTTTTGTTTGCTTGTCTCCTTTTTTTTAGTAAATATAAATATGCTAATAAGTTGTCAGAAGGTTGTTGTTGTTGTTTTTTTCTAGCTCTCCAACACACGCATTCTCTCCAGGGGGTGAAATGCCCGAGCTTCTCCCTTGATATATCTGTTCCCTGCGCATCTTCAAGGTGACGCTCCGCTTCAGTCCTCTATGCCCTAAAGCACACCCCAGTGTCACAGCCTTCAACACAAAGCACCCACCTCACACATATCAGACACCATCGGATTCCTAAATAGTCTTTCAAACAGTAGACAGCAACAAAAAGAAAGGAAACAACTTGACAAGCTCTGGGCTATTTTTATGTAAGCATGCAGATGCAACCCGTGCAAGGCAGATGTCTTTGTCAGGGCAGGAGCATGTTGAAAACAAAATGAGATGTCATTTAAAGAGCAACACGTTTAAAGAAATTAAAAGATGAACAATCACACATGAGGCTTGTTTTAAAGTGTCATGGCTTCCAGTCCAACCAATCATTTTCTTAACCACTTGTCCTCATTAGGATCTCACGTGAGCTGGAGGTGATCCAAGCTGACACTGGGCGAGAGCTTTAATTGGGGAGGTACTCATCACTGAAGACAAGCAAGGCGACACAACGTAAAAAGGAGACAATTATGTCTTCATGCTCACACATCCATGCACAGTTGCATCATAAGAGAAAAAAAAAAACTTTCCTTGGGGGGGTTACCTCCCTTTAGATTTCATAGACATTTAACACATCACATGGAAGTGGCAAGACATTGCAGTCTCCTCTCGTTCATCAAATCCAATAAAGGTATGTCTTTTTTTTCCCCAGTCTCATTCTTTATTCTCACCCGCAGCTAGTCAGAGCAAGTTCATGTCAGCCCAATGTGTCCATAATTCATACGGCAAAGCTGTGCAATGGGCCATGCATTATTCAGCACAATGGCCTCCTCCTGCAAACAGGCAAATCCAGCTCTATTAGGACAGCGCTAAGGCTAACTGCAAACAATTAAAACAGCATTGATTGCTTCATCAAGAGACAGAATAAACTGAGCTTGAAAGGAGAAGAATAGTCATTCAGTTGGCAATGTGTTTTAAATACAAAGCAGTAAATGCAATCTAAATGTTTGAATTTTTCATTCATTTCTCATTTGTCACTGTATATATAATTTACACAATATATTTGAACTTTTCTGAAAGCATGTTTTCAAGATGTGTATGACATCTGAAAGTTGCTAAAGTTTGGAGTTGATTAATTAATCATCTATCCCTCTTCAAGGCAAATTTTCAATGATAGGCTGTACAAAAGAGTTGGAGGTTGACTTGTGTTCTGTAATGGAGTGTGTTTAACATAGAGGTTTGATTCTACTGTATAAACAGTGTTCTTAGCCCCAACTTGAAAAAGGGCCTTGGTCCTTAGAACAAATTGATTAAGCCACTCAAAGTTCAGATAAACACAGCTTTAGCTCAAACCAAATATTTCAAACAAACTAAGCATTAACCAAACGTAGAACTGCATCCAAATCAATTTCCTACCAGTTGCGTGTGACCAGGAACTGAGGAGTCTTCGTTTTTTTCTTTTCTTTGCTTTCTCTGTTTAAGCTTTTTTTTTTTTCTTTCACTAACAGACTTGTTTGTTCCCCCAGCTCACAAGCTATGGCCGACCCAGGTATCTTACAGGAAATTTGGTGAATTGTGATTAGGCTGTTTTTTTTCTGCCCCCTGCAGGTCTGGAGGGGGACTAGTGCCTATTTTAATTGGATAATCTCTGCTTCTATTAGTTGACGTGAAAATGGTTAAAGAGAGAACCGAGGTCTAGCCATGAAAGAATAATCCTAGTGGTAATTCATGTTACAGGTGTTTATGATTACTGGTAGATGCCACATGATGGTGGCAAAGCACTACTTTTCTATTAGACAGTGCTATGGCCTATTGAAATAACACTCTTTTCTTCATTTAGACTGTGGGTTTTTTTTTGGGAACCAAGACGCCAGAAGATGGCCCCAAAGGTACTTTGTTATGAACACAAAAACAGTTCATAGGCAGGGGCAGAGCTTCTCTGAGCCTTGGTACCTCCAGTACCATATAGTGCGCTGACCCAAGGCATTGGGCAGGTTTGTAGAGGAGCTAAACATTTGAAGATAAAAGAAACTTAAAATGAACTCTGATGAATGTGCAGTGAGCCAGTGAAGGCCAGAATTGGAGTTGTGATCCCTCCTACAAGCTCCAGTTAGGAGGCAAGCAGCAGTATTTTGGACCGACTGAAGATGTTCGCTGACTCCAAAGTGCACTACAGTAATCCAGCCAAGATTTCACAACATTTTCTAGTAAATTAAAATCAGCCAAGTATTGCTTTCCCTGAGATTTGTCCCTGTCTGCATTATGTATGAGTGTTTTGGGCAAGGTGAGCTTCATGTGTGCATTTCATGGAACAGCCACACTATAAGAAGTGGTCGTGGCACTCTGGCCACTCCACTGAATATGTGCTAGCTCCGCCTCTTCTAATAGGTGAGTTTTTGCAATTGCGAGTTAAAATCACAAACATGCTAATTGCAATAATACAAGGGGATGTAGGATATTTGAATATGCACATCTGCTATTGAGTGGCGACTGTGAACATAGGTGATGTAGACTCCTCCCAACCCTAATGAGAAGTGGCATAGAAAATGGATGGATGGAGAAAAGTACACACTTATTTGTCATTAAGGGTACAACATTTGTCATTTCATTACAAACACGACCATAATCTATCCCTGTCAGTTGTGAGCAAAGTCTTGCTCCACCTGACAAGGCTTCTCCACCCACTAATATGGGAACAGTTGTTCCTTTGTTTCTGAGAGGAGAACAGCCTCCAGGTGGCCACTCAGCCTTGTCTACTGTTGTCATGTCACCTAAAAAGAACATCACAGCGCATTAGAGCATCTTCACAAACATGCACACACTCTGCTACTTTTACTGCAGCTAATGCACATGCATGATGTGTAAATTGGAAGAAAAACTGGAAAGTGCTGCTGCATCAATCCCACCATGTAAAAATGATTTTATTACTAATGAATGAATATGCAATTTAAAAATAAATAAAGAAATAATCTAATCTGCGGTGTTGTGTAAATCTTTTATGCAAATGGAATTTCAAATGAGGAGCTATCTACGGAGGCCTTGACTGTTTTTCCAAAGCCCTCTATTAAAATTGATGGCGCCACTGATTTATGTTATTAATAATGTGCTGCTGAGGATGGCGAGCAAAAGTGATGAAACAGCTCCGCTCATATCTTCTCTACTTGAGTCCCTCTTTCCCATCGCTCGTCCTGTGGGTCCCTTGTCACCTTCTATCGCTGCCGTACACGTCTGTGGTGTCGCACGGTGAGTTTATAATTGGCCCCATGCTCATTGTTATTCAAAACCCTGTCGAAACAATTATTGGCAGACCTCCCGACTTTTACCCGCTCTGTAATGGTTGTAACTAAAGACTCTAAGTGAGGCGGCTGAGAGCGGTATTGTCTCTACGCTGATTTATAATTCTGTCAAGGTTATCACGTGCAGACTCAAAAATGTGTTACTATAATACCACATTTTTCGCTCTTCTTTTTAATGCCTCTGTATTCATATTTAAAGATGTCCTACATATTCCCAAACTGTTTGCCTGTTAGATACTGTAGATGTTTCAATAAAAGGATGAGACGATTAAAATCTAGGTCTGGGCACAAGAAACAACCACGTTAGAAGAATGTCATTGTTAGGAATGTTTTTGGACATCATTTAAATGGTCAGGTGGGATCAAACCCACACCCTCTGAGCTGTGAGGCAGACGTGCTGACCAGTGTACCACCATGCTGCCCTACAGATTACAAATATATTCAATTATCAGATCAGGCAGCTTCACTGAGCAATTGAAGCTCAAAACATTTGATGAGCAAAACCCACTAAACCTCATTGTACATCTTTTTGATTGAAATATTGTAAGATAACAACTCCTTATACATGTCCGTATATACTTTGCATGTTGTTTTTGTTTGTACACTGTGTATGAAGAGACAAGAGAGGCGTGATCTTTTCCTGTATGGGTTTTATGGTCTCAATTTCTCCAAATGTTTTGGGGTTATTGTATTGTTTTTTGTTGTCTATGGGCAAATAAATACATACAAAAATATTAAACAGTAAATCTCAAAGCATTGGTGAGTTTGTAAAGCAAATGTGGACTGCAAGTGTTTAACTGGGTCTGTGTTTTGTATTCAATTCACTACGTTTTATACCCAGTGCAAAAGAACATCCATCTTCCATGTTATAGTTGAATTTATTGTCAACCACTTTCTAATTGGTATATCAATGTACAATTGCATGGACAGAGAAAAATTAATGTTGATGAATGTTAGTGGGGTCACGTAAAGCAACTCCATGTATAAACTGTGGGAAAACTTGAGATGATTAAAAAATAATTGTACTGATGATTCTAGGAGAATCAAAATGATCACATTTTGGTACAGTGCAAATTTGTTCATCAAGCTCTCTTGTTTTGGAAAATGATAATTCTGATCTGGTGAAAGTCCACTTTGGTGCCATTGAAGGACTCAAATTGTGAAAAGCAACACTTTTAGACAGATCCTCAACAAAGCAACAGAACTTTCACATGCACAGAGCGATGTCTACGTCAGCCATGTCTGCACGACAGGCTCATGTACCCAACAAATAGAAAACACACATATATTCCCCGAGACCGTGTCGACGATGAGTCACAATTAGAGTCTTTGTTCACTAACCCCACTTAATGCTGACAAATGTCACCAAGCTGTCCATGGTCACAACAAATCAGTCTTTTTCAACCGGGTAGCAACACTCTCAAAGCCACTGACATGCAGACACAAAGCCTGAGGTTGTCCTTAGGGATATCCTGACAGAGCAACATTTTGGGGGACAGCAAAACTAGAGGAAAGCAGATCTGTGGCCCATTTTCTGGTTGGGTGGATCATGAGTGTGTGCGCATCTGTAAAATAGGTTGTGGGGACGCAAAGAATGACAGCAGAATTATGTCATATTATCTGGCATGACAGTGGAGCGGGGTGGTGATTAATGCTTCCTCTATCAAAATCAAACATCAGTGAATTACAGTCAGGGCCGTAAATATTGGGACATGGACAAAATTCTCATCTTAATGGGTCCAAACAACACCGCAATGGATTGGAAATGAAGACAATGTGAATGTGAAGATTTACATCTGTTTTTATACAAAGCTCCACTTTTAGAGTACAAAGTACAAATGAAAAATCAGAATTCCAACGTTTACTTCTGAATACTACTTGGTTGCAAATCCTTAGCAGCCTGACGTCTGGAACGTGTAAGCATCACCAGACACTGCATTTCATCCCTGGTGATGCTCAGTCAGGCCTCGACTGCAATCCTTTTGCTCTTGGGGCATTTTGCCTTCAGTTTTGTTTTATCCTCAGCACCAGTCTTTATAGTGGCACAGTCATGACTAAGAATTGTTGTATAGAGTATCCGCGAGAATGTAAATTAAGCCAACGGAGCACATTCGGCATAATAAAGCCTGAAAACATTACAGGCGTAACCTTAACCCTGCAACAAAATATAAAAGCCTCATAATACCATCCATCTTAATGACTTTCACACTGGAAGTATGTTATGCATTTGCTACTCTTAATAGATCCCACATGAGCCGATGCCCTCTGAGGTGCTAGCACTGCATCAACAATATCCAAAGGCCCACTTTCATGTGCACTTCTGCGGTCCACCATAAATCCTTAAGGACAAACCCTATAAACCTCTCCACCCTTGAATATTTAGGGATGCCTGGTCCTTCTCTGGAGTGACATTTTCTGTCTGGAGTGCCGCAACCACAAAGACAATCATTTCTCTTCCAGAGGGGATGTGCTCTGTTACGGTTCTGATAGCTTGAGCATAGAGACAAGGCGTTAAGAAATAAAAAAATCAGTGTCATTGTAAAAAAAAAAAAAAAAAAAAAAAGATTATTGTTCTTCTTCTTCATTACCTGTTCTGTAGAGGCAGAATACACGCGTCACAAGAGTCGTCAGAATCGATTACGTGCATGTTGAATTGAGGAGGTAAAAATGCTGCAACTTGAGACAAAAACAAGAAAAATAAAATCAAAATTCAAACCCAGAACTGTGATGCAATAAATAGTTGCGCATGTGTAATGATGTTTAGATCCATGTGTGTTGCATGCAAGGATGTTAGTTTTGTATGACTTAAAGGGGAAGTCAACGGCAACATTTTCTTTACAATAATATGTTCTATGTGACCCACTAGCCTAAACCTAGTCTTCTCATTCATAGTATATTGTTTGCGGAATATGAATTGAGAAGCAAAATCCATCTGTTTTCATCTATCTCAACTATTTTGCCACTTGCGCATCAGTTTTCTGAAGCTGAGCCGTGATTGGTCGTGACCCAAGGCCTGGCAACTGTGATGTCATTTTCAGTCGACAACAAGTAGCAAAATGGCCGCCATTAGAGATGGATAAAAACTGCTACCTATTTAACTCATATTCCACAAACAAAACATGAATCAAAACACCATGTGTTGACTAATTGGCCTACACAGAACAGGTTACAAAAAAATGTTTGTGGTTGACTCCCCCTATAATGGTGTACTGTTTCCTATTGTGACCAAAATATTGTGAGGGCTCAATAAAGGCCTCCTATAATGCCATCTTATGTGCCATTTACATGAGAACAAATACGTAATTCATCCGACACAAGACTGTGAAGTGATTGAGAGTGAATAATGCAAGTGGTACATGAATATTTAATTGGAAAATGTACAAAAAGATAAGGAATATACTGCATAATGTTGGAAGCACACGAGCATAGTGGCTGTAAAAGATGACCTAGATTTTGACAGGCGTTCAAATTCCATACCGCAAATAAAATGATTTTCTTGTCCTCATTAACTGTCATTTGCGTTTCTTGCTTATTTCTCTTCAACACGCATAAGTGTAGCAGGCTGCAAAGAGTTGATCAGCAGGTGGTTTGGCAGGCAATAATAATATCCTGCTCCACTAAGCGTGTGGTTTCCATTGACAAATGTGCTTGCAGCCTGCAACGACCTGCTGTTTTGGAATTCTGGCCCGTTGTGATATTAACCTTGGAAGACTGACATCGGTTTTCACAGAGTTTGGGAATTTAGAATGTCCTTGTTGGTGTCATGTGGTGCAATTGCCCCACTTTGGACTGTCAGTTGTGGCTCCAGAACAAAAATCACTTCAGAAGTGACTCGTGTAATCTTAGTTCACTGCTTTGGTGCACTGGTGAGACATGAAATAGCATTTAATTTTTTGTCTAAACAGGCTATTGTTACACAAATAAATTAACACTAAAGCACACTCCATAATAATAGTTGTAGTCTGTATTGCTTAAATCATTCCACATTAGCATGTGTAGTTCAGTACTTTATGATTTGTTTGAACTGTATTGCACAAAGATGACAATGGCAAAAGGAATCTTGCTTAAATGATAATAATTACAGAAAAAAAAAAACGAATGCAGTCCCTATTTAAGTCTAGTTTTGAAAAAGTCACAAAGTTCCATATCCAATTACTGAAGTTTTTGTTAACCTAACTTTCAAATGAGACAATATGACAAATACAAGTCACAGAACAACAAACAAACACCAACTAAGGGCGTTCTGGCGGAATGCAGCTCTGAATCTCCTATTTTAGCACAAAGATACAGAAAAGATCAAACAGTGTCGAGATTATTAGGACCCGAAGTATCTCTGCTAACAACCACACCATAAATAATTTAAAGCTTTTATCTGTCAGCAGCTTCACCAAGATTGCAAAACAAGTTGGCTGGGATTTGTTTGTCTCTGAAACACGAGTGTTTACATGCACTGACAGAAACAAAACGAGTATGAGGAAAATTGAAAGGAGGTGGGGTGGGGGTCCCTCTGTGCTCTTAAAGCTATAAACACTTTTGGCTGTGGTGTACCTGTCCCTTTGCGAGGAATTCATTAATTACTGATGCTGCCAGAACGCATCGGATGATTAGCAGAGGTTGCTCAGTGATCACATCTTTTGCAGCTTTACAACGCTGCACTCCAAACATGAAAAGCCAAGCGTTTGAGAGATAAAGGCTGGGTTGAAAAGAGAGAGCACTAATCTAATTAAGATCTTGAACACTCAATTAGCCTTGAGCAGGAGAAACAAATGGCAAATAAATTATTTAATTACAACAACCAGCTTAACTGCTGCAAGAAGGAGCACTGTGGGTGTATGTGTGTGGAGGAATTTGGAAGACGGATTGGAGGGGCAGGAGTTCAGTGATGAGTGTGCCTGCACTGAGCCTTGACTGTGTTTATGAGCGTGAAAGTGCATGAGTGCAATGGAGCAGCAGCCTGGTTTATCCATCCGCAAGGCCCCCACATGGTCAGGCCCAGAATCAAATAAGTTTTTCTCATGAGAGCCATGTTCAGAATGAGGTCATCTTTTTTTTTTTTCTTAGAAGGAAAATAGTGGTTTACGATGTCTCACCAAAAGGCAGGCAGACAGACACTCTGAGGCTTTCTATGAGGTTTGACTTGAGTACGCATTTAGTAGTGCGGTGGTGGAGTTGGCCTCAGGTTCTTGTGACTGTTTTTCACTTTCTGTTGTGAGTGTGTCGACAGTGATCACTTCTTCATGAGGTCAAAGTTGATTCATGTCCTCAAAAGCTGTTTCAGCCCTTTCTTTCTGGGAAATCATTATTTTTCTACATTAGTAATACAACTTTTACATATTAGTAGAACAAGTATGTCATTAAATTATAGCCTACTAGTTCTACTAACACAGATTGTCCAAGTTGTCCTACTAGAGTGCAGAAATGTCATCCAGTAGTAAAAAATCCTACCGATGCGATTATTCGACTAGTGCACTAAATTCTAAGACAAAGAGCATAGACCTTGAGATGCCCGTTAAGAACATTGAAAAAAATGCTCTAACAGCTTTCCCTAACCTGTGATAGGCACAGCAAGTTACAGTCACCAAAGTAGGGGCACTTAAAAAGTCTCCTGGTGTTATTATTGTACTTTCAATTGTCTGCATGAAACCAACTATTTCATTTTCCTGTGACCAATTTCCACATGAATAAGCCCAGATCCATGAGGCTTCAGTTCATATTTGCTGAAAGTGTCCACATCAAAACTGAATAGATAAGTAAGTGCTGCCCTCTAGCGGAAAAAATAGTTTGCACATCTGAATAGTCCCAGCACACCCACAATCCCAATGTGGACAGACACAATAGAAAATTCCAGTTCCCAAGGGGTACAGTGTTATATTTCGGTTTTACCTTTGCTGTAAGTGCTGACTCGTGTTTCACAACAGTCTGTTATTTTCATTTTTCAGGTTATTTGCTAATTCTAGTTCTTGTCATAGAAAATGCCAGTTTTGTCATTATTGTTTTGATATTTTCTCATAGTAGTTCCCAGTGGTCATCTGATGTCAATTCAACATCAATATGACATCAAACGTCAGTGTTTGATGTCATATTGATATTGAATTTACGTCAGAGGCTCACTGGGTTTGTTTCCATAGTCTTTCTATACCCAGAAGCAATGCAATTCTTCCCCTTCGTCAGAAGTATTATTATTATATTAATGATGTAATCTGGTAGATAAAGTAAAACATGAAACTCTTCTGGTGTTGGGTCAAAAATAAAACCGGAGTTGTAAAACAAAGAATTCAAAAAACGTTTTAATGGGATTAAATCAATTATTATCATTAGTAGTAGTAGTAGTAGTAGAGGTATTGGTGGTAGTAGTAGTAATAGTAATATTATTATTGCTATTATTATTATTACTGTCAGTTGTCAGACTACACAACATTGTTAGTGTCATATAGTGTGATGTTTGATCAAATTTGTATAATCGCAACGGTGCTTGACTTTGTTGTAAATAGGTTTTGCAGATTTTTTTTCAATATGGTAGTCAACCATTGTTAGACCATATGGATACAACAGAAAAACTGCACATATTTTCTAAACACGTTAAACAAATAGTCACTTGCAATTGCTTTCTAATTCCTCCCACATGCAAGATGGACAGCAGCTACGTTTAACACACGGCCGCACGCACACCTCTGAGGCATTTGCGTGTCTAATAATGTATGCAACAGGCCAACGTTTCCACGAGCATTAGTGCAGATGGCTGCTATAATTAGCAAAGCCACAAGCGTATTTGAGAACATTTCCTACAATACTGATATAGTAAATGCCAAAACGTGTAATCATTGTCATGTTTATAATCAATCAATCAATCAATCAATCAATCAATCAATCAATCAATCAATCAATCTTCTATAGCCCTCCTGCTTTAGCTGGACCCAATCCAGGCTGACTTATGGGTGAGAGGCGGCGTGCATATTGCCAGAGGGCGCTTGGCTGTAAACTGGTTTATTGAGTGCCGTTCATAACCTTTCAAAGTTTAATGTCTATATGGTTGAAAAAACAGGAGCTTGAGCCACTTGTAATTTCTTGATCCTATCAGCAATCCAATTCTGGTCCCTCAACCTGACTCAAATGCAGACTCACTGGTTTAAATGACCAAAAATGGCTCCTTCAAGTCCAGTTGTTAACATGCAATCTTTCAGTGAGCAGTGTAGTGCACACTCATGCAGCCATTTTCAGGTCCCAGCACTGTGGATCAGAGGTCGTCAAAAGAACATAGGTCAGTGCAGAGATTTTCAGGTGTGTCAACAGGCCCACTTGGAGATTTATTTGCACAATTGTGGCGAGGGTGGAATAGCTTTCGCACTGTGAGTCAGCTTCAATATTTGTTGAGCAAATGATTTCTAAATATTTCCCTTTGGTCATAGCCAGGGCAAGACATCTTTCTGCAATGTGGTCAAGCAAAGTCACATATGACATTTTGAGGCACTACTCATACAGTGACCATTCTGAAAGGTAAAAATAATGATAATAATAATAATGCTCCAGATCAGTGACGCAGCTTTCCAGCAACTTGATCTGATTCTACTTCTTTGCATTTTGCGCCTTGAGGGATTTCACCTCATCCAAAACCCATGGACGACTTTCTATTTTATTATGACTTCAGGGAGAAAATTCTTATTGCCTTCTCAGTTTTCAGTTAACTAAAATTGTTAGGCTGTACGAGTGCACCACCGGCAAACATGTAAATTTTTATATTAACAATTCGGTGTATCCATCCTTAGGCTCCTCACTTTACTGCCCTTGCTGATGTGCAAATTCCAGGTCAAAGCCAGAACAGCCGGTTTCAGTATGGCACCAATGACGGTAGATGAAGAAACAAAAGAAAAGGTGAGGAAGCGGGGAAAGAAAAAGGAACCAGATGAGCCACAAAGTCAAAAAGATGAAGGGAAGCCAAGGGAGCAAATTGTGGAAATGGGAACCATGTTGAAGACATTCACCTCAAATCAGCACCATGTGTCCTCCGGACGCTTACTATCCCATAAACGAAGCAACAAAGTGCTTTGGAACCCTGCAAAAACATTAAGGAGGCCTTGCTTGTCTCGGCCCCAATCCAAGATCGGTCTACTTCCTCTGGGGACTAATGAAAATAAGAGAGCCCCTGGCCTGATGCTCTGCTGGTGCTGCCTGAGTAACCGACTATTAATGACCAAAAAAAACAGTTTGCAATTAGACAACAAAAACAAATAAGGCACAACTCTTATCACCGAGTTGATCATCAGAAATTACCTAGATGGAAGGATGGTTTGTAAAGGCCCATTGCTTACTGTATGTAATCGAGAGTAGTACTTCAACTTCAAAATTGTGAATAAACATACTTGTAACATTATCCTTATAATTCTGTTTTTGAAGCAATTTCCTGACTTCCTTGTCATGCTGGATTGACCTTCCAAACAGCATAAGTGGGCATGACCTCCATGCTATTTCTTTCCACTTGAGACATGCCAAGCAACTACGACATGGCCACTGGCTGGGCATGTGTGACATGACCAGGAAATGTGTGCAGCCATGAATCACACACTAAATATATTGTCTGTGAAACTAACAACATTACCATTGAATTGGAAATTAGAATTCAAAAACAAAAACTCAAGGGTTGGTTTCCTGTCCCTTTGATTCAGGTTCTTCGAGTGGTTCCCTGTACTTAACATGAAGAAGCGGAAATGAAAATGACTTGTAAAGGAGTGTTGTGTTCTTCTCCAAAGTGTTCTTGAGAGCCAAAATGAGACAAAGTACTAATGAAAGAGCAGCACATTTAACATGATGTTAGTGGTGGAAACTGCACAGGTTTAAATCAAGGCCACAAGACAAAATAGCATCAATAAGGATTAAAAATAAAGTTAAGTAAAAGCCAGGGAAAGTATTGCATCAAATAGACATTGTGTTGAGTGTCCAGATATGCTCCAGCTGATGAGTATGTACTGGTGCTGTCAGCAAGCTTGTTTTCAACTATTTGAAATAGTTTACGGAAATCGTTTTGATGTGATTGCATGATAGGAATTTGTTTGGAATAGCTTTGACCTCAATTGAAGAAGGAACATCGTGTATGCGAGCATTTTGATGAAAATAAACTTTGAGATGAGACGGCGAGCATGCAGGAGACAAATCAATAAAAACACAAGTTGAAAGAGCAAAAAGTTAGTGCCGCGTGCCAAAGAGCTACTCACTCTCATTCCTGGGTTGATTACATTTAAAGTGAAAACATATGAAACTACCTTCCCATGGACCTGTGTGTGTGTGTGTGTGTGTGTGTGTGTGTGTGCGTGTGTGTGTGTGTGTGTGTGTGCGCGCGTCCCTGCTGGGATAGGATGGACTATGGAAAATGGGTGGATGGAATAGAAATTTCCACCTGGATTTATTGAAGGGCAATTGTTCAAATTAAAACTTCTGGCGAGCAACTTGTCTGTGCGGAGGAACTGGCAATAAAAAAATAAACCAAACACAAACATAGTTTCTATGTTAGGCACTTTTATTAATTATAGTCTTAATGACTCACAAACACAAATATTTGTATTAACAGCTTTAACATAGTCTTGGTTGAAGTTTGAGGGACTAAAAGTCCATCCTAAAGATCTGAAGAAATCAGGCCAAAGTATAAAAACAGAGTTTAAGAGGGTTAGGATCACAGGAAAAGACAGGAGTGCTTCAAATAACACATTTTTAGGAGGTTAACTAACCATATCTTAATGGATTTTGTTTGATTCTATTTGAAAATCATCCTATACGGTAAGTAACATCCGAGTTGTGCCTTTCTACTTCCAGACCTGCTGAACGTTGCAACTGTCACACTTTAGTACAGTCATTAAAATAGTACAAAGCATTGAAAAAGTCAGTGAAAAGGCACAAGAGACTCGCTCAATCAAGAAAAACAAAAAACACTACACCCTCAGGGGACACACGCGGCCGCTTCGGGGGAGGAAGGCGCTACAGCTGTTGTCCTGGGGAGCTGCCGGAGTTTTCAATTTCCATTTTCTTATGGACAAGTTTTCAATGTTTCTTACAAAAGCAGCTCCCAAAGACTAAAGTGTGTCCACCTCCCACACACTGAAGTTAACATTTTATTAACTTGGCCTGCCAAGTCTGACCGCTAGAGGGCACTCAGGTTTCAACAAGGAGATGATCAGCCCAGGGATGAGAATGGCAATTGTGAAAAAACACTGAAAAGTGGCCGGGGGTCTGGGGGGCCGACCGGGGTTCTGGGGGGCCCACCAGGGTTCTGGGGGAGCCGACCGGGGTTCTATACATCATCGGCCCCCCCAGACCCTCGGCTACTTTATATATATATTTTTTTCTTTTTTGCCTTGAGATATATGCCAAAAGATGCCGAATGCTCGCGAGTCGCCGAGGCTAACGTTGCCCGGCCAGCTGGCCGGCCGCTTCCATATAACCACCCCATATATATATAAAAAAAAAATTCTCAATGGATTTACACAATTCACGAAAATGACACTTTCAATGGAAAAAAACCCACGGAAATCCGCGGATCCGTGGAAAATTCTCATCCCTGGCAGCCACCGCAATAACTACACAGCAAGAGAACCCATTTCTCATACACACACTCACACACACATACACACACACACACACACACACACACACACACACACACACACAAACACACACATACCGGACTCAAATCCAACATTATCCACAACAACGAACCACTATAATTGCCAGATGAGACCCTCTACAATAATGGTGAGCCATTTTCAGGGTTAGATGACGTCTTTGGTGGTGTTACGCTGGAAAAGCCCTGGTAACAGGGAACAAAATTTGTTTTCAAATATTGTATTTAATGGGTACAAAACCGTGGAAATGTAGGATTTCACCACACTTTAACATTAATTGCAAAACCACAATTATTTGTACACAACATTATGTCACTGAGGCTTCTCTTCAGCACTGCTGGTCACAGAAAAAAAACAAGCAGATATTGTGAGAAGACGATTCAATCTGTACCTATTATACAATTTGAATATATTTGTACTTGCAATGTTGTACTTTGAATCCGTCAGCTGAGAGCACACAGCAAACAACCTATCTGAGGGCTAAGTATGGGAATGTGGAAGTGATCAGTGTGTTTGTGGCGTTAACACTAAAAATCTATAAAATGACATCACTTTTAGTTTATTTTCATGGAGGCCATCTTTAACTAGTCCTGTACACTACTACTATTGTACACTACTATAAAGTGGGGTATGCTTGTAAAAAGAATCAGGCTAAATTTCAAGACTTTTTGGGGTGGGGGGTGGTGGTGGGGAGTAAAAGTTCAATTGACTGACAAACAATGGTCAGGATAACAATGGGCAGGGCCAACAATCCCAAATCTGTTTAAGATTTCAATGGCACCGATGTTGTCCAGCAGTGGAATCTTATACAGAAGCAATTGCTTGTTTTTCGAACATGTTGCCGAGGTCATCTGCCACAACAAAAACGACTAGAAGAGACTGCAACCATGATTATCAATTACGCCAAGTTAGCCTAGCTTCCATTCTAGACGCCCTGTGGCATCATGCCGTCTCTACATGTCAGCCTTGGTACTAAAACAGTATCTGGATTTGGCGCTGAGACTTGAGATTTTCAGTCGTGATATTGTTGTATCTCCTGAATAACACAATATGTAACCACACCCTTTTGCCATCTGATCAAATCACAATCAGGTTTACTTGGGAGCCAATGTACCAATAGCTATACTTGACATGAAATGGGATTCAATAACAGTCCATTTGAAGAGCTATCATCCGTGTGACATAATGCAGTGTGAAACATGGCGGTGTCGTGGAAGTGTGAGAATGGTGAATTTGAGTCTGCAGGCGGGAGCATAACATTATGCTGAGGAAAGCTTTAACACACAAACTCTTGTCTCATGCGGATGATCTGTAGCAAGGCAGCTTGGACGTCCTCGTCCATGTGGCCCTACAAAGATAAAAAATACACTTACACAAGAATTCTGTACAACTACCTTTCTACATTGTGTAATCATAAATTGTGAATTGGAACCATTGGCTTTATGCAATTATTTTCATCAGGTTTTTTTTTGGGTGGGAAGGGTGTAAGAATTATTGTTTTCCCGTTACCACTCCTTTCCCCAACATCTTGCATTATAAACTTGAACATATCCCATCCTCAAGAATCCAACAGTTTTCACCGTTCATGGAAAAATGCATTTAGAACTAAATGGAAACTGGTTCTGCCAGAATAGAAAATCAGGGTAAGAATCTATGTGTCAGATTACGATTTGAGTTGCATCATTAGGCTTGCTGTGCGTGCGACATATTTTACACCTGACTTATTTGTGTGTTACACAAGATAATCTTTCAAGGGGAAATTCACGCTACTCTGCTGTATATTTGTTTTGCACAGAGAACAGAGAACCAGGTTACACATGCAGGCATGCAAGGAGTGTGAGCTGTGCAAACAGGACCTTACCTCACTTTTAGAAACTGATACAAACCACAATGTTGTATGACAGATGAATGAATGAATGAATGAATGAATGAATGAATGAATGAATGAATGAATGAATGAATGAATGAATGAATGAATGAATGAATGAATGAATGAATGACATTCGTTTGAATGCTGGTTTGTCTATATGCCCACTGCAATTGACTGGCAATGAGACCGGGGTGTAATCTGCCTGCCTCCAGTCAGCTAGTATCGGGTGCAACTAACCCATGACCCCAACTAGGCAATTTTGACTAAAAGCATTTTCTACACTTATACATATTGTTTTGGTTTGTCACCATATCAAATGTTTAATGAAGTATATTATATTTCGTGACAACTAACCTGCGCTGCACTGAGGAGGTGTGTTCGATATATGGAAACCACCTCTCGGTGTTGTCTCTCAGCATCCTAAATGAACAGAGACAAAACACAAAATTAGTACTGCTTCAACGGCTACATCACCCAATATAAACTTCAGCCAAACATTTGTTCGATAATTACAGAAGCATTGGCTGCCAATGTAGAGATTTTTTTTTTACTGGCAAATATGTTCAAATATACTCGCTAATTTGTTCAAACGCACTTGGAGCTAATTTCTACAAACAGCATTTTGCCCATATGGGGGAATGCAGAGTGAGAATCAAGCAATGGAGCCATTTTTGAACATATTGGTATAATGTGGGCCAAGTGCTTAAAACATAATAGCTTTTCTACTTGCATATGCACAAGTCAATTCCGTATGACTTTACGAGAAAAAAGCTACGTTTGTAGCATTTAGCTCCAAGTGCATTTGAACAAGTACGTCTGAACGTACGGCAAAAACTGTTTACTCCACCTTGACAGCTTCCACACTTCCGTCAATAACATTCATTGGGCTTTAACGCTAAGTCAACAATGAAGCACACAAGTTACTATCTGTCGATGAGTCAAGTACATGCCATGTCTTGTGTGTTTTGCTCATTGACTCACAGCCAGCTGTTGCTGTAGGTTCTTGATCTGGGCTTGGAGGGTGTCGATGAGCTGCATTTGCCTTTTGTTAGGGGTGTTGCTCGTGTACGCCAGCTGGGACAAACCATTCAGTGCTTGCTTCAGCCGCTCCACGTCCATCAGCAACTCTGTGATCTGAGCCAAGCAGAAGCATTAAGACAATGGATTCATTACGCAACCACACAACAGAAGGACAAGACAACTTAAGGACAATTTAAAAGATGGAGGAAATAACACGCTCTGATCCTTGATTCAACTGTTACCTTCTTGTCTTTGGCTTCAGTCAGCTGAGATGATGTCTGAATCCGTCTCTGAAGATCGCCAATGGTGCTGAGTGACTCATCATATCGTTCCTTCAGCTCCCTAATTTCTCGTTCGATGGCCTGTCCCTTCTCACGAACAGCATCCATCTCCCTTCTGGCCTTGCTTTCGCCCTCCCTTGCTTGAGTTGCCTCCCGGTGGACCGCTTTACATTCTTCTGTTAAACTCAACAGCTTGTTGGTCAAGTTGGTAGCTTCCTCCTCAAAATGCTGTTTCTCTTTCTTCATTTGGGTCATATGACCTTCTTTGAAGCGAAGCTCTTCGAGAGCTTGAGTGGCTTGAAGAAGTTCAGATTGTAGGGCTGAAACGTCCTCGGCCCTCTGGCCGCTGTTCTCCTCCTCTTCTCGGAGCGCTATTCGAAGCGTCGAGACTTCAGTCGCCAGGGCTTCATTGGCCTTGCTGTGCTCCTGCAACAGAGAAGCCTGTTCTCTGTGGAGTTCCTGAACTTCCTTCTGCAGAGCGCAAACCTTCTGGGCCTCCACCTGCTGAGCCTCTCGTGCTTTCTTGCAATCGGCTTGGGCATGCTGCATGGCGTCGTGAAGGGCCTTCAGCTCAGTGTCATAGGTTGCGATTCGTGTCAGCTCCGATTTGAGACGGTCCTGAAGATTCTGGATTTGAGTGTTGCACAGGGCATTCTGGTCTTCAAGCTCAGCCTTTTGACGATTTACCTCATTGTGCTTTTCTTCCAGACTGGTTAACTTGAGAGACACGGCCTCGTAGCGACCCTTGAACTCTACCTCGTATCCCTTGCGCTTCTCACCGGTGACAAGAGCAGTGTCAAGTTTTTGTTGAACAGATTCAATCTCAACTTTCAGTTTGTCTTTCTCCAATTTGTTATTCTCTCTTTCAGACTTCTCTCTGTTATATTTCTCCTCCATTTCCAACAGTTTGGCCTTCAACTCCTTGATTTGAGTGTTGTACGAGTTTTCTTTGTCCTCAACGGCTGCCAGTGGGACAAACTTGGACTGAATAGCCTCCATGAGTGTGTCGAGTTCTTTCTTTTGAGCTTGCAATTCTTCCGTCAGCTTCACATTGTCCTCCTGGGCCAGCACGTGTGTGTCTGACAGTTGGCTTGCTCTATTCTCTGCCTGTACAACAGCATCACCCAGCTTTTCTGTGATATTTCTGTGATCCTTCACGCTCACGTAGTCGTTTTTCATCTCTAACAGAACCTTTTCCAACTTTTCCTGTAACTTGCCGTTTCCTTCTTTCACATTCTTTAATTCCTCTCTAAATTCTTTACATGCGGACTCCAAACTTAAATTCTCAGCCTTGACACTCTCTAGAGTAGCGGTTAGTTCTATCCTCAGTTGCTCATGCTGTTGTCTCGGCACATAGTCTCCCTCGAGGCTCTGTTTCAAAGTCCAGCTCTGCGCTGTCAGCTGTTCACACTGCTTGTCTCTGTCGTCGCAGCTCGTCTGTAATCGTTCAAATTTTCTCATCAGTTCGGCATTGTGAGTCTTCAGGGCTTCTATTTCACTCTCCCGTTTCTCATTGGTACTTTGCAGATTGTTAATATTCTCCTGGAGCATCAACCTCTCGGTGTGAAGCAGTTGGACTTGTGCCTCTGCTTTGCCAAAACGTTCACTGGCTTCCACAAGTTTGTCCTCCAGCTCCTCCACAGCGGATGCCATCCTCATGCGAGCTTCATCGTGTTCCTTCATCGGGATGAAGTCCACCTCAAGCCTGCAATTCAGCTCCTCCAGCTTCTCTTGCAGTATCTCCCGCTCTTCCTCACTCTCCTCCATCTCGTGAATAAGTGCCTGGCTTTTTGCAGTTACATCATGTAGCTTTCTTTTCAGCGAGATATTCTGCTCTTCCAGGGCAGCCTGAATCCTTTGTTGCTCCTCAGTGGGCACCGCCCCCGCTCCTCCCTGGGTCGGATGATCCAACTTCCGATGGAGCTCCGCGACCTCCTCGAGGACACGATCATAGTCGTCTCTCAGCTCAGCAAGTTGCCGTTCCTTTTCATCTACTGCATTGGTCAGTAGGTTTTTCATGTTGTCAAATTTCTCGGCCGGCACCATGTTGCTCTGCTTGGATTGAGCTCCCTTCAACTGGGTCTCCATGGCGAGGACAGTTTCTGAAAGTTCATCTCTCTCTGCAGTCACAACTCCGAGCTGTTCGTTTAACCGTTCGGCTTCAGTTGCCAGCTGGCTTTCACTGTTCTTGTACTCCTCCAATGCCTTCTCACTCTGTTTAAGACGATTACGAACACGACCCACTTCAGCCGAAGCGCCTTCATACTTGGTTTTGACATCCTGAAGCTGAGCACGAAGCTCTTCTGTGGCCTGGCCTCCCAAGTGTTCCTTCACTGCAACCACATGGGCCTGCAGCTGCTTAACCTTGCATTCCGAATCAAGCATCCTCTTCTGGACGTCCCCCAAGGCATCCTCGAGTTCTTTGACTTGCTGGTCACCTTGTCTCTTGATGAGCTCTGTGTTCTGAACGAGTTCTTGGTACTCTCGATTTTTTCGGCTCAGAGCCGTGTGAAGTCGCATCCTTTCCTCTTCGGTTGTTTGCTGTTTCCTTTTTAGCATCTCAAGCTCATGTCGGAGAAGATCGCGCTCACCAGAAAGACCTTTCTCTAGTGGTCTACACAGTGAACGTGACATTGCTGGATTCTGGACTTTCTGCCAGGAGAAGTGAAAGATGCATGTGAGACAAATTGACAACCCACATATGTATCAATTGTAAGTAACTTAGTTTACCTGATCCAAATCCAGGCTATAAGCTTGCTTGACCAAAATGTTCTCTTTTCCTAAAGGACAGTCCAAAAATTAATTAACACAATTTCAAGCAAGTTAATATCAATTAAGTGATGTACATTTCATGTGTTTTTGTTTGTATAGCTATATTTTCATGAAAGACGAGTAAGTCAAACCTTTGATCACTGACTGTCCAGAGTAATCCCCCTGCAAAAACAATACATTTGGAGTAAGTGAACAACACTTACATATATATATATATATATATATATATATATATATATATATATATATATATAAAAAAAAAAAAAAAACATCACACAATAAAAGAACAACTGAGGGAAATGCACTCCAACAGTTTCCTATCAGGAAATATCAAATGATCTGTATACATTCACAGACCATGGTGCTTTTGAGCTGGACCTTGACAGTCTCCAAGCCTCGTGACCCTTCTGGTTCGTTGGCACTAAGTAACGCCTTTAATTGCTCCTTGTGATACAATGAAAAAAAACAAAAACAAAAAAAGAACAAATAAGTTTAACAAAAACAAATCTTAATTGTCCTTTTAGAAGCCTGTGTTTTTCAAACAATTCTCAAAGGGAGAACAAAATTAGGATTACATCATACTTCATTATGGTCATCTCGGTGCTTTAATGGGTACTATTAGATGTTCTGCACTGGTTTTTAAGGGACACTGGTCAAATGGACATTTACAAAGAATTGATGTCCATGTCATTTTGGGTTTTGCTGGTTTGCAATCGCCCCGCTGGTGGCAGGTTTCCATAATGCATAGTACGAACAATCGCTGTAGCCGCTGGCTTGATTCCGATGATGCGGCACTGGATTTTTCCTCAATCGAAAGAGGTTAGTCCTATTTGTTTTGTGTTGGTCCACAGTGCTTGTGTCAAACACGCGAGGTCTCTACCCACATTCTCGAGTCACGTGTTCAATGAACATAGAAGCATGCAGGACATTTGTTAAGAAAATATCTTTTTAACTATCAATGTGCATGAAAAAACTCTTCAAAAAAAGAAAAATACCAACAATCATAAAAAGAGTACCCTATCCCAGTTTTGCAGGACATGTTTCAACATGTTAAACAAAATCCCGGATACACAAATGGATTTTTTTATTTTACACTGTACCTCTTTGTGAGTGTCTTCTACTGTCTTCTTTTCCTATAAATACAAAAAAAATTAGACAGAGCCAATGAAGGGCTGCTCTATCAAAATATGTCAATTCAAAGTTAGAAGTTATGTTCTAAATAACTAAACTGTAATTTTCTTACTACCACAGCAAGACATGATGAAAACATTGCCGCAAAACAATTTTATATCCTGATTGAAGCCTGGAAAATGCGGCTGTGTTTCTTCATACAAAATAAATATAGATGAAATGTTAAGGATATTCAGATTCTGGGTGAAAGTAAAGCATGAACCTAAAATGCACTGTAACCTTTCCCAATGAACTTTACTTTACTCTCTAAACTTTTGAACAGAAGTGTCAAATCCAGGTTCAGAAAAAAAAAAAAAAACCTGCCTCGGTTAAGCAGATGTAGCTAAAGCCAAAATGTGGCAGAGTTTTTACTTTTTGCACTGGATTCGACGGCTCTGCTTCTGAATGCATATCTAACAGATTGTTTCTGTACTTTTTGTGCATCCTGATGTTCTGTAACAAGGACACATAAGAACCAAAGCAAACTAGCAAAATTAGTATCCTTAGTTCCCAAGTGCTTATTGCAATTAAAAGAAAAGGATTTCCAAATTGTTCAATTGCATTTTTGTCTCACTCAACAGTACAACTTCAGTGAGTTTGAACTTAGTACTGTACATTAATTCATCCACGCACTTTATTTTTGTTTTTCTGTGTCTGTCCTACGCAAGCAATGTGTACATGTTACGACAAGCATTTACCTGTGTGAGCTGTTGTTGTAACAGGTTGACCTTATCAAACAAGGCCCTCTGCTCCAATTGTGACTTCCTGAGACTTTCCTGCAGGGACTCATTCAGCCTCTCCAGGTCCTGATATATAAAACCAGTAATAAAATCATTTGTGACAACTTAAACCAAATCAAATATCAGTGGCTCAAAATTTAAAGAAAAATGACAAGACTAACATCAGATACAATATATTGATTGGCTGCAGAATCTGTTAACATGAAAAAAGATTGTGCTTACATGTATAATATGATCCTTTTTGTTAGCCTCCATGGTGTCTGTCACTGACTGCTGAGGAAAGGACAGTTATGATTATTACTATTTTTAAAACAGCAACATTCCTGTAACAATCTACACTCAAGCAGCAAAAATGCACACCAAGTTAGCTTCAAATTGAAAATAGTTGGAGACTATTGCATGTGATCATAATAGGAATACTTGTAGCCTGCAAGCAAAAAAAAGCCTTGAAGAGCTTTTGAAATGTCTGAGTGCTCTCTGTTAGGCATCTATCACTAGCAACGTTCCCTCGAATTTTGCATGCGACTGGTAAACTACATAATTATAATGTTCCTACAAAAAATTCAAATATATAACAATAGAGTATATCGTTGGATTGGAGATTTGTATGACTCATCAAATGAGACATACTTTTTGAGAATAAATTCAATGCCACTTTTTTTTCATGAATTGGACTAACTAAAAAGCATTTTTTAATCGTATATTGTTGCTTATCAATAACAACATGAGTATAAGATTAAAAAAAAGATTAACTACATTTCAGCTCCGGATTGAGCCAGTCAAATGGTGTTTTTAGAAATTCATTTAGACAATTTGTACGACGCGAATATGGAAAAAAACAAAACGCCAATACAACTCAGGTTTGAAGTTTTTTTAATGCACTTTAATCTGTGCACTGAGAGGGTGAGAATAGTGTGCGATTTTTGCATGCATGCATCTTAGAGGGAACATTGACTATGGGTGAAATGTGTTTGTTTTTTAACGCCACATTACCTGTCTCCTCCATTGTTCTATTTTTGCTGCCTCTCTTCCTGTAGGGTGAAATAAATTTCAGAATTACTTTCTGTTAAGCCAAAAGGAAAAACATTGCAACCACAAAACATTAAAACATACCACTGTTATGGCATCACATTTTTTCAACATTGGTATGACGATCCAGAAGAGAAACAAGATGACTCTTACTCACATGCCAACTTTTATCTTGCATTAATATAAACAATTTCAACAGTAAACTCCAATTTTCCCAATCACCATTTACTGTCTTCATATACAAAGCTATTTAGACCACTGTTTTAGTGTGCAAGTCTATTTTATGCCCATGACCTAATGTTAAGGCCAAGTAACAAAAATGAATGAATGTTTGAATCAGAAAATCATTTTTAGAGATTAAATTTGATTATAGATCAACATTTGAACAGGGGTGTTTGTTTTCACATCGTTATGTCTTGATAGACATCAATGCTGTGCTTCTGCAGAGCTCCAATAACTCACACATTCTCACCTTTACTGGCTCTCTCGAGGTAACCTTTGACCAAAGTAACAAGCTCTGGATTCTTGCTGAGGCGAGCGTAGTGGAACGCATCATGACCCAAGCTATCCACGTCCTTCACATCAGCACCACTCTTCAACAACACCTCCACTGCGTCTTTGCAGCTATACTCACAACCCAGAATGAGTGCTGTTCTAAAGTTGATGAGGAGAAAAAAAAAAGGGCTTCAGCAACAACTAACTCAATATAACAAGCAATTTAATTACAAAATATGCATAAAATCAAACAATTGACAATAAGCTAGTATTAATTAACCTAACCCTTTTGCTCATCATAATTTGAAATTCTTATGGCACAAAAAATGACTAGAAAATATGATCAACATTTTAGCAATATTTCACTACGTCAGTAAAAAAAAAAAAATGTCTATTCATGCAAGCAACATTGATTCCTACTTTTTTTGTTTGTCTCGCACAGCGATATCAGCCCCTCGTTCGACAAGGAGTTGACAGATGCGTGGATGACACATTTGGGTTGCAAGCACCAGAGGAGTCCTGCCATCCTAAAAAAGAGATGAATGACAGACATGCCATATTTACACATGCATGCCCAGGAAGTGTTCCATTAATGTGTAGCAACAACAGTCTTTCACTTTGAAACACAAATGCTCATCAATTTGAGTGTGGTATTTCAAGAGACAAGATAGAATTTGAAGATAGAATTAAGATTTCTGTATGTTCTTAATGTTATACTGTTTCTTTGTATTCCATATGTATGTTTGATCTCATTCGTATTATAACGAATATTTTGTTATGCCAGCCAGAAAGAATTGTAAATATTCTTTAACTGATGGACCAGACCGACCAACCAACTAGTACGTAGCTCCTTTGGACTTGGTCATTTCATAAGTAGCTGAAAATGTGTGGGCGGCCCTGATGTTTGGTGTCAAATGAAATTTGGATTCTTACAAAATCACTGGCATTGACACAAGCGCCACTGTCGCAGAGAAGTTTCACACTGGATGAGCAGCCTGCCATGACTGTGGAGAGAACAAAATAACCATCCAGTCAGTCATTTCAAAACGACTAACACACACTGTACATCAATTGCTATTAGCTAAAACGTTCAACAAATATGCATTCCTTATCATGATGATTCCTTACCTTTTGCTAAGTTACGATTGTGATATGTTTTGTTCTGAACAACTTATTATTATCCACTAGAATTGAATATTCTTACCAGCATCATGCAGAGCTGTTCTTCCTTGAAGGTCCACATTCCCAACTGGACAGTTATGCTATAAGAGTAAAACACAAGCTTACAAGAGCTGATAACAAATTACCACAGTAGTATTTCATCTTTCACTTAAAAACTGTGGTCAAGTGACATTAATGACCATCTTGTACAGGTTCACAGTGTAACATTGAAATTTTCCTTTGATTAAAGTGAATTTATGATATTATTGATAAACTCTCAAGAGGAAATTAATTTGACACCTTCACAGAGAACCCGAATTCATGCACGCAGAGTTGTCAGACTGAAAGGCCATGCAAATAGGGCAGCAACTCTTGAGGTGGATGGGTTAGTGCCTTGCTCAAGAGCACGTACCACAGTGGTCAGGAAGCAGACTAGCATCTCTTCAACAACTATTGGCCATTTTTTTTTTTACTGTAGCAGAATGAATGAGAGCCATGAACAAATGAATTACTGCCATCACAACTGAAACTCGACAGTATGCATTAGTGTATTTTCAAACAGCAGCTCTACTGTTTTTTTTTTTTTCAACTAATGAACAATCACCACCAACATGAGATTTTGCGATGGGATGTTTCAACAGTGAGAGAACTACGTAAAACATGCAAACGTCAAATAAATGTAAATTATTGCCACCATCTCATGAAAAAGAATGAATACTGATATATGATCAAATTTACCAACTCAGTGTGAAATTTCAGCCTATTTATTTCGTGTCACACAGAACCATGATAGGGACATAAACAATACCGCAGAAAAGGCTCCTCCTTACCACTTCTGTCTCTCTTAATGTACCATGGGCGAAAACACGCAGTCACAAAAACAAACACATAAAAGCTTCCATACTACTAACATTGTAAATGCATTCCATTGTAGTCGCTGTAGCAGAAAATGTGCCAAAGGTTCTATTTTGGGTGGGTGGCAGTGAAATGTGAGGCATCAAGCATGTCAAGTTAGGGCAAGTGGAGCTGCGATACTATGCACTAGACATTTCAGCCAACAGATTTAGTCACAACAAGACATAGTGTTCCACTCCAGTGAAGAGGACCTGCTATGACAGCCATCAGATCAGAAGGAGGCCTGATGTTGCTGGGTAGTTTGCCAGTCAATACGGACCCATACGCACTATAAAAATCCACTTCTCTCTGGCAACAAAGGCCAAAGTTGAGCATCATGCTCAAATGACCATTCAGGGTAGGTGGTGGGGGTTAGCAGGTTTGCTGGGGGAGTTGATTTTAGAGCATCTAAGGGGGATATCCTAAAAGACGATGACGAAGTTAGACTGTGGCAGTTGAGACTGAGATCGTGCGGCTATGTCTGGAACGATGACGGCACCCAGAATGGGCAGCAGGGCACTTTGGAAATCAACAGACATGCCCTCTTAAATCACTAGCCATGAGGAAAAGGGACATTTAGGAGGTGGGGGCTCCATTTCAGTGAGGGAACAATATTGCAGCATACAGCAGGCAGCGGCTACAACTGCCAGTTTATTTTTGCATGAATTATTCAAATAAGTTGAAAGGAAAAATGCTCTGACTGGAAGGTCTCACCATCAATAATACACATTATAAAATGCAAAAAAAAAACACAAATGACATCAGCAGCCACAACAAGCTCTGCCATACATCTGCAAAAAGTGATCAATCCAATGCAAAAGTTGCATCAACTTCATTACAAAACTAAAATGCATTCTTGGGTGTTTTTTTGAAGGGTACTTATTTACGTATTTATATGCTTAGTTAGTGGTTGACTTATGAAAGCTTTGTAATTGCACTGCATTGCACACAATGAACTGTATTTTAGCAATACCTCTGGGCAGCGTCATTCAAGACCTTAAGGCTGTGATGGATTGTATTAGATTGTGCAAGTGTACCCAGTTAAGTGTCTAGACACTGACCAAGAAAAACATTCCTTTCCCAACACATTATACAAATGAGAGCCTTAAAATAACACTAAAATCACTCTACCTGCAGGAGTTTTTGCACACACAGCGAATGGCCATTTCTTGAAGCCAGATGAAGAGCGTTTTTACCTACAGAGTCAAATCACAAATAGGAAAAAAAAACCAGCATCAGGAACTGTTTCGAAATTGAAGTACCGTAATTTCCGGACTATAAGACGCGACTTTTTTCCAAAATTTTGGACCCTGCGGCTTATAGTTAGGTGCGGTTTATATAAGATTTTTTTCGTGATTTTTGTGATGACTTGATCACTTTTACTCTTAACACTATTATATACAGTAAAAGCTACAAAACAAACTGACAAATAACTCGTTTTCAAATCAGACGAGTAAAAACTGGTCAAATATTTAAAAAAAAGATATTATTAAAAGTGAAGACAATTTGCAATTCTAGTAATGACACATGAATTTGATGCACAATTTGTCTTTGCAGGCCACATAGAATGACCCCGGGCCTTGAGTTTGACACCTGTGCTCTAAACCCTTTCTCTTACTCTGCCATGTCACTCAGAGATTACACAAAGCAGTGGCGCTGTTTGCACCATCTGCATTGTATTAAAACCCAATCAATCAGCATTTAAATTCAATTCTTCTGACATTTTGCTCACCAAAAACAAGTTGTAATGAATGTGAACTTTTAATGCATTTTATTCAGAAGGTTACTTTGAACCTTAAACGGCGGCGCGGCGTACTTGTGGATTTTTACGGCCTCCGGCCTCCAGGGGCGCTCTAGCAGGAAGCAAGAGCGAGACAGGCGAAGAAGAGATAATGCGCCGAAGAAGACGTGCTAGTTTGTGTTTACATTTCGCGCATCACGCAGAACGCGATCAAGACGGACATTACTGAAAGGAAGCCTTTATACACAAACCGTCATCATGGGGGACAATAGAAATGCATATGATGCCGGTTTTAAGCCAAAGGCAGTCAATGTTGATGACATTATCTTGTGTCTACTCTGGAGCGTACGTATGGATTTTTACAGCCTCCGGTCTCCAGGGGGCGCTCTAGCAGGAAGCAAGAGCGAGACAGACGAAGAAGAGATAATGCGCTGAAGAAGACGTGCTAGTTTGTGTTTACATTTCGCGCATCACGCACACACCCGCATTCACACAAAGACAGGAGCTTTTATACACAAACCGTCATTATGGGGGACAAAAGAAATGCATATGATGCCGCTTTTAAGCTATACGTGTCGCTCGCTAGTTTAATGTAATTTAGCGCTTCGTGCATGAATAAGATTAGCATGAACAGACCCTTTTCACACTCGAAGAAATGCATAAAACCGACGACGAAAGAGAGACTGAGAAAGTGTGAGGCGAAGGATATCTAACGCTATTCCAATCGGACACTAAGGAGGAAGACTTCGATGGTTTCAGTGCACAGGAGGAAGATGAAGACGGCTCTTTTTTTACTTTTGCTGGTATGTTTTTTTTAACCAGCCCTGTTAGTGCTGTGCTACCGTATTGCTGCTGTGTTACCGCCGCATCTCAGTGACTTTGCTGTGTTACTTCCGTGTTGCTGCGGTATTACTGCCGCGTCGCAGGCAGTGTTTGGAAAGAAATGTTAAGGTATGTTATTAAAGCTTTAAAAAAACTTTCTGTGTCCAGTCTTTCTTTGCTAATAACTCGCATGCACACTTCCCCGTTGCTGCGGTACTACTGCTGCGTTACAGGCAATGTTTAGAAAGACATGTTCAAGTATGTTATTAAAACGTTAAAAACTGTCTTTCTTTGTAAAAAACTCGTGTGCACGTGCGGCTTATAGACCGGTGCGGCTTATGTAAGAAAAAAACTGAAATCTCCCTGAATTTTAGCTGGTGCGGTTTATAATCCTGTGCGGCTAATAGTCCGGCAATTACGGTAGTCTATTCACAAAAGCTTTTTCCAAGCAGTTATACTGTGTTTAAAAGCAAATTCAGTTACAAAATACGAGCAGACATTCCCCCTTAATAATTCGA
Organism: Syngnathus scovelli; assembly: GCF_024217435.2. NCBI lineage: Eukaryota > Metazoa > Chordata > Actinopteri > Syngnathiformes > Syngnathidae > Syngnathus > Syngnathus scovelli. The sequence continues at coordinate 9,711,992 of NC_090850.1, read as the reverse complement.
GGTTGCATGATCAGTAATATTGAGAAAAATAAGAATGAGACCCTCAAGTCAAGTAAAATTATTTAGCTGTTGCCATTCATCCGTGGAGCAACACTGTATGGAAGTAAGGTAGTAGTGATGCAAAATGAATCTTGAAATTTGCTTCATCAGCCAGTTGTATTTTTTCATTCCATTAGAGGACAAAAGTATATACTGACTTGCCATTTCTTGAACCCCTTTATTGAAAACAACAGTGCCATATCGAGAAGTAAAAAAAATACAACTGGTTCATGAAGCTTCATTTTTTTACTGGTGACTCACCAGTGGCATCAGTTGCAGTGATATCAGCACCGTGTGACAAGATGAGATTGAGACAGTCCAAGTGTCCTCGTGTTGCAGCCAGATGAAACCTAGGAGGAAGAGAAAAAAATATGTGATGAAACCATGGCAGCAAGGAAAACTACCTAAGAGCTGTCACGTTCAATGCGTGCACACTTTGTATAATCTCTTGATAAGGATTCCAAAACGATTATGGGAGATTGCAAAAGTATAATGAGATCAAATGCACAACATGTCTTTAATCACCACATTGGAGAATTAAGATTTGCGACTCTCTGCAGTGACTTAACCCAAAGCAGCAAAGTGACCATTGGCTGCTCAGAAAAACACCCGCACTGTGTAAACTGACCTCAGTCCATAACACATCAAGTCACATGAATCTGTTTATACACTAACCCCAAGCTATCTGCCAAGGCGACAGCATGGCTGTCACCTCAACACCCATATGAGTATTAAAAGCAGTGAGGATGGCCCCGGGAGGCCGGTTCTTGGGGGAGAACTGGAGGGTCCCTCCCCACCTCAATGAGTAAACACCTCCAAAGCAGAAACTAGTTTGGGGGGGATACAAGTCATTTGACCCCATACAAAGAATGTTAAGACACAACAGTGCTGCCAAGCATGTTAATAATGGAACATAAAGATATATGTACATAAAAGCTGAAATCAGATACATGCAAGCTACCCAACAAACCGGCTTCATAAAAAGGCTAAACATAATTCTGAGCTTCAAGACCGTCCATTCAGTGATGTCATTTTGTCATCCTACATGTTATTTGGGCAGCTTTAAGGTTGGCAGCCTACAGGGTATGGTGGCTATTTTTAGACTGCATGAGACATGTTAACCAGAGAAACTACTGGAAGTAACTCTCACTTTAGGATGAGGACACTCCTTCAATAACCTGTCATGTACACCGACTTGAAAAATGTCTAAAAATTGTGTATTGAAGTTGATTTGGTAACTCTCATATTCCTCTCACAATACCTGTGTCAAAAATAATTAACAAATTGATTGTAAAATTCATCACCTTGTATTTTAATAATCAAGTAGTTGTATAGAGCAGGGGTCACCAACACGGTGCCCGCGGGCACCAGGTCGCCCGTGAGGACCGCATGAGTCGCCCGCAGGATTGTTCTAAAATTAGCTCAAATCGCGGCACTTGTCAGTGAGATGCATCTATTTATTTTACAGTCAAACCTCGGTTTTCGAACGTCCTGGTTCTCGAACAAATCGGATTTCAAACAAAAAATTCAAGATTTTTTAGCTTCAGTTGTCGAACAAAATTCGGAGGTCGAACCTCGCGAGATGAGCCGGGAGGACCCGAGAAAACCCGACCTCGCGGCCCGGATGCCGACTGACTGTTGTTATTGTATTTTCGTTACTTTGACGATTGTATTAACCCCTAATCATGCCTCCAAAGAAAGCAAGTGGGAGCAGTAAAGTCATCCTTAAACACAAAGACGCTCTTAAAGCAATGCGACAGTGAGCGCCCGGCGCACTGCGATTGCGCGATCGAACCAAATTAATCTCCCTGCGCACTGAGGTCCACTTACATTTTGGAAAGTACATCAGGACTTTAAAAATATTTTTTAAATTTTAGCGACGGCTCTGTCGCAATAATGCGACCAGCGCGGTGCAGTTGCACGGTCAGCGACGTGCTACTGTTGCGCGTTCGGCGGTGCGCTGCAGTTGGGCGATCGGGCCTAATTAAGCTCCCTGCGCACTGAGGTACACTTACATTTTTGAAAGTACATCAGGACTTTAAAAATATTTTCTAAATTACAGCGACGGCTCTGTCACAATAATGCGACCAGCGTGGTGCAGTTGCGCGGTGGGCGACGCGCTACGGTTGCACGTTCGGCGGTGAGCTGCAGTTGCGCGATCGGACAAATATGCGCAAATGAAAAATAATGCTTAAAAAAGGCGGGGTGTTTTGTCTTGAAAGGGATAAAAAAAATTCCCATTATTTGTAATGGGAAAAATAGATTCGGAATTCGACCGATTCGCTTCTCGAACCACCTTCTGGAACGGATTGTGGTCAAAAACCAAGGTTTGACTGTATTTTTGCTATTCTTGTTAAAATCACACTTACATATGAACTGGAAATGACAATAATAACACATAGTGAAAGCCAAATTGAGCAAATTTGCTATTTCAGAAGTGCGTGTCAAACTGGTAGCCCTTTGCCTTAATCAGTACCCAGGAAGTAGCTCTCGGTTTAAGAAAGGTTGGTGACCCCTGGTATAGAGCCATTGTTTAGATATATTGTCCAACTCCAAATCAAATTTCAGACTTTCAAAATAAATAATTCTCAGATTTCTCTAGGCTGATTCATCTTTTGTTTTTAATCAAAATAGGACATTTGCAAACGTCTGCTTTTACGTTGGAAATCGATGACTATTAATCCTTCTTGTTCGATATTCCTTATCTGCAGTTTAGTTGTTTTTAATTACTTAAAATGCCAAATACACCAAAATAATTGATAAATAAACAGTAATCTGGGAAAAGTTTTTTTTTTTAATCATTGGATGAGCGGCTAACTGTTTTTGCCCCAATCCACGTCGGGTTTAGAAGCATTGTGCCCTGTGCAGGCTGACTTTAGGACGAAATCTACGTACGCAATTCATCAAGCCAAATGCATGAACAGAAAAACACACAATGTAGTTAACATCACGCAAACACAACAAACACTTGTGTTGTATCATAACATTGTAGGTAAGGTAGATTTATTAATGTCGATTTTGTTCATGTTGATGGCTGTTAGTAAGGGCAGTTGCCTTTTGGATTACCGTAATTTCCGGACTATAAGTCGCGGTTTTTTTCATAGTTTGGATGGGGGGGCGACTTATACTCAGGAGCGACTTATATATGGTTTTTTTTCACAAATTTTTACTTGATCATTAAGACATCACTTACAAGTATAGTTGACCACTTCCCATGTTATTTTTAGTATAGTTGATCACTTCACATGCTTTCATTTCTTTATCTTGAACATATTCAAAACATAAAAAATAGAGAAAACATCAAATAAAGCAATTAACACTTTAAAGCACCATATCCAAGTCCACTGTCTGCTGTATGTACACTTGCTCCATTTTTGCTCCTCTTATATTTATTATTATTATTTATTATTATTTGTTTATTTATCATTTATTCAATACTCTTATTTATTCATTGTTAGTGCCTTCTTGGTTTTTTTTGTGTTGCTTGTATGCATATGTGTCACGCCCGTGCCACTTCGCTCAGCCACACCCCTTTCGTTACCGTAATGTCTGTCACCTGCTTCCTCTTGTTACCCTGTGTATTTAAGCCCTGCCCGTGTGTTTCTCCCTGTCGGTGTCTACTGTGGTGTCCATTCCTGTTCGTGCCCAGTGTTCCTGTTCGTGTCATCTGGTTTTCCCTCGGTCTGTCTGAAGGCTCACGGTCAGAATTTTAATCTTGTCCAAGGGGACTTCATGTCGGTCAGTCTGTCTGTTTTGCTGGCCGTGAGTCTTCCTCCCGTCTGTGTCGTCGGTTCCCCACCTGCCTCCCTTCCAACTCCTTTTCCCTGCAATAAATCCTGGTTCAAGCTGCATTTGGTCGCCCTGGCTCAACTCATTCCTGACAGAAGACACCGACCATCACAGCGACCAGCGCTTGGACCAACCCTTTGCCGGCTCCCGCAACTGCTGCATGGTCGCCAAGGAGATGAGTTCAAGCGACGCAAGATGCACGGTTGCCCCCCCCCAAAAACAGATCCGACGGCGCGAATCCAGCGGCCGCCACTTGTTCCGGCGGCGCGGATCCAGCGGCTGTCACCGTCGGCCTTCAACGGTGCATGACGCACGGCCGCCCCCCGATCCAGTCCCGACGGCGCGGATGCTGTGGCCGCCACCAGTTCCGGCGGCGCAGATCCAGCGGCCGTCACCCAGTCGGCTTCAACGGCGCATGACACACGGCCGCCCCCCGATCCAGTACCGACGGCGCGGATGCTGCGGCCGCCACCAGTTCCGGCGGCGTGGATCCAGCGGCCGTCACCCAGTCGGCCTTCGGCGGTGTGTGACGTGCGGCCACCTCCCCATTTCCTCCCGGCCCATGTTGGACAGTCTTGGGTTTTTTTTCTTTTTTGGAACGTCGGGAGCCGTCCCTTGTGGGGGGGGTACTGTCACGCCCGTGCCACTTCGCTCAGCCACACCCCTTTCGTTACCGTAATGTCTGTCACCTGCTTCCTCTTGTTACCCTGTGTATTTAAGCCCTGCCCGTGTGTTTCTCCCTGTCGGTGTCTACTGTGGTGTCCATTCCTGTTCGTGCCCAGTGTTCCTGTTCGTGTCATCTGGTTTTCCCTCGGTCTGTCTGAAGGCTCACGGTCAGAATTTTAATCTTGTCCAAGGGGACTTCATGTCGGTCAGTCTGTCTGTTTTGCTGGCCGTGAGTCTTCCTCCCGTCTGTGTCGTCGGTTCCCCACCTGCCTCCCTTCCAACTCCTTTTCCCTGCAATAAATCCTGGTTCAAGCTGCATTTGGTCGCCCTGGCTCAACTCATTCCTGACAATATGTGTACTATCTCACCGAGGGATAGAGGAAATGTAATTTCAATCTCTTTGTGTGTCTTAGTATATAAAAAAAATATATCGACGATAAAGCAGACTTTGACTTTGATAAAACAACCAAAAAAAATTATATTTTCAGACGAAACTGGATGAGGGCGCTCTAAATTTTACCGTTGGCCGTGACTCATCAACTGGGTGGGCTTAAGAAAAATGGCACCAAAAAGAAACTCATATTTTGCAGGTTACAAACTTCAAGTTGTAAAATATGCAGCTGAAAACAGTAATCGAGCAGCAGAAAGAAAGTTTGGAGAACCGTGATGTACCAATGGATTACTATTTCAAGTGACGTCAGTAGCGCGGCGCGCCGGTTGTTTACATACAAACGTGCCCACACAAGGACTACCGGCATCATTAGCGGTGATCATTTCTAAGTGACACGGAGGACAAAGAGTTTGAAGGAATTAAGGATTTGGAGTGACATAGAAGGTTTGAAAAACTATTATGGCTTTTACGCACGCCCGGTCTCTACTGAGTCGGGGGCCGACGATCGGCCGAGTGGCTGTCCGCGAACGGTGCGCGGGGCTCGGACATGGCCATTACGCACGCCCGGTCAGTCTGGAAGTCCACGCCGCCACACGCTTGGAAGTTTGTTTTGTTTAATAAAGAGCCGTTTACCAAACCTACGTCTATCCTTGTACTTTGTTAACGCTACAATATAGTTATATAGTAGATCTGTGGAATAAAGACGAGGCTGACGTCAGGGCGCACGCGCGGCGATGTTGACAAAGGACGAGGAATTTGATCGATGGATTTAATGGAATTAAAGTGCACGGATGGTTTGATAATATTATTGGCTTGTATTATAGTTATTTAAAATATAGTTTATCTATCGTTATATGAGCCTGTGGAATATTTTGAAGCGCAAGCGCCCTCAGCCGTGCGCACCCATTGTTGACAAAGAACGATCGATGGATTTAATGAATTGGAGTGACACCGATGGTTTTATAAACATGTTATTCATGTAATAGTTGTCCTTAATCACTCTATATGTTACGTCAGGCCCGTTCTCAGCTCTTTGTTTGTGTTTGTCACGTTAGCATACCTATCGTTTAGCCTGTTGTTGCTATTTAATGAATTGGAGTGACACCGATGGTTTTATAAACATGTTATTCATGTAATAGTTGTCCTTAATCACTCTATATGTTACGTCAGGCCCGTTCTCAGCTCTTTGTTTGTGTTTGTCACGTTAGCATACCTATCGTTTAGCCTGTTGTTGCTATTTAATGAATTGGAGTGACACCGATGGTTTTATAAACATGTTATTCATGTAATAGTTGTCCTTAATCACTCTATATGTTACGTCAGGCCCGTTCTCAGCTCTTTGTTTGAGTTTGTCACGTTAGCATACCTATCGTTTAGCCTGTTGTTGCTATTTAATGAATTGGAGTGACACTGATGGTTTTATAAACATGTTATTCATGTAATAGTTGTCCTTAATCACTCTATGTTACGTCAGGCCCGTTCTCAGCTCTTTGTTTGTGTTTGTCACGTTAACATACCTATCGTTTAGCCTGTTGTTGCTATCGTTTAGCCTGTTGTTGCTCGTTCATGACTGTTTTTGGTGTGGGATTTTGTCGAATAAATTGCCCCCAAAATGCGACTTATACTCCGGAGCGACTTATATATGTTTTTTTTCACTTTTTGGGGCATTTTATGGCTGGTGCGATTTATACTCCGGAGCGACTTATAGTCCGGAAAATACGGTAATATTTAGATTTTTCTTTAAAAAAAAAAAAGCTTAGTTTTAAGTGAACCCAGAATAATATTGTTACCACGTTGTTAGAGATATCTGGCAAAAATTACGAGATATGGAATTTTGTCCGTATTGCACAGCCCTACTTTCACTTCAAAACCACGGTGTTGTAACACATACAGATTGTGGCATGACATTGTCTTACTGAAATAAACTGGGACGTCCGCAAAAAAGAGCATACGTTGCTCCAAAATCCATTTGTACGTTTTAGCATCTATGGTGCCTTAACAGATGTGCAAGTTACTTATGCCATAGTCACTAAAACACTCCCCCTTTATCATCAAAAATGCTCTGACGCGTGAGCAGCAGGTTGGCCTAAAACGTCAGAGAACTTCCCATATGGCTTTCGCTTTGCATGGAAGAGTTTAACTGTGTTAACTGACAATGGCTTTCTAAAGTGTTCCTGAGTGCACGTGGCATTTCTCCAGATTTTCTGAATCTTTTGAGGACATTATTGATCGTAGATGATTGCACCCAATCCTTGCTTGTGAACGACCGAACCTTTCAGAGATGCTCTTTTAGTACCCAATCATGACATACACAGGCGAATACAGTATAGCCCCAAGTCTTTAATTCAACATTGACAGTCATATATTGTTGTTAAAATAATAAAAATGACTGCTAATCTTTGAATAATAATGGGACCACAGTCAAGTATGTGTGAAAGTATGTGGCGAATTACACAACTAATGCCATGACAGGCATTACTGTGTTTGTTCAGCTGGACGCCTAAAGTAATTACAATGCTAATCCATCTTGCGAACACCCCTATTAATAACAAGTACAGACTGACAAACAAATTACGACAAATTGAATTAATGCATTAGCAGTTTGTGTTTCCCGCATAGAGAAGTCTTTAATAACCACTGGCGGTCACCATTCGACATTCTTTCCTGGCTTTTGCAGCAGCCAGATTGCTCTAGACACGCGTTTGCCTGTGTGTGGCACACTGAACTAAATGTAGACTTGCTGAGTAGCAGTTGTGGTTCATTTTTGTTTTGGGCAGACCAAGCAACAGGATGAGGTCCGGGTTACAGCATTCACTTCGAATACATTCGAGCACAATATTATGATAAATCTGAGATCAGGACTGAATGTTTTCCTGCTTTGTGCAACAGTGCTGAAAACCAATTTACACAGACTGGAAATATTTGTCGGATTAGAGGCTCTATAGTGATAAGCTATTAAAGTAATTTCCAAATTGACCCTAGAAGAGGCCAAAGATTGCAATATATTGGGCGGTCATGTGACTTCATTTCATGAAACGTGGAGTCAAGTTTGCCTGGCTTTCTCTGCAGAAAATTGGGAGGCTCCATAACAAAAATGAAACTATGTAAATAAAACATGTCCATTCAAGATGTCAACTGATCCCAAAAATAGATTTCATTTCAAGCAAAACATCTGTTTGACTTGATGTAGTGAACACCACAACAAAGCAAAGCTGAATTTTTAGTTCCTGTGAGAACTACCCAAAAAGCCCGTGGCCAGTGTGGTCAAGCCTCGAGAGGCCGCAAACATTCTTTTGACTAACTCCGACACTGACCTCCGGAGGCAGATGGCCATTTAATGGGACAAGCTGGATATATATAAAGCCCAACAGTTAAGCAAAAATGTAAGGCAGTTGGATGAACATTTAAAGTGAAACCTTCTCCATAACTGTCAGGCTTTTATTGCAATTTTGAGCGTGTCAGTAAGTGAGACCAAGCCTTGAGGTCATAAAGAAATATTTATGAGTAAACAGTTAAGACCTGAGCTAACAACTTATATTTTTTTCTAAATATGAGCAGGAGCAATATGCTCTTAGTGTATTGGTAATGAATATTTGAAGTGTTTTGTAAAGGTCTCTACTTCTGTATGTCAACAGACAGTGACTGGGCGTGAGCATGTCTGAGTATGGAAAAGTGCGTGTCTGTTTACTTACGCAGAGCGTCCCTCCACATCAAGCTTGGTTGGGATGATACCCTTCTTGCTCAGGACAGCAGCCGCCTTGTCCACTTCCCCTCGTTCCACTGCCTTCATCAGCCGATCATCATGCTTGTTCCAGTCTGTGTTCTGACAATAACAACACAACACTATCAGAGATGTAATCTTGGACAGTTGTTGATAGAAACATAGTTTAGATCAATGATTAAGATCTACAATTTTTGGTGGGGTTATTTTATGCAAATCAAAAGTGTTATATGAAGCACCAGCACAAAGCCGGATTAAATCAGAAAATACGGTCATACGTTTTATGGTAAGTGCATTACGGCAAGCGAGAATGGCAACTTGTTTGCTGCATTTGGCTGCCAACAAGCCACCAATCATAAAGTTCAAATACCGTTTTGTCTAGCTCTAATTTTATTGGAAACGCATTGAATAAAACAAAAAACAGCATTTACTAGTTGCTCTTAGAAAGAAGTACCTACAAAGTGCATGGACGTGCATTTCAGCCAGCGGCTCATCTTGGGTGAGTGGAGCTGGTCCTTGCACCGCGCTACCGAAAAGGTTGCCAGCGTTCCGGTTTAAAAAAAAAACAAAAAACAATTAGAAGGGGGAAAAGGGATGCTATTTTCCTATATGCACTCAACCAGTGAGTGCAAAAAAGGGGATCAAAAGCAGCAGAGGTCCTCTCATAAAAGGCTCATCCTCTGGAGTGTTCTTCATTCGAGCATTCCTGGGTTTCTTACGGGCTCTGCCTGTAAGTTCAGCACTGCACAGCAGTCGATTCTTCAAGGGAGGATAAGGAAGAATGGAAGAGGAGGAAAGAAATGGAGGTGGAGAAGCAGTCGGGCCAGCCCCTGCCAGCCGTTGGGACCTGCCCCGGCCGGCAACTGCAACTCCTCCTCGGGGGGGAAGTCAGCTCAGCTTGGCTTCTTCTCAACTCCACCAAATGTCTTCCGCTACGCTCGTCAAAATCTTACATGAGTTGCCTTACTCAGTTTTCTTTTTGACAGTCTTCCTTCTCCTCTCTGGACTGCTTTCAGGCTGCCTACAGTCACAGGGAGCAGGCTGCTTATCTACAAAGCCTCTCTCTTTCCCAGCTTCTTTTTACTGTCTGTGGTCTCATGCGTCTTAACCCCCAACAAATGGCAAGGTCAGTCAAGCTCAGTGGGGTAAATATGTGGGCTCTCCGGTTTAAAATATCACCCCCTCCCTGGTAAATAGCAGTGGTGCAGACAGCCTGTAGACTGGCTACCTCTTTTTTGGACTTGCAAACCTTTCTATAGTGACTGATTGGAATACAGGAGCCAAGAATACATTCTGCACATTACTGCACCATGAGTAATGGCTAAAGAGTCACCACGCCTAGCATGAAAGAAGTCCATCCAAAAGACACCGCGTACATTACTACCCCCCACCGTGTACCCCATCTGAAAATATTAAGGCCAGAGCGGGATTAGTGTTTGCACATTTGAAAGGGTCTTGCCATTTACACACATAGCGTATTAGTTGGGCAAAGGCTACTGTTGACCCGTCCAGCTAAAGACAAGAGAGCTGCTTTTACAAAGCCCCCTCATCCGAGTTCCACGATAGCAGGGTTAAACGTCAGCCTTTGTACAACCAGCCATCTGAGACTGAAACACAGTCGTACCACCACCACCGATGTAGAGCGGTGGAAAAAAGTCAGTGAAAAGTCACTCTTAAAAATAAGAGTGAAAGAGATGAGGAGAGTATCTAACGGAGAAAATTTTCGGGTCAGAGTGGACTCGTGTTACTGGCCTCTCCTCAGGAGTGGTGTAAAAAGAGCAGCTCGGAGATCCAACAACACGCACAATCCTCCACATGACAGGTCATATTAAGAAGTGGGTGTCAATTTACGAAAGCTGCTCACCCTGGCATGGAGACCAAGGTGCCAAAATGGCACCTAGCTGCTCAGCATACTGTAGAGCACATCAAGTAAAGATCTCACATGCGTTGATTGTGTGTGTATTTGTTTGTCACGCTGTTTATGTACTAGTTAAAAATAGAGCTGTTAGCAAACAAAATACAACCCCAGAGTTAGTTGCTTTTGAGGAGAGCTGGCGCTATAGAGGAATACAACACACACTTTGAGAAATCAAATAGACATGTCGTACTTTGACCCTCAGGTTTAATTTGTTCTACGACTAGATCACAACACTGGTCATACTTTTGTGGGGATATCAGAGCGACAGCATATTGAGCATGTATTTTGAGAATTTTATTCACCATCACTCAAATGTGTTAAACTGAAGCAAACATTTCAACTTGCACAAGACATTATTAAACAATCCATTCCACACAGCCATGCAAATTCCAAAAGATTGCTGTGCCCGTCCGTCCCAAGTAAAATCATTTTAGCATAAGACGGTGAAAGGATACTGCCTCCTCAATTGTGAGGCAGAAGCATGTGCTAGCATTGTCACAATAAAAGTTAAAATAGTTAAATACGAATAGCCTGTTTTGGCGGGACAAAGCATTAATACACGTCTTGTTTACATGTATCTAAAGGTAGCATGTCAGCATATCAAGTTGCTATTTAAACACACTGACCTTTGCTGCATAACATCACCTGACACACCCAAGGTGTTTAACTATTCACACATTCTTTCTGCCTGAAAATATTTCAGCGTGAGGCTTCTGTCATCCTTTACTCGTGCTATTAAGCCCTCAATACAGGCTGTAACTCTTCACGACACCTTGGTTTCCTGCCTCTCTCCCAGCAAGACTGACGGGTCTCTAATGTCCTGAAGGATGAAATCACTGGCAGCAAATAGAAAACCAGTCATCTCATAACAGCCTCCTGCCAGGACACAAACATAAAACTGTAGGCTAATACGTAAACGGATACTGCCAAACTACTGATGTTACAGATGTGGTTTCACAAGGTTATGGAGATGGTGGTGAAATCTATCATAGTAGACATACTGTATGTATCTATTTGTGATTCATGACGTGGTATGAAATGTCAAAGTTTGATCGAGAAAAGCTAGGCACCTTGTTCAAAGTATTAGTAATGCATGCATTTTCAAATAAATGCGGTTTACATTAATCCACTACTATCAAACAGTTAGTTACTTTTGAACTCAACTACATGCATTAGGGTTGACCATAGTAATTAAGCATTCTGTCAAATCGAACAATTCATGCAAAATAATGTCACTACTCCAGTTTCCTCCCACAAAAACATGCATGGTAGGTTTATTGAAAACTCCAAATTGTCCGTGATTGGCTGAGCCAAATAAGACATCCGTAGTGTTTCCCACAAATGCATTTAGCTGAAGAGTTCCGCCAGAAATAAATTTTGGCCACAACAATAATCCGGGGGTACCATTTCCCATTTTTGTTGTGGTATGATACTGCAAATACCGCGCCTCAAGTATCAAACATATAGCTGGGTAAAGTTTGGTCATCGATTTATGTGGTATCATCTCAAACAGTTTTCCCATCACCTCAATGGAGCAGGTATAATGGTTGTCTCATCAAAACATCAATTAACTTAAAAGTTCTATGATTAAGAGAGTTGTAAAGGTGATGTTGTTTCTATTCCTATTACAACAATTCAGAATATTCCCACTAGGATATTTTCTGCTACGTGATTATTCAATAATCAAACAAACACTATTCTCACTGATAAGATAACACCTTAAAACAAGTTTCTTATCCATAAAGTCATGAATATTACACAGTCTAGTATACGGTAATGATTTCCAAAAATATGTTCCATAAACAATAAATCGCATTGACTATTTAGGAAGATGAACAAAACCAATGCCTACAAATTCGGGTACTGGTCAGTATCACAATAGGGTATAACATTACTCCACACTTGGTCTGTGATGATACCTAAATTAGACCCTAATCACCAGTTGCTCCATTCTATCATCACTGGAACCAATGACATATTGCATTAACATAGCTTCATGCTCATGAAAAACACGGTGACATGCTGATTTATTGGTGCAATATACTGTGGCGGTAAGACCCCAAATCCCTGCCTGTATCGGAGCTATAACGATAACATTATGAAACTAACTGTGTCATAGCAATATCCAGAAACTATGCGAGTCCAAGTAATTGCCAGGGTAGTCACGTATGCATGCTGTGAAATAAGTACTAAACAATATTATTTAATATATTCCACAGTGCGTCCCAGTAAGTCTGCAACTAAAAATGTAAAAAATTTTTAATGTCAAACGATAGTTATTTTGGCCTTGCAAGTTCAGATTAAACTATCTGAATTTAGGGTCTTAACTGTACTTGGTGACCAGGCTATAAAAACAAAATAGAATCATATCATCAAAATGTTATAAAAGCTTCTCAAACTGTAGCCCAAAATAGGTTTTGTGTAAACGACTCTGCCCGGGTTAGGGCAGGGGGATGAATTTCACATCACTTTTGTTGTTTTTACAGCTCAATCCAGGCGTCATCAGTACATTCCACTTGCATTCTTGGTAGGCCTTTGGTTACATTTATCATTTTCATTATGACAGTGAGAGCAAGTTTTTGTTCATACAGTTCACAAAAAAAGTTTTTTTTAACCCAAATATTGTGCTTGTCATAAATCTGTTTGCACCTGCCTATTCCTAAAATCATACATCAATCAATCTGTTGAGAATAATAATCCATCCACTCATTTTCTGAACCACTTATCCTCACGAGGGTCACAGGCATGTTGGGTAAAAATGTTAATTATTTTAATTGTTGGCTGCTCACTGTTTGAACTGCAATTCCCCAAGTCCAAAGACAGTGATTTAGTGGTAAAGTGAAATACATTTTTATTTCAGAGTTGCCATGCAAAGTATTCATTGGGTGTATTTCAATTTTACACCCTACTCTCCCTCCACCATTGGGCAGCGACATCTACCTGGCAGTTTGAACTGTGCAGCTGTCTGGGGATGTAGCATGCAAATAAAACAAATTAAGGCAGGAGAATGTGAGGGTCAAGAGTAGGGCACAACCTTTTTTGGAATCCAATGTTGATATGGGGGGGGGGGGGGGGGGGGGGTTAGGGTTAGGGTACCATATTTTCTGGACTATAAATCGCACTGGAATACAAGTCGCACCAGCCATAAAAAGCATAATAAAGAAGGAAAAGACGCATGCAAGTCACACTGGAGCATAAATCGCATTTTGGGGGATTTTTTTTTTTTATAAAATCCAACACCAATAACAGACTTGTCATCTTGAAAGGCAATTTAAAATAAAAATAGTATAGAGGCAACAACAGGCTGAATAATTGTACAGTATGCTAACGTTAATGACACAAACAACGACCTGAGAACATGTCTGGTATGTTAACATAAGATTGTAATAGTTATTCAAATAACTAGCGCATAAATAACACGCTAACAAGTTTATCGAACCATCCATGTCACTTGAAATAATTAAATCCTACGAAATCTTCATCCTATCACTTATAAACAACTCCACTAACGCCGGAAGTGGAAGATGCAGCGCTTCCTCTTCTATGTTGTTTACGTCACTCAGCGTCAGTTGCAGTTCCAATTATTCCAGAGGCCTAGAGCGCCCTCTTTGGTTTTAGTGTGAAAATGCCATGTGAAATGATCTGTGTTAATAATTTCACACGTCGCTCGAGTATAAGTCGCACCCCCGGCCAAACTATGAAAAGAACTGCGACTTATAGTCTGGAAAATATGGTTATTATTATTAATTGTTTAACTAAAATAAAAATAGATCAAATTATAAATGGGTTTTGAGATACCTCTGGTTGCTGTAAATTGGTGGTAGTTCATTGTGCAGGTGGAACAACTTTAAAACCTTATCAATGAAAAGTAAGCAAAAGCTAGCCGAACGATGCACGCGTTGTCAGGCACTCATGACAGACAGTTAATCTAAAATGGGAACATGTTGAGTCACTGTTAATTTCACCAAATTACAGTGCCCTGTTGGAATGCTCCGTTCAGCCCATTACTGTAAACAGGTCTGGCTGTAGTTGTCTCTACTGAGAAGCGTTGAGGGTTAAATGAAGTCACAGCTCTACTTAGTGGACAAACAGTGTAAAGACACCATTCAGTCTGATAATTCTTTGAAATATTATGGTAACTTTATTTAGCTTTAATTTAAATCAATACATATCCGACATGAGAGGCACTGGGGGTACTATAGTTTTCACAATTCTTTTCAAGAGAGAGTGTCAGCTACAGCTGTGTGATATACTATCTACTGCCTTATAGTACCAAAACTACTCACCCTACTCAAGTGCCAATGAAGAACTAATTCAAGAACAAATGCAAAAAAAATATTTCAGGCAAGACTGGTGGTGGAACAGCACATCAATATTGTGTAATAAAATAAAATGAAATAAAAATGCTGTTGTTTCAAAGCACCTATCAGATATAGTGGTTCAATAGTTCAGTAATTATTTCCCCATGTTTTTCAAAAAAGTTAATCCTTGAAATATAGTGATATAGATTTGAAGCTACCACATAATTTTGTGTGTGCACACAGAATAATTGTGCTTGAATATATATGTTCCTATTCCTCAGTCCAAATCTAATACTACGTGTTGGAATGCTCGTACGCATTCATTCCGCACACTTTTACATGTTGATAAACGAGGCCCCAGACTCCCTACGTTTTGGGACAGACCATTGAGATTTGTGATTCTTTCTACGGTTCACACTGCCAGAGGGAATATCAGTCTTTCATTTGGCCAAGCCAAGTGAACTTTGCCCATGTCAGTGTTCCAATAGAGAGACTTAAGATGCAATAAAGTCATAATAACACAGTTGTGCAAATGTGGAGATTAGAAAATCAGTTTAATCAGTCAAAATCAAAATTGCTCATGATCACTTATTGTGAGAATAGAGGACTATTGTTAAATCTGTACAAAAGCTACTATAATACCAAAATAATGCTATTAGCTGAATTTATCCCTAATGGATTAGCCAATTCACACCTTCTAGGCCTTAAAAGCTTAGTGAAGAATATTAATGTTTTATTTAGTTCTAGACCTACTATATGTTTTGTTCAGGGCCAATACAGAGACCAATTATTGGTATTGTATTTTTTAAGCACAAGTTTTACCGATCAAAAAATACATCATGAAGATTTTAAGTTTCTCTGGAGTACAACGAGCATTTTTATGGGAAAAAATATTGTACAAAAAGTCAAACTTGGACTCATTTTCAAAATCCCCATTTTGTACATTACATTTTTCCCTTTACCTTTCAGATTTTCTTCAAATTTTGAGATGTGGTTGGAAATGGTGGAAGACACATTATTTTTTTTGCTCCAAATCTCCTAATTGAAGAGATGAGACAACATGGAAATACGCACTTTAAAAACATCAGATTTAACGTCAGATTCAGAAGTAGAAGGCAATCGTTTCGGGCGTTCTATTAGCTTCCGTCACCATGATTTTTTATCTTCTTTCCAAATTTTATGAAAGTCATATGCAAAGTGCCTCCCACACTGAGGGTGAAAAGATGAATCATTTGATTCAGAGGATTTGCTGAATCAATATGGAATTGAAGGGGAAGTTGCTGATTCAATATTGAACCACTATAAATACACATACGTATTGTACATACATACTTACTAATTTCTCAAATATGTTTAGAGTGCCTATTGCTATTTTTACCAATACACACACACACACACACACACACACACACACACACACACACACACACACACACACACACACACACACACACACACACACACACACACACACACACACACACACACACACACACACACACACACACATATTCAAAGAGGCTAGTACATTGAACATAAAAAAAACAATAAGAAAAGACATTTGAGATGAGGGAGAGCCCTCAATTCCTATGTTCACACATTCTTTTGACAGCAGATAAAGATTAGTCGAGAACAAGCGTGTACGAACCTGCCTAACACATAACAAGGGACCTGTGAGTGACAAATAACATTTAAGAGAGATCTCCACCCAGTCTTAAGAAACATAAGAGTACACACACACATTGCAAACTTGTTTGAGAAGCTATGTGGTACAATCAACATTCAGGCAATAAAAATAAACTCCACAAGGATTACAACGATCAGTGGGAACTTGACCTGTTTGAAGGGTGAATGGTTTATTTTATTTGTGAGGGGAGAAAATTAGTGATATGGTCTGTAAACGACTGATTTGACATTTAGACCGAGCACAATTTCCGAAAAACCATAAGATGTAAAGATAAGGTTTAATGTTGCACATGGGATACAATTGCCTTGTTTTATCCCATCGTGCCAAGTTTTAAAAAAAAAAAAAAAAAAAATGTCTTTGCAATACACATTCTGACTGCATTGCAATTCCAAATAACATGCTGTAGATTATATTCAAGTAGAACGAAAATTGGTCAGACAATGTTTTCAACACACTACCACTTATTTTCTTCGTGTAGACCCGCAAAGATTTTCCCATGCCATGAAGGAGCAGAAAACTAATTTGTCACAAGTGTCAGGTGAAAGAAAAAACAAACAACAACTGCCATAGCACAGCTTGATGAGGCTTAGTCTGAGCCAAGTCACAACAGTTTGCTGCTCATCAGCAAAACTGGTTCCTGCCGCCACTGCTGCCGAGCATGCCTAATACTTTAACATATGGTATGTAGGCATCTGTGTGTGCATTGGTAGAGATGATTTCAGCTGTACCCTGACCAAAGTGGGTCAACGAGCTTCAGCCCTCTCGCATACCATCATCCATGAGAAGTGGTGGACTCTCAAATATTTGCTACTGCGTATAAACATCCACAGGACCAGACAAGATACATGCCTGGAATATTAAAACAACACAAATCTAATGAGTTGGCGTACAAACACTGCAAGCATGCCACTGCCGGCCTGCACAGCATGGGAGCACAGACGGGTAAAACCGGAGATGACCTCATGGCTGGCCCCCAAAGAGCCAGACAATAATCCTAAAAACACAGACTGGTCACCCTCCCACACATTCTATCGCCAACACGGCACCCTTAAACCACGGATGTTGTATGAGGCTTTAAAATGAACTTTGGATAAAGACACATGAATCATCACTGCTTAACACTGATGTACTTATACGTATGTCACTATGTATCAATCAATCAATCAATACACCATTTGTTCAAACTAAATACGTACAGCCACACACAGTGAGACAAGCTGGCTTTTATCAGTTTACTTGAGACACTCTTGGACTAAAATATGTTTTGTTTTGCTTTTGTTTGCTTGAAATGAACCTGCACCTCATATTAAGGCCATAGTAAATGTTATTAAATAGATTGTAATGTCACTGCAACATTATGCAATGCTATAGAAAGGCTATCATCAAATTCTACTTGTAATTCAACGTTTTTTTTTTTTTTTTTACATTTAGTGTGTTTGTTCAGAAGAAATACTACTTTTGCTCTGTCACACTAAACATATCCATTTGTTTCGATTTTTTTTCAGGCGAGTCTGTTTCACCAAGCTAACATACTACTAGCGACATCTAACTCCATTTCACCAAGATACAAAGTCATGGCAAAAAAAAAAGCTCTGTGGTCCAACACAGAAGAAGTTTTCAGGGCCTACATTTTCTTGAAGCATGGCAGAAACAAAGAAGAAAAAAAACACACGCTGTGCGACTTGGAGACGGACGCAGGCCAGCCCTAACACTCCATCTCATTTTACAGACTATGAAAACAAACAGTGAGTCAAGCACAGTCATCGGAAAAATGTCCACATTTCAGCCTACAAGAATTCGACTTTAAACTTTCAAATAATATATTGTTTTTTTTTTTTGGTTAAGCCTTTTCATTAAGGTGGAAGTCAACACCTAAATTTCCGTTGTGCCAATATGTTCTGCGCGGTCCAGTTGAAACAGTGTTCTGATGCTCTAATGTTTTAATAGTGGAATATGAATTAAATAGGCCAAATCCACGTGTTTTTATCCATCTCAGAGGGTGGCCGATTGGCCACTTGCCATCGACTTAAAATGACATCACAGTTGCCAGCTCTTGGGTCACAACCAATAACGGCTCACCAATTTTCTGGAGCTGAACAATACCAAGCCGTTTATACATGTGTATTTTCTTCATTATAACCAGCCTGTGAAGGGTGAGCATAACTGCGATGAATGCCTATGATTTCATAACCCTGGTTAAAGGGACTATGTCATGTAGTGGTGAACTAATAGAATGCAAGGACCTGAGTTCGAAGCGCACGATTTGACTCATGCACACTACGGTGCCAAAGAGAAACCACACGTTGCAAGCCTACCACCACATCCTTTAGCAGAGGTGCAAGAAAATGTCATTCATCACAAATGACACACTGTAGTCATAGAGCATATTTGTGATTGGGAAATGTTCTCCTTTGGGCATCCACGATAGAAAGATGGCGGTGAGACATGTCAGCGTCCTATATGGTGAGGTGTGACCCATGTAACATAAATGAGCAATTACTAGGCCTACAATTATCTATAAAAATGTCCATGTGATATGACTGATTTTTTTGCGCATTGTTGAAATTAATGATTTTTAATGCCTTAACATTGGAAAAATCAAAACACTTAAACATTGTCTCTCCCCGGCTGGGGAGGTGTTCTGGGCATGTCCCACCACCGGCAAGAGACCCCTGGGACGACTCAGGACGCGCTGGAGAGACCCCGCGACCTGACCCCGGATAAGCGGTAGAAGATGGATGGATGGATTAGTTTTGTTTTTCTTAGATTTTTCTACCAAATAATTATGGAGCCACTGACTTCTATGTTGAAGGTTTCAATGTAGTTCACTCGACCGATCAGTCGATATAGAGGGATGAAGATAGATGGTTAGATATAAACCCTTTAATAATTATGATTCATTTTAAAAAGGCATCCAGCAAAAATGTTAGCTGTTTTTAAACAGTGTCTTGTATAGGAGCGTATCTGAATTTTGAACTTGATCAACAGTGTCTTCTTGTCCACATTGATAAACAACATTTTTGTCAGCCAGGTTTAGGATTTATTCAATACATCTATTTTATAATGCAAGTCGTATACCGTCATTTCTGATCGGGTAATATTGGTATTGGACAGATGCACCGTCCTAGTCTGGCAGAACATTGAATCAGGCCCGCACAGCTTGACATTATGCGAATTAAAGCTTCAGTGTATAAATCGGTCTAGCGTGTACCCGGAGAAACAGAAAATAAAAAAAACTAAACAAAATAGGCGCTTGGATCCACGTGAAATAGAAAGCACCGGTCAGTCAAGTTTGGTTGTGTATTTTGAGCTGGCGTAGTACATACAACAAGTGGCTAGTTCATAACAACTGCAGGTGCTCTCCAAAGGCTCGCGAGTTTGGAAAAGAACACGGTGGGAACGAGATCGGCGTAAAGTGGTGGAGAAGAAGTCTAAACTACACTATACACTACACTCTAAATTCTTGTTGTGGTGAACTTTGTTCACGATCACACAACTAAAGCTAAATCGGCAATCACAAACGGAGTCGATCGCAATCGTCAGGAAACAACAAAAGTCCACTTACATTGATGTTAACTTCGTGCTTTTTCAGACGATACTTGAGACTCTTCATTTCGACTTGACGGTTAGTCAAATTCCTTCTTTCTTTAATAAAAGCATCAACAATGCAAGAGAGAGAGAAAAAAAACAACTTCCCGTGGATGAATACGAAGTTTTATCCAGTTCTCCCACGGGGTGAGTTCCACCTGACTCCTAACCGCAAAGCCAGATCAGAAGAGAGGAAGGAGCCACTGCAGCCAATCAGAGGCGAGTATTAGCAGGCTGGTTCATTTGTAATCCAATCAGTTGCGTTACAGGGCGGGACTTCCTTGTGGTATTGATGGGAAAAGTTGGAGACATCCTGGGACAAGGCGGGGTGACGTCAGGGTTACCTGAAACCGAAACACCTGAAATAGAAAACACAAACACCATAAAGCTTTTTGTATAAGACATGTTTGATATGGATATCTCAGCACGAAGTGAATGTTGTAAATGAGATATAATATTTGTATGGTGTCACAACTGACTCATGTCAGGCAGAGGTGGGGTGGGCAAAGTACGTATTTAAAAATTTTCAAAAAAAATCCTCAAGATAATTACTTTAGAATGACGCAAGTTAAAGTTAAAAAGAAAGAGTCCTCTAAATAATTGGATATCATGAATATTCAGTGCCAAAACTACTCAAGTACTCAATTGGCGAGTACACACAATTTATTTTTAATGCATGGATGTCAAATAGAAAATACATAAATAGCAATTTAACATTAAAGCAATATTTTTTAACATTAAACAGGGCAATTTCCTCACAAATAAATGAATAATCGTGATTACTGACAAGAAACAACATAATAGGCTGTAAATAAGTTGTAAATAAAAAGATTCTAACATAAATGTATAAAGTTTGATTATATAGAAAATTTACAAGTGGATTCATCCAGATTTATTGGCTAAGAGATGCTGAGAGTATCTTGTATGTGTCTCCAGTTCAAAGTTGGGTTCTTTGTGGGCTTAAACATCAATATTTTAGCCACATATGAGAGTGCTTAATAAGGCTGTTCTCTGTCATTGCCTATCTATTTTCTGTCATATCCTCAATTAAGCTATAGACTATATGGGAAAAATTGATGTTTTCCCTTGCTTCATGTGAACAAGTCACGTTGATAACTTTGGTTCTTTGTGGGGCTGTCTGCGCTCATATGACTACCTGTTTCTGGTTGGTCAGATGGAGTAAAACGTTCCTGGTCCTTGGATAGAAAAACTGAAAATATCTTGACCAAAGTCTCTCTGATTAACCAAAATAAAATGCACAAGCAATAATAAATACCTGTAGATAAAAATGCACAAGTAGCATACACAATGTAGCTCAATGCAAAGAAGAAAAACTTTTATTTTTTTCTTAGTAAAAACACCCAAGTAAACTGAGAAAGACATTGAATTAACCTAAGCAACACATTTTAGTGATGTGGAAGGGAAATCAATACGAGGATGGGGAGAACATGCAAACGCCAGGCAGAGACTTTCCAATGCAGGTCCAACTGTTTTAGTGTATTCCCTCATACTGCCATTGTGATCAATATTTATGATTATTTCTGGTCAATCGGTGTATTGGCAAAGACAGTATTTAACAAAGACAAAATGCATACTGACGTTACTCAGTAGTTAATTGTGACCAACCGGATTGGAATCTGTAGGAACACTGACTGTAACGATGTTTGCTGATGTATTTGGTTGTGGGTATTTTAATTGTAAGAAAAATAATTTTGAATTTAATACATTAAATACAAACTGGTTTTGCATATACATCGCAGTTATTGTTTACGTCGCAATCTGGGCGTGACATGGATGCGTGCTGTTGTTTCTTCGAGTCAGTGATCTGTTAGCAGAGATGAGATCCTTTTCTTAATTTTCTTTCTTATGGAAGCATAGAAAGCTGATTTAAAATTAGTAAATAAAAAACACAGTTGGCATTTTGACAATTTTTTTCTGATGCTAGTCCTAGTTCACAGCAGTCTTTTTTTTTTTTTCTGAACTGCTTGCCCTCACAAGGGACCTGGGCGTGCTGGAGCCTATCCAAGCAGCTTTTGGGCAGTAGGCCGGGGACACCATGAAGTGGTTGCCAGCCAATTGCAGCGCACACATAGATGGACAACTATTCATGCTCACAACCATTCCTACAGGCAATTTGGAGTGCTCAATTGGCCTAGCAGGTATTTTTTTGGGATGTGGAAGGAAATGGGAGTCCTCTGAGGAAACCTGCACAGGCACGAGGAGAACAAGCAAACCCCACACAGGAAGGCCAGAATCAAACCTGCAACCTCTGCATTGTGAGGTTCATCCGCTAATTATTATGGTCTATCCATCCATTTTCAACACTGTTCAGAGGGTGCTGGAGCCTATCCCAGCTGACATCGAGCAAAAGGCAGACTATACCTTGAACTGTCGGCAAACATATAGAGACGGAAGAAAAGTCACACCCACATGGACAAGTCAGGCGAGTGTACCTACACTATCAGCCACTCATGATTATTATTATTATTATTAAATATTATTATTATTAAATGTTATTATTATTGTTATTATTATTATTTGAGGGCATCAATGTGGTTTGCAACCATATCATGTCATCATCCAGAATGCATTGTGCATGCAAAAACATGGCAGCCACTTTGTATGAAAGTATCTTGTATGCAAAATTCTATTAATTTGCAAGAAATTATTATTGTACGTATTTCTAATCGTGTGTTTTGATAGTAGAGCTTTGTCGTTGTGTTTTTAAGATTCATTTGTCGTTTTGGACATGGTTCCTTTTAAAAATGCTGCCAGCTGCGAAATGTGTTTCTCAGTGACTCCATGGCAACAGAGTAGTTACCATGGAAACAAAGCTAGAGGCATAGGATTTGTGACGCAGAGTAACAATGCCCTGCCCCTCGTTTTTGGATTGTGTAAATCACAGACTCAAAAGCCCAACATTGTTGAACCGGCCAAAGCCCTTGTATCTACATCGCTTATAAAGTGTTGTCCCCATGACTGAAACATTCAAATAAACACAATGTGCAAAATGGTGCATCCAACAGCAGTAACTTTATGTGAACTTGATGCCGGTATAATAGTTTTGTTTTAATTTAGGAACAACAACACTAAGACATCAAACAGCATTGTGTACATTTGTTTATGAAGTATACAGCTTGAAAAAATGAAAGCAACATAAACTGTACAACGAAGAGTGAGTGCAGCTTTCGAATCAGAAGTCTTTTTAGTGTGCTTTTTAAAGTGGAGAACCAGAAAAAGGAAATCCACATTGAGACATAACCTTTTAGCTTTAAAAGAGTCCCTCATTTATCTCTGAAGTGTGATGAGCACTTTAGACCTTTGTCCAAGTGAAAATGTCATCCAAGTGTGCACTCAGGAGCGTGGTAATGGTAATAACGCAGGTGGCCTGGGAAACGGAAGAATGTGTCCAGTTCTCATACAGTCTTGCCGTGGTACTCTGGGGACGCCACCTCATAGTCGCTTGCATTAAAGACTGTGGATGCATTATTAACTAGATAGCTGTCGTCAGATATGATGTGAATTAACAATGATGGTGTTATCCACAAGCTATTAAAAGGTCAAAAGACTGTTAACACAAGTAGAATCCTTTCCACTTATCCAAGGAATACTTGTCTGAAAATATTTGGCATGTCATACTGCAATATTGTATGGAAAAAAAGTCCACACCCATTTCCAAATGCCAGGACCTTGTGTTATTAAAAAAAAATCAGAGCCGTTAAAACAGTGAGTGCACTGTATAAATTCTGAGTGTGCACTTTGCTGCACAAAATCAGTTCTGTTTGGAGAACATGGAACAGGACTGACTGTACTAATGTGGATCTGAATGAAACATGACAGTAGAGAGTCCCACCAGCATTAAAACATTACTTGAGGAAATCCTGGAGGTAACCAAGGTGCAAAACCAGACTTTTCTCATCAAGTGGAGTACCAGCCAGCATCGCTCCAAATCAAACTAGAAGAGAGATAAAAGTAAACAGAGATGAAATTAGGTGGCATTTTAAGAAATTATACATGCAAGCATGTCTAGTTTGGAAGCTTGCTGCAGTGACAGTTCTGAGTTCGTATTAGGGGAGCTGTGTGGATGACATTTGACAGCTAAAGTACAAAGCCAAGATTAACAATGGAGTTCAAATGTGGTCCCTTTGTTGGCTAACCCACGTGTGAAAATGATGTATTATGTTCACTCAATCACTTCTATTTTAGCACATCTGCTAATCATCTTGAATATTAAGGAGATATTTGCCACAAGCCCTTAACGACAATACCTAACAATAAAACTCATAACCTCCCGAGGTTGTTAAAATGTAGTAATTTACAGTGCTAAAAAGATTTGTGCCTCCTAATCTTTAGATGTTTTTACCTGCTGTTTTTTTGTGTTGAGTGCTTGCTTATCAATGTGTAGGTCAAATTATGCATATTGGAAGGAATAATAAAACAATCTGGAAAAAGGTTAAATAAAAACAAAATTAAAACCAATGTAACAGTTTTACTGTGCAATTCCCCTAATTTTACTCTTAATTTTACTACTACTTAATTTCACTATCGTCTACATTAAAAAAGGCATGGTGCCCAAGAAGAGTATAGAGTATATGTTTTTACAAGTATTTGTTTTTCTATTTATAGTTTATAGTTTCATAGTAGTGCAACTCCAAATAATGCATCGTGCACTTTAAAATGCACTAACCTTTATATCTAAAAAATTTAAATAGCCAACTCACTACAACTTTGAGGACTCTGGTGATGCCAAATAGAGGACACACTTTTTTTTTTTTTAACTAATGTCTTCATAGCGCACCGTGGTTTCATGTAATGTTGCAGAAAAATGTAATGTTTTCGTAAATTGCCGTAATTTGGTAATGCTTTACTGCCAACACTGCCAGCAAAACCCAAATAGCCTGAAGAGTTTTTTTTACCACAACTTGAGTGAAGTAATCTGAACGCAGCGTAACACTCAGTGAATTGATTGCCGACTTTACAACTATGCTGCAATCATAATTAACTGTGGAAACGTTTCTCCATGTAAAAAGTGTCCGTGACCAGAGAACGCTTTCTGTCAGGCTGATCACATGTTCTGTCTCTTCTACTCTGTCTGTTCCTTCAGTTCCAAGGTATTGTCAAAATTCTTTTTGTTTTGCAAGGTTGCCGTTCACTATTTGAGAACTCTGCTTTCATCCCAATTGAAAGACAAGAATGGTAAATACACCTGCAAGGTTCAGTACTCAAACAGCCCACACAGAAAAATAGCTTTTTATTCTATCTGCCGTAATAGTGAAGTTCTTGATCTGCTTTTCCATGATGCAGATCTTGACACATTGAAAAGGCAAACACATAATTTAATGGATTTTGATGATGTTAAGAGCTTTGAGTCTTATAATAACCGGATGGGGCCTGTTGTTTCGTGACAGGTAGGTATGTTTCTTTCTGTTACATCAGGATGTCGATCACTACTTTAAGCTACAAAACTCCATTAAATCCTTTGTGTCTGGGTAAACGTGTGTTGCTGTTCGTCGTCACAGCCTTTGAACTGAAGCCATGAATTGGAAATTATCACTGGGAAAATCATGAAAGATCTTCAGCAGGCAAATGCCCCCAAACTCAATCCCACACACATTGCACTGCCTCATATTACCGTATTTTTCCGGACTATAAGGCACACCGGACTATAAGGCGCACCTTCAATGAAGGGCCCATTTTGAAACTTTGTCCTTATATAAGGCGTACCGGACTATAAGGAGCACCATTAATCCAAATCAAATCATTCTCCATTTTATCTTTTTTATTTCAACTTCAGATGCAACAAATTACTTTATAATCACAAAATAATGATCCATAGTCTTTTTGATTCATGATTCATAGTCTTCAGCGGGCCACTTATGATTGATTTCATGACACAATGCTTCGGGACAGTTTAAATTTAGGAATTTGGTCCATATATAAGGACTATAAGGCGCACTGTCGGGTTTTAAGAAAATTTTAGGTAGTTGCATTACCGTATTGTCCGGACTATAAGTCGCTCCGGAGTATAAGTCGCACCAGCCATAAAATGCCCCAAAAAGTGAAAAAAAAAAGATATATAAGTCGCTCCGGAGTATAAGTCGCATTTTGGGGGGCAATTTATTCGACAAAATCCCACACCAAAAACAGTCATGAACGAGCAACAACAGGCTAAACGATAGCAACAACAGGCTAAACGATAGGTATGCTAACTAGACAAACACAAACAAAGAGCTGAGAACAGGCCTGACGTAACATATAGAGTGATCAAGGACAACTATTACATGAATAACATGTTTATAAAACCATTGGTGTCACTCCAATTCATTAAATCCATCGATATTTGTCAACAATGGGTGCGCACGGCCGAGGGCGCTTGCACTTCAAAATATTCCACAGGCTCATATAACGATAGATAAACTATATTTCCAATAACTATAATATAAGCAATAATATTATCAAACCATCCGTGCACATTAAATCCATTAAATCCATCGATCAAATTCCTCGTCCTTTGTCAACATCGCCGCGCGTGCGCCCTGACGTCAGCCTCGTCTTTATTCCACAGATCTAGTATATAACTAACTATATTGTAGCGTTAACAAAGTACAAGGATAGACGTGGGTTTGGTAAACGGCTCTTTATTAAACAAAACAAACTTGTCCGAGCCAAACTTGCACCGTTCGCGGACAGCCGCTTGGCTGAGCGCCAGCCCCCGACTCAGTAGAGTAGGACCGGGCGTGCGTAAAAGCCGTAATAGTTTTTCAAACCTTCTATGTCACTCCAAATCCTTAATTCCTTCAAACTCTTTGTCCTCCGTGTCACTTAGAAATGATCACCGCTAATGATGCCGGTAGTCCTTACGTGGGTACGTTTGTCCTTTATGTAAACAACCGCCGCGCCACTGACGTCGCTTGAAATAGTAATCCCTTGGTACATCACAGTTCTTCAAACTTTCTTTCTGCTGCTCGATTACCGTTTTCAGCTGCATATTTTACAACTTGAAGTTTGTAACCTGCAAAATATGAGTTTCTTTTTGGTGCCATTTTTCTTAAGCCCACCCAGTTGATGAGTCACGGCCAACGGTGAAATTTAGAGCGCCCTCATCCTGTTTCGTCTGAAAATATAATTTCTTTCAGATGTAGTTTTTTGTTTTGTTTATTTGGTTGTTTTGTCAAAGTCTGCTTTATCGTCGATTTTTTTTCATATACCAAGACACACAAAGAGATTGAAATTACGTTCCCACTATCCCTCGGTGAGATAGTACACATATGCATACAAGCAACACAAAAAAAACCCAAGAAGGCACAAACAATGAATAAATAAGAGTGTTGAATAAATGATAAATAAACAAATCATAATAAATAATAATAATAAATATGAGAGGAGCAAGGCGGCTCGGTGGCGCACTGGGTAGCACGTCCGCCTCACAGTTACGAGGGTGCGGGTTCGATTCCACCTCCGGCCCTCCCTGTGTGGAGTTTGCATGTTCTCCCCGGGCCCGCGTGGGTTTTCTCCGGGCACTCCGGTTTCCTCCCACATTCCAAAAACATGCTTGGTAGGCCGATTGAAGACTCCAAATTTTCCCTAGGTGTGAGTGTGAGTGAGATTGGTTGTCTGTCTCTGTGTGCCCTGCGATTGGCTGGCAACCGTCTCAGGGTGTCCCCCGCCTACTGCCCGATGACGGCTGGGATAGGCTCCAGCACGCCCGCGACCCCCGTGGGGACTAAGCGGTTCAGAAAATGGATGGATGGATAAGAGGAGCAAAAATGGAGCAAGTGTACATACAGCAGACAGTGGACTTGGATATGGTGCTTTAAAGTGTTAATTGCTTTATTTGATGTTTTCTCTATTTTTTATGTTTTCAGTATGTTCAAGACTCATAGTCCGGAAAGTACAGTACATTTGGGTTGTGTTCCCACGCCAGGTCTGAAACTGGTCCAAAAGAGAGTTGACTTTGGCTGTGTGTGAAGTTGTTTGTGGTCTGAGAGACTCAGGTTCAAAATTTGGAATGGGAACGCTCATTTGCTTGATCATTTTCTAAGTTTGAACAAGCAGGCAGCTAGAGATTTGTGTCGAGAAAGTTATGCCAAAGTGCTTTGACATGCGTCTCGATCCTGAAGGAGAAGGTGGTGTTACAACCACACGTGGCATGATATGCTTTCCAGTTGGGTTTAGTTCATCAGGTGACTGGTTAGTACAGTTATTTGTCTTGGAGACTGATGTTCAAAACCCAGTGCAGGGAACCCCTCAGCTCACGACGCTGCTCAATACATGTATCAATTCAATTTTGTATGGCATGAAATAACTGTAGCAGACTGAGCACAATAAATTGATCAGTGCATTACAAATACATTGCATTACAAATACTGAAACTTGGCTAAATATTTGAAGATTTGTTGGACACAATCTTCTAATTCCCATGTTTTCAACAGCCCTTGAAGAACTTCTTCCAAAAGGGTTTTCTGTACTGAAACCTGTACAGGAACCACTAGCCTTATCATGCCAGGTTTCGGTCACTGTAGCCATTTTGTGAAAAACAATTTTAACCCAATGATATGGGGCGGGGGAGAGAGAGGGGTGGGGTCATCACAACAACCTGGCGTGTCTACACAGGATGTTCTGAGCCAAGATAAGAAGTTTTTTCTGTATTTTTTTCTATGCCTTGTTTCACTCATTTATCCATTTTAAAATCAATGCAGATCTTGATTGTACATGTTTGCCATTTTCTGCTTTGTATTTGGAGCCAGGGGAGAGAAAATCGGTTGCAAAGCTTTTATCTTCATAGGTGGCTGGGAGTCATCCGACCGATAAAGTCAGTGGGGAGGCTTCGCAAACAGCCCCCCTGTCCAGCAAAAACTGTGACGTGAGCAAAACAAAAAGTCCCCGAACAAGAAATTCTGACCCCCAGCACCCAGTCTGTGGTTTTTGCCAGTTCACCCCCCACTGATCTAAACATGTCACTGAGTTCACGAAAGCACAGTACTAGTCACTAAAAACAGCTCGCTAAAATGCATGTAATTACGTGCTGACCCAAAGTTTAAAGGGCAAGTCAATCCCAAAATCTTCTCTTTAAAATGATGTTCTGTGCAGCTGAACTCGTCAAAACAGAGTTTATTTGTGGAATATGAATTAAACAGGCACAATCCACCTGTTTTTATTCTTCTCAAGGGTGGCCATTTACTGTCAACTGAAAATTACATCACAGTTGACAGGTCTCAGTTCACAACCAATCACAGCTAACCAGTTTTCACATATTGAAGCATGATTGATTGTGACCTGACACCGGGCGAGTGTGATGTCATTTTCAATCAAAAACAAGTGACAAAATGGCTGCCCTCTCAAGATGACTAAAAAGGGGTGAATTTTGCTGCATAACCCATTCCACTAACGCAATATTAATCAGAATACCGTTTTTAGACTAGTGGGGCATACTTATCCCCAAGAAAATGTTGGGGGTGACTTTCCCGTTTACAACAAATAAACATTAAAACAAACAAACAAGATTAATAAATAGATAAATAAATAATGTAACTAAATATCGGACACATGTCTGTAGATAAGAAGCCTAAGCTTAGTCCTGAAGTTGGGCCTCATGAGGCAATATATGACTGGGTTGAGACAGCTGTTGGCGTGGGCCAAACACACGGTGAGCGGGAAGACGTACGTGTGCGCCATATAGTAGCTTCTGTCCCAGTTGGCCACATTTAGTTTGACCAGAACACTCCACAGGGTGATGGCATGGTTGGGCATCCAGCAGAGGAAGAAGGAGAGCACAATGATAGTGACAGACTTGGTGACTCGCGATATGCTTTTGGGGTTGCTCGTCTTCATACTCCTGAGGCGGATCACGCGCAGAAGCTTGATGTAGCTGACAGACACCACAGAAATGGGCACCAAGAAGCCGACGAGGATCTTTTGAATGTGGTAAGCCGCCAGCCAGTCCTGTCCGCCGGGGAACTTGAGCAAACACAGGTTTTCTCCGCTCACGTGGCTGACGGTGGAGTAAATCGAGGTGGGTAAAGTGACTACGGTGGCGAGGATCCAGATGGCGCCGCAGGTCCACTTGTCGGAACGGGGGCTTTGCGCGTCCGTGCGCTTGAGAGCCGACGTGAGCGATAAGTATCTGGTGACGCTCATGGCCGTAAGGAAAAAGACGCTGGCGTACATGTTCATCACAGTGACGGACAGCACCACTTTGCACATGGTGCTGCCGAAGGGCCAGCTGAAGTCCAGCACCGTGTCCACGGCCCAGAAGGGCAGAGTCAGCACGAACTGCAGGTCCGTCAGCGCCAAGTTAAGCACGAAAAAGTTCATCCGGGACGCCTTACGCTCTTGTCTGGTCCCCAAGAGAAGAAAGACCAGAAGGTTGCCCACAAGACCCGCGGCGCACACCAGGATATAAACCGAGCAGATGAAGACTCTGAGAACGGGGCTTTTGTCCGCAAAGACGTCAATGTCGTCCAGGTTAAGAAAAGTGGAGCTGTTGGACCAAACGGTGTATTTGTCTTCGCTCATGGCTCGACCGGCTCCGCTGCAGTCATGAGCCGCTCTCATATGCAGCCCCGACTTCTCAGCCCTTTTCACTCACATCCCCCCTCCCCTCTACCACAAACATCATCATCACGACTCTCACACCACTGACACAGCAGCAGAGGCACCTTCTCTTCTCTAAACATTGGGTCCATGACCAAGCATGTAGTCCAACTAAGTGTTTCATAAGTGAACTTAAGTGTTTCTATTGTTGCATATTTTTAATAAAGGTGGAAATGACCATAATAAAAAAAAAAAGGAAAATGTAAACCAATAAATTGTTTCTATTAAACAGTGGATTTTTTTCTTGAAATACATATTAGGATATCAAATAAAATGCTGCGGGGGCTTAAAACTGGGGCTACACAGATTTCTGATGGGGGCTCTTATAAATTTCTTGATGCCTATTTTCCCTGTGTTCCATGTAGTCATAGGGAAATGAAGCTTCGAATTTGCTTCATAAACCCGTTGTATTTTTTGACTCCGCTGGATGGCGCTGTGTTCAACATTGGTCTAAAAGTACCTTGACTTGCCATTGTTTTAACCCATTTATTTAAAATAACAGTGCCATCTAAATGAGTCAAAAAACACGACTCTCTCATGTAGGTAATTTGCCAAGCTAACACGCTAACCTCAATTTTGAGTTTGCGTGTAGAAAAAAAATGTGCTGCGTGTTTAGATATGCTATATATTGTTATAATTTAGAAAATAGACATTTTAATCTAGATTATTATACTTACAACTAACTCAGCCTGATGTAGACAAGGCTCCAAAATATAAAGTTACGTGGGAAGTATATTATTGACAGTGATGTATAATTTTATATTTATGGCTTCTTATAAACGCAAGAAGTATTTGTAACTGTAGATTTGTGTACGTATTATCAAGCCAAATCTTCTTGGCCTTCTTCATTCCACTATGCAGGAAATGAAATAATGTTGCTAACATGCTGTTGCAATAGCTTCTCTGCATATCAAACATATAGCCGTTGATCTGGCTTCTGTGAAATAAATATGATCATTGTCCACTGTTTATTAAATATTCACTGTCTAGTTTGTGATCTGCTCATTTTTTACACTAAGGCTGAAATGGCAATGGGTATATGACAGCGAATTAAAGACCACCATCTTTCTACAACGGAAAGCGGATGTAAATAAAGGAAGGGTCAAAGCTAACCCTTTTGGAACAAAACGTGAATACCACTGTCTTTTGTTTGGAGAGAAAATCGATGAAAAGACAGAATCTTTGTCAAACCTAAATAATAAAATAAAAAGGTAGCTCAGCTATGTTGGTGCTACCGTAGTGCAGTTATGGACCATTCAGGGGGTCAAACAAACAGTGAATTAGCAGAATGCACTTTTAATACATCTAAACTTTTCTACATCAACAGTTAACATTCAAGAAGTAAACAATTTATTCCAATGCATGTAATAAATATTTTCTTCCACTTGGTACATTTGTACAAACTGACAAGGGTTTACTGTAGTCGATACAGTCCTCTTTAAAAGCCTCGTGTGGTTTTGGAGTTGGAACCATGAAACCAAACCTGTGCATGTTTTAAGGCAGTGAGTGCGGGGGTTGACTATTACAGATCGACGACACTCTTTATTGGCCACAGTCCTTTCTTCGATAGTTAGCTACGGCTTCCGTTCTCTTAAAAATATATATAAATTACTTTCTTCGCACGGCTCTGAATCGACACAAAAAGTGTACAAACGGACATCAAACACATTTGGATCTCAATGTTCAGGAACCCATACAGGCAGAATACGCACATTGTTGAATTTTCCCTTTTGATCATTGGGACACATAAGCGTTTTGTTTTTTTGCGGAGTGGCCTCATTTCATCCATTGGATTGAAAGTAGGCTGGGCTCCAGCACACTCGTGCTGACTTCACAGGGTAGATAATGGACAAGTCACAATGTGCACGTGTGCAGACGTGCGCTTATCCTTCCCTGCATGCTGTCAGGCTCAGCTGTCCTCTCACACAAGTCAGTCATTTTAAAGGAGAGATAAATACAGTAGCTTAATATCTGTAGTGAACCAGGGCAGCGCTGTAGACAATCGGGACATTTTGAGATACTTTTTGTCTATCCAGGGCACTTGAGCAGAAACACATCCAACATGGCCTGCATCACCCACTACACCCTTATTATGTAGTCTGATACGCAGCCCAGATGCAAGTTCCAGTACATTGAATTCACTCCAATAGTTGGGAGTGGCTACTAAACCTTAGTTTGACCTTCTTCAATGCTTTTATACGTTCACACTTAAAAATTTTGGGTGGGGTCAAATCATGTATTAATACAATAAATGCTCCAATGACTTAACATCAAATATCTTTTCTGCACATTGCGTAATTATGAATTGATCCATTAAGTTAACTCGTAATGACTTAAGGACAGGAAGGCATGCTACATCCATTAAGTCATTGTCTTTTGCATGAGCAGGCTAAGATTCTTACACCATTAAAGCTCTCAAGAGAATGAATGAACATGTCTTGTTCAGAACTTAATTGTACCTTTGTCGTTAGGCAGAAAAAAAACACTTCTGTCGAAGGGAGTTAAATACAAAAGGGAACTCAACACAACGGGAATAAAGAATACTCACGCATTCTCTCACAAATTGCTCAAAACACAAATAAATAAAATACTGCACAACACAGGAAAGACACGAGAGCTTACTCCCAAAAATGATTGAGTGAGTTTGATAGACTGGGTTGGTTCTTGTGAAAAGATGAAAAGATCAGCTCGATGGATGCCTTCTTGAACAAACGTCATTAGAAGAAAATGGAGTCTGTTCTTATGGTTGATTCATTAAAAAGGGAGCCTAGTCCTTTCTCTGGCACACTTCAGGTCTAAGGGGAACTCAATTAATGCCAGGTACCCTATAAGTAACTTCCTGTGAAAACCTGATCAATGGAGACAAGGCAAAGTGAATTGTTTGTTCCAAAAGCTCCTCTATGAACAACAAGCAAACATCTTCAGGGGCCATTCACAAAAAATGCTGACTAATGGCTAAGACTTCATTTGGACTCCTTAACAGGTGCCAAGAGTGAAATAAAAGTGGGTCACCCAGCTATGGGAGCGTGCGCTGCAAAAAACGCCGCTTGTTGTCAGCAGTGACACTTGGGAATGTGCTATCTGACTGCACACGTCTAGGAGTGGAATCTTGAAAGATTTTAAGACATGCAGGCAAAACGAACGGCGAGCCTGACAGGGGCCGAGGCGAATGTGAACAGACGACTGCAACCTGCCCATCAACCAAAGATGCTCTAAATGACCATGTCCTATATAGAACGTGGTCATTTTCCTCACTGCCCATCCCTAACTGTACAGCATTCAAACTCTAAGAGTCCACTCTAAGCTAAACCTCCAGGAGACATATGAAGACATCCTTCTTTAACTCAGGAGAAACTTTCATCACTGACAAGCAGTGACGCATTTGCACAAACAGGCACAAGTTGAAACTCAAGTCCGCCGTGGATTGAATCCTTAAGATGGGCTGCTGTTTGAATTCCAACTGCATTGTTCATTTATTCCCAATGGTTGAATGAGAATGTCGCAATGAATGTGTTTTAAGTGTCCAAAGAAAGAAAAGAAACAAAAGAACACTTCATCTTTTAAGCGCTCCGACTGCACTCTGATCATCGTCAAGGTACCTTGTTACTTTTTGGCATAAGCAAAAAAAAAAGAAATGAAAAAATTATTTTCTTTTCATAATTTACATATATAAATACTGTGAAGCTCTGAGAACAGTCTAAATGCTGGATGTTGATGGAATCTTTAAAAGGAGTGAACATGATAAAGCAGATGTGACTGCTTTGCCTATCACACAACCGGGCTAACCTGAAAACGTGAAAAGGAATGCATATTGTGTAAAAGCAGAATTCATAAACATAAGACAGAAATGACTGTAAGAGGAGGGTGAGGACTTCAAAACCAGGTTAGCAGGTACATGGCAGGAGCCAAACTCAAACATGGTCAGAAACAGCAGTTGAAGCAGCTCAGGAGCCTGGACGTGTCCCCGTTGACCATACAAAAGTCAAAGAAGAAAATAGATTTTGTTCTCTGTACATGATGCCTCTCCTAGAGTTCATAAAAAAAAGAGAGAGCTGTCCTCCTTTGAGTTTTTGCTGTTTGTGCCAGGTTGAGAGCTGTAAAGCCATAACGCTGGCAACTAAAAACGTCAATGTGCCCAGCTGACCTTCACGACAGTTTAAGGCAACATTGCCTGGTGCTCCTCTTAGGCAGCGACTCCGCAGAGGAGTCGCACGATTCTAGTCTGGTTTGTGAGTCATTTCTCTACCCTGCAGCCAAATTGATCGCTGGATCCGGCCCGACTCTTTGTGAGTCAGTCCAACGATATAACATCAGGAATGCCTCCGTAAATAGCTGCCACCGCTGCTTCTGCGGCACCCCGGCTGGCCAGCACCCCGCCATGCGAGTGTGAGGATAAGGAGTGAGGATCCCGGAGGCCGCCGGACGACACCAGGCTGCTGCTGCTGCCGGACCCACCGGCCCCGTTGGAGGGCGGCGTCAGTAAAGATGCCGAGGAGCCAGAGGTGCTGTAGGGCAGGAAGCGGTTGAGCAGAAGCTCGTGGTCCTCCGAGGCGGAGGCGGCCGCCGCCATCACCATGTTGTAATGCTGACAAAGAAGATGTGATGTTTGGTCAATCACTTGATACTTTTAACACCACGGAGTGAGCAATACCTTGCTACCGGACTTTGCAGGTGCATCTGGACCCAAACTCCAACAATCAAGAGTCTTTTTTCAGATACAAATTAAGTAGGTTTTCCCCAAAAAGTTTGCGGCAAGCACTTCACTGTTGACAATCAGTCTGACTTCCAGATTACTGATTTAAAATGTGACATATTTTCCAAATGAATCTTTATGGAATTTGTGAAAAGTCTACAATCCAGAAATTAAGTTCAACGTTAGACTTTGAATCACACCACTATGGTGGTTCTGTACAAATATTGAGGTTATGCATGGCGAGCAAAAAAATATTTCTGCATGCCTCCTGGTGAAATTTGCAAAGGAGGCATAATCACCATCCAGAAAGCTGACGACAAGTAGCACATGGCCCATGATAATCATGAAAGTGCTCTCATTTTCCTTTCTTTGCATTGTCTTTTGCCAATAGCTTCAGTTGCCAAGGCAATGTGCTATTTTCTTTTCAATCAAATCATGCTGGTTGTGACTCAATATAATTATACGGTGGCGCTTCAAAATGTTGCTTTCTAAATGCCAACGCCAGGGGTTGCATTCTTTCTTGCAGTGAGGACTTTGCTGTGACACAGACCTGATGATTGTCACCTTGCAGGAACGAGAAGAAGTTCAAATCTGTAAATCGGAGAGAAATAGGAGAGACTGGTAAAGTGGAGGACACACAACAATTCATTTGATTCTATCTATCTATCTATCTATCTATCTATCTATCTATCTATCTATCTATCTATCTATCTATCTATCTATCTATCTATCTATACGCACGCATGCACAAACATTTGGAATGGAGGGACATCTATGGCTTGTTTCACTGCATTCAACACTGAATTCAACTTGTCTTCGTCATTACCTGGAAGGTCATTGGTGGTGTGGTAGTAGGGTCTATAGTCCTGGATGAGTGGTGGGACAGGAGGCATGTAGCTCGTGTCCACAGCTGGCATGCTGGATGCACGACTCACCGGGGAGGCCTGATGGTGCAGGTTCAACACCCTGAGGTAGGTGGGGACAAGTGGTCACACAGTTAGAGTCATACTTGACATTTCATCAGTGAAGTCAATGTGTTTTTGCACTTCCAATGAGCCAAAGTTGTGAGAAATGTCATATGGTTGACATGAGCACGTTTGAATGTAAGACAATTTAAGCTTAGCTTGGAAACAGTGATTTTAGAACATCTTGTACGTTTATCAAATCCATTTTTGTGAGAATTCACGTGATGCAGTCAACATGAAAGATTTCTTTTAAGAACATCAATCTAATTGTACCAAACCAAGTTAGTCTTATTCACTAAATGACTACTCAAGAGACTGCTTTTCATGTCTATTACTCCAGGAAAAATCTCCAGTAAGCGTTCTGACTGCCACAAGAGATTTGAAGTACAATTGTTACACAGACACAACCTTTTATGTGGTTGTTCAAGCAAAATGGTAAAACCCTATTCGGGCATTCAAGTGTACATCTCATGATTCATTCAATTATCTACATGCTTCGCTTCCCATGTGAGCTTTTTCCACATTTGATGATTCCCAAGCTATCAGAGCAGAGAAAATCACAACCGGTGCTCCGGGTCTGACTGACCCTTTGTTGAGGATGGGCGGCGATGTTGGGGAAATGGAAGGACAGGATCGTTTGGCGGGAGGAGGCAATGAAGGTAGAGGCGGTGGCGGCAGTGGCGGCGGGGTGTCCTGCTCGTCATCTTCTGAGGAGCTGTCTAACGTCAAGTCGATCACTGCCATTTTCTTGCTGCTGCTGTCATTATTGCCACTGCTGTGGTTGGCTGACAAGGAGCACTGCTGATCTGAGCCAGCAGACGTCGGACACAGACCTGGAGAGCGCCATTGAGAGTAGATGTCAAAATGAATGGACAATTCATTGAACTTCAAATTACTTGACAACTATTTTGATCAACAAATACTCGTTTACTATTCGTTTAAAACCATTGTTTATATTAAAAGTGTCCAAATCCCGAATGCTCAGATTTCTGTAGATTTTCATGGAACCAAACCGATTATTATTTGTGCTTATTCCATATAAGACATTTGCAACATTAAATAAAAAAATCTGAAAATTCCAAATAGTGTAATCAATAGAATACTGGAGGATAGGTTCCTCCCTCATAACAAAAATTAGGAAATAGGTGACTTTGCGAATGCCAAGCTACTAATATGTGGTGGCCCACGGATAATATTCAACCATCTTCATCACCATCATCATATGTGTTTCCCTAGTTTGTGTATCCTTACATTCGGTTCTTGTATCATTGATTTAATGACTTAATTAGCAGTCCTTCTTATTTGCTGCTTACTAAACCCTGCCACCATTTCATTTCTTACCATTCAAGCTGCTGCTTAAAGCAGCACAGGAGACTTCCTGCAAGTCCTTTTTTGTCCTCATGGGGGCCCAGTTCCCATCTTCCTTGAATTGGATCTCATCACAATCCACACAGCTGTTCAGGATCTCCACAAAAAGCCTGAGTGATTTAACAGTGAGATGAAGAATAACAGATATGCAAGTCAACTTAAAGTGGTGCCCAATTGTGCAAACCTGATATATTTCATTTATTCATTAAATCACATCTGGATTAAAACGGAGACTACTGAATTCAGATTCAGGGTGATCAGATAATTGGTATAAGGTTTAAATAATCATGAAGATGCTGTTTCATAAATTGAAATAAACCTTACTTGACCATACTGCTGTCATGTATATTCTAAAATTCATAACATTTCCAGGATTGGATCGAATACAAATAAAACAGACCATCCCATAAAAAAAACATTGCATTGCTCTGCCACGGGATGAGAAGCAGCGTAATTTACCCATCGATGATGAGGAGTTCATAAGGGGCTTTCTTGTCACAAACAGGACAAACCCAGGTGGGCTTCTTCTCGTTCATTTGAATATACAGTGTGGCGTCAAAGCACTGCAGGTGGGAGCATGTCAGCGCCCGGCATGGAATCATCAGCCGCATTTTTCCGAGCTGAAAATGTGCAAGGATATGTCTTAAGGCAATAGAGAGGTCACTCGCATAGCAGGGGCATAAGGTACTGTCTATGGGTAGCATCAAAAACACGTCAAGCATGTGGAAAAGGTGCACACTAGCGATCGAAAAGAGACTGACAGGATTGCCTTCAAATGAAAGCAGCAGGCTTACCGGGCAGAGCAAAGACACACGAAGGCTAGTTGTTGCTATCTCACTGTCTGGGTCTGCTGTTAGCTTCTCTTTGACTGTAGGCAAATGGGGAGGATAATAAATACCAACATCAAAGTGTAATAAAGACTAAAGATTAGTCAGATTGGTGTAAGTTATCCATTTTGCAGACTACAGTCACATTGCACCCTGCCATACTGTTGTAAAAATAAATATACATATCCGTCCATTATAGAACAGAAATTTGTCACTGGAGCTAGCAAAGAATAGATAAATTAGTGGGTATCTAGAAATTGGCACACCATAATTGGACCTGAGCTTTACTAAACACAAAGAGTTCAGAGAGGCCTTACTGAGTGCTCTGGAGTGGTCTGGATTCCTTATGCCTTTAGCCCGAAGCCTCTGTAAAAGCACCGTGGAGGACTGCTGCTTCACTAAGTACACTGCCATAGAGTAATTCTGTGGAGGTGAAAAACAACATACTAAAACAAAGGGTACCAAATAGACAGTCTGCTTTCCTAAGACAATTTTGACAGGTGTAATACTGCCATCTATTGTATTTCTCTAGAATTGCAAAGAAAGGTAGACCTTGGAAGAGTTTGGAGGTAATTTACTCAAGGCATCTGTGTGCAAAACCGATTAAAAAACTTAAAAAAAACTTGATTGTTCACCCAAATGTGGAAGCTGATTTACTCACTGGGGCACCCAGAATTGCATCGGTCTAACATGCTAAATTGCTGCACTGGTAATTTTGGGCATTCTGAGGAGTACCTCTAGGTTATATACCTATAGGCAAATAGATCAATTTAGCATGGTTCAATGTTATTTAGCAAACCAAAGAGGAATTGCATTGGCTAATTTCGCATCTTTAAGTAGCCCATCTGAAAGACAGGGGCAAACGGCATCACTGTGTGTAACCATGACGAATAGATGCAAAATGAGAGATGGTGGGCAGAAAAGCTCTTTTCTGCTTGCGTCAATATTTTTCAAAATCCATAAACAAAAAAACAAGCATAGTGTGCTTAGTTGTCTATTCAGCACTGCAATTTTAAAGCTTCTGGATGGTGTCAAACTCAAGGCCCAGAGGCCAGATCTGGCTCAAGACATCATTTTATAGGGCCCGCGTAATGTTTCTTGCTTAAATGTGTACCAAAATGATAAATTTCTTCATTTTATTTCATGCTTCAGACTAATTAAATTTATTTACTGAGCACATTAAAAACAACAATAGACTTTTTTTTACAATGGTCATTAAGATTTGACATTTGACCAAATTAAATATGATCTGTGAAAAAAAATCAATTATTGCTAGCCTCACCTTATGCCTCGAATTTGATTTAACAGAAACAATAGCTACTGAGAAAAAAAAAAAAGAAAAAAACCAACCACTCAGAGACCGACGACGCAACTTACAAGGTGTCGATTATTTGGCGTACACTGGCGAGCACAGATTATGGGCATAGCCCCACAGCCTCGCTCTGACCTGCTAGAACTGTGTCACCACAGAAAATCACCCTATTCGTAATGAAGTATAACTTTAACACTAAACGTCATTTTTGGGGAGGAAGGGGGCATTGTTAGGCAGGGTGGAGAGCTGATGTTTGTCTTCCACATCACCATACCTTCAAATTGTATTTTTTCCAGGTGGTGCACCCCCAATTTTCCAATGAAGAACGTCATCAAAGTGCAAAAGCCTCAAAATGTGACAGTCGCCTACAGCCAAACTTATTAAATGTGGTGTAACATGGGAAACCAACAGCGCATACAAGTCTGGGAGAGGGAACACCCATTTTCATGCCTTCTATATGGGATTTTAGTAAATCCATCCCTCTGTCGCTCACCCTTCCAATCTCAGCAGTCCAGGACACCACAATGGTATTAGGGACTGTCGTGGACAATCTCACCAGTGAGGTAATGTTGATGGGTCGGCTGGGCCGCTTGGGCTCAACACCGTTTTTGGTCGGAGGAAGATAACCCTGTGATATTAAATGGCAAAAACATGATTATTGCGTATTGTATCGAGATCCAACTCAAAACATGGTATTAGGCTGCTTGTGTACAGCATGTGTTTGTGTTTCTCACCGGCAGGTTACATGGCTTGCCGTTTACTTTCACACACAAACTGGGTGGAAAATGATCTTCCTGAGGACAGCTTGTCTCTGACAGGCAAAACCGCAATTGGACTTGAACTGAGAAATCACATTTGGTCCCCGAGATGTCCCTTAATGCACAAAAAGCAGATATGAACCAAGCAGCCTGATAATTCACAGTCTGGCTGGGACAAAAATGGCGTTTCATTTGTCTTACATTGAACTGCTGATCTGCTGGACTTGCTGTGGCGTTAATGCAAAGGCAAAACATGTCTCCTGGAATCTCTGGCTGTTGTCCGAAGCTGCAGAAAAACAAGAAGCCATAACATGAAGATAGACAGAATAATTCACACTTAAAACTTTTTTTTTTTTTTAAACCAATCGTGTTTGGCAACAGCAGGATAGTAATTTTTTATTGTAAAATCAAGAATTAGTGTACAATTGAAGCAAAACAAAAAATTCTAGTTTGATACTGGTTAAAACACTTTTGAAAACACATGGATATTACTTATGGTAGTTCATCTATTTAAGATAATCAGTCGTGGTCATTAGGTATTGTGATTATTTCATGTCCTTGGTACACCCTTAAAATTGCTGGGTTAAAATCAACCCAATTTGGGTTAAAAAAAATTGGACCGACCCAGGAAGTTGAGCCAAATGTTAAAAAACAAAAACATTTTCGGTCCAAAACAATTTTTGCAAAATAAATTAAAGTTGGTCAAATTGACCCTACTTTCTGGGTCAGTCTAATTTCCAAGCCAGCAGTATTAAGGGTGTAATTGCCACTCACTCTGTAAATGGCATATTATACATTCATTGTACCATCTCTTTTCTTTCATGCATTTTGGAGCCTGTCTGTGCCACAGAATAATATTACATGTCATGTGCTTTCAGACTTTTCTTCATTCGGGCAACTGAAGCTAAAAATAGATCTCGATCACTCTAGCTCCATCACTCCCTTTCTCCCTCTCCCTCCCCCTTCTCACTCTGTCCTTGCTTGCTTTTTCTCACTCCCCATGGCCGCTCCATTATAAGTCAGTCACTCTCACCACAAAACTGAATTTGTTCTCATGTTGCAGTGTGGCTAAAAGACATGGAAAAGGTGACAACTCCCACCTACTTTAAATCTACAATCATGCAACTGCCACTTTTTTTAAGTTGCATAAAGAGAATAAAAAAAAAATATCAAGACAGAGCTCTGAAGTCGACCAAAGAGATTAAAGACTAACTACTCCCCCATATGATTCGTATCCCTTTTTGTATGCCCATAACGTTTATCTTAATCATCAAGCATAACCCTTAGCTGACACAAAGCTTTTAATAAAGGCAGTACAGTTCACATGAGAGAAGCAAATGAAAAGGCTGGTGACACATCAGAATTGTTGTGGTAATATCATCTTAGACTTGATCAAACGCTAAGATTATCTTTCTGCAAAGGTTTCATCTGCACATACTATGTCATCCGCAAAGAAAACCCATCACATATGAATGCAGTGAGACTGCAACACCAGGTAATTCTGCATATTTAATCTATACACTGGTACTGTAGGTATTTTGCTGTAAGAGACATATGAGTCATGATCATGAGGAGAGAACGCTTCTGGTACTTAATTTCATTATATTCCTGCCCGGTGGTGATTATGACGCTGTGGAACAGAAAGTAATGTTGAAAGACAAACTGTGTGAATAAAAATGACGAATTGAGGTAGAAATGATGACATAATGGGACGATCATTGATGTTCTTTATAAGAGATATTGATCAATTTCATGTTTGGTAGGTGAGGCTTGGACAAACAGACCAAGCATGTGCAACTACATTATTCAACCATGGCATGTTTGAATGTCATCTGAATTTTTGGGGGCATATTCTGATAGGCCTTACTTAAAGTCTCATGCAAAGTGCAGTCTAATCGCAAAACACAGTCCAAGTGTGCGCATGGGTGCAGTTTTCTTTCATTTGCTATTTTGCTAGACTTGGCTATGGTAGAATTGGGTGTAACTGGCATACAGAGGGATAGTTGTTATGTTTGCATTGTTGCCAATGTTTTATAAGTGTTTTATGTTGTTTTTTTTAAATTATTTAACTTCTGGCACCGGGGAAGCGGCAGCCTCTTAGAGCATATCCATTGTTTTCTAACTCCTGTTCACTGCTGTATACTGGAATTTCCCCATGTAGGATTAGTAATGGGATGTCAAATCATATCAGAATCCATTCAATTAAAGATTCAGAGTGATTGTCCCATGCTGATGTCATATTTATTCATGAAATGACGTCAAACCCACCGAGTGCCAATTTTTCTGTCAATGCTTCGATTGAATGCACCAAAATTGCGTTAGACTGCCTGCGTCTGTAATTAGACCAGCTTTTCCCCGGTCTAAAATTTATTCAAAGTTTTGTAACAAAATTTGCACATGAGCTTGTGGGGGAAGCAGAAACGCCCAGTGAAGTTTACAGCGTCTACCAAATTCACAAACACACCAAACTAAACCATTGCCCAAGCACAAAAATGATGACGCACACGCTTTTGTGCCAGGTGCAAACTACCTTAACTTCCACAAGGTTCAAAGCTTGTGCAAAAAGTGCAGCTTATCTATGGATTTTTCATAACTGTTATATGTAAAATGATTTGTTTTCTTTGTCTTACCCCCCCCCCCCCCCCCAATCACCATCCCCCACCGCCCCCCGTCTCTCAAGTGCTTACTCTTACAGCAAATCGCCACGTCTTTCAAGGGAAAGCACTTAAAATTAATGTCACATTTTGCATTCATTCTTATGAGAAAAACTGCTTCTACTTATAAACTTTTCTACCTACGAATCCGATCACGGAACCAATTAAGGTCGTAAATAGAGGTTTCACACTAATCTGGAAATGATGGGACTTTCTGCCACCAATCTATCAAGTGCGTCAGGAGGCTGATTTGCGTGCCGGCACACCCAAATGAGTGCAGCGCGGCTCCAAACATGCTAGACTGGACTTGCACGGGCACGAAAATGAAAAGCTACGCCCGTTTTAATGCCGAGTGCACTGGTGCCAGTTTACCAAAATAGGGTCCTAATGTTTAGTTGGCTTGGCTGATTCTTCCCTAATTTGATTTTCCATGCACCTCAAAAGTAGCGAACTGAGACAACACTTAACCTCAGGCCCTCATTAGGCGGCCAGCGGGCCGGATGTACACTATTTGAGGCCCCCCGAGCTGTTAATTTCTTCAATGTGTATTTTGGCTGGGTCCACACATGTATCGTGGAATGTGTCTCCATGCCAACGATTCACAGACAGACTGTAGAAAAGGCCTCT
Source organism: Syngnathus scovelli (assembly GCF_024217435.2). Taxonomy (NCBI): domain Eukaryota; kingdom Metazoa; phylum Chordata; class Actinopteri; order Syngnathiformes; family Syngnathidae; genus Syngnathus; species Syngnathus scovelli. Next base: position 9,668,095 of record NC_090850.1, on the reverse strand, counting down.
AAATCATTCATTGTAAGTGAAAATATGTTCAGATCTATAACTTGATGCAGAACTGATTTTTTGGGAGGGGGTTGTGAAATAAATCTGCTTTGTGGCACCAAAACTATGTAGTGTAAAGACAATATGTAGTCCAACTGTTCTGCTGTTATTTAAAATAAATAAATGAAACAAATAAAAATAATTGATCGAAGTAGACCAACTGTTGTGATGTCATGTCTACCTAAAAAGATGGTCTTAAAAAAAAAAAAAAAATTGCATAGTTCTGTAGGAAGAAGAGGGGTATTCAATACAAGTTGGGGTAATATCTTTTACTGTTATCCCAAGATCCTTGGATTGTTTTTAAAGACAACAGGAGGTATTCTTTCTTTTGAAATAACATGCATGGATAACATAGCAAGCGATTTAAAAATGGTGCAATATGGTAATAGTGCTGATTATGGCCCTAAAGTAAAAAAAAAACAAAAAACATATTGCTTAAGGTCTGGTCTTAGGTATGAGCTAAGATAGAGAGCATTTACTCGACTCAATCTGCCTAATAAGCACAAAAAAAACCCCAGCTGGATCTTGTTAGCTTGGTCAGGCCTTTGCTACTTTTTCCATTAATTTAGTAGGTCACAGCAAACAGACTCACATGCAGATGAACACAAAAGACAGCTCCATTCTCAGAAAAACAAGAACAACAACATGAAAATGACAAAATTGCTAAACAATATAGATAACTTCTAGAATTTACAATCCAACCTGTATAACTTCTTCCTTCTTCAGTAACAAGAGGGACTGTTTGAGAACTGAATGGGGTTGTTCTCCAGCAATGTCACTGGGCTCATTAAGGCATTCCAGTGCGCACATACAGAAATGCTTAGATCAGTCTGGCAGTTGCTCCTGCTATTCTCATCAATGCAAATAGGACATATTTTACAGGACGTGTCAGTGCTCCACTACATGGGCCACACCCAAGACGTATCTGCAAACTTGCATAAGAAGAGTCAAAATTCAAGCACAATTTAGTTGGTCATGTGCTCCTTTCCATCCATCCATCCATCCATCCATCCATCCATCCATCCATCCATCCATCCATCCATCCATCCATCCATCCATCCATCTTCCGCTTATCCGGGGTCGGGTCACGGGGGCAGCAGCTTTAGGAGGGACTCCCAGACTTCCCTCTCCCCAGCCACTTTATCCAGCTCATCCCAGGGGATCCCAAGGCGTTCCAAGGCCAGCTGAGAGACATAGTCTCTCCAGCGTGTCCTGGGTTGTCTCCTACCAGTGGGACATGCCCGGAACACCTCCCCAGGGAGGCGTCCAGGAGGCATCTTGATAAGATGCTCGAGCCACCTCATCTGGCTCCTCTCAACGTGGAGGAGTAGCGACTCTACTCCGAGTCTCTCCTGGATGACCGAGCTTCTCACCCTATCTCTAAGGGAGAGCCCGGACATCCTGCGGAGAAAACTCATTTCGGCCGCTTGTATCCGGGATCTCGTTCTTTCGGTCACGACCCATAGCTCGTGACCATAGGTGAGGGTAGGAGCGCAAATCGACCGGTAAATTGAGAGCTTTGCCTTTTGGCTCAGCTCTCTCTTCACAACGGACCGGTACAGGGTCCGCATTACTGCCGACGCTGCACCGATCCGCCTGTCGATCTCGCGCTCCATCCTCCCCTCACTCGTGAACAGGACTCCAAGATACTTGAACTCCTCCACTTGGGGCAGGATCTCATCCCCGATCCGGAGAGGGCATTCCACCCTTTTCCGATCGAGGACCATGGACTCGGATTTGGAGGTGCTGACCCTCATCCCGACCGCTTCACACTCGGCTGCGAACCGTTCCAGCGAGAGCTGGAGATCACGGCCTGAAGAAGCCAACAGCACCACGTCATCTGCAAAAAGCAGAGACGCGATGCTGAGGTCCCCAAACCGGACCCCCTCAACGCCTCGGCTGCGCCTAGAAATTCTGTCCATAAAAATTATGAACAGAATTGGTGACAAAGGGCAGCCTTGGCGGAGTCCAACCCTCACTGGGAACGAATCCGACTTACTGCCGGAAATGCGGACCAGACTCTGGCATTGGTGATACAGGGACCGAACCGCCCTTATCAGTTGGCTCGGCACCCCGTACTCCTGAAGCACCCTCCACAAAACCTCCCGAGGGACACGGTCGAACGCCTTCTCCAAGTCCACAAAACACATGTGGACTGGTTGGGCGAACTCCCATGCACCCTCGAGGATCCTGCCGAGGGTGTAGAGCTGGTCCACTGTTCCACGGCCAGGACGAAAGCCACACTGCTCCTCCTGAATCCGAGGTTCAACCTCCCGACGGACCCTCCTCTCCAGCACCCCTGAATAGACCTTACCGGGGAGGCTGAGGAGTGTGATTCCCCTGTAATTGGAACACACCCTCCGATCCCCCTTCTTAAAGAGGGGAACCACCACGCCAGTCTGCCAATCCAGAGGCACTGTCCCCGATGTCCACGCAATGTTGTAGGGGCGTGTCAGCCATGACAGCCCCACGACATCCAGAGCCTTTAAGAACTCCGGGCGGATCTCATGCACCCCCGGGGCCTTGCCACCGAGGAGTTTTTTAACTACCTTAGTGACTTCGACCCCAGAGATTGGAGAATCCGCCTCAGAGTCTCCAGGCCCTGCTTCCTCAATGGAAGGCGTGTAGGTTGAATTGAGGAGGTCTTCGAAGTATTCTCCCCACCGACTAACGACGTCCCGAGTCGAGGTCAGCAGCACGCCATCCCCCCTGTAAACAGTGTTGACGTTGCACTGCTTCCCCCTCCTGAGACGGCGGATAGTGGACCAGAATTTCCTCGAAGCCGTCCGGGAGTCAATCTCCATGGCCTCACCAAACTCCTCCCACACCCGGGTTTTTGCCTCAGCAACCGCCGAAGCCTCGTTCCGCTTGGCCGTCCGGTACCTGTCAGCTGCCTCCGGAGTCCCGCAGGCCAAAACGGCCCGATAGGACTCCTTCTTCAGCTTGACGGCATCCCTTACCGCCGGTGTCCACCAGCGGGTTCGGGGATTGCCGCCACGACAGGCACCAACGACCTTACGGCCACAGCTTCGGTCGGCCGCCTCAACAATGGAGGCGCGGAACATGGTCCACTCGGACTCAATGTCCCCCGCCTCCACCGGGACGTGGGAAAAGCTCTGCCGGGGGTGGGAGTTGAAGCTCTTCCTGACAGGAGATTCTGCCAGACGCTCCCAGCAGACCCTCACAGAGCGTTTGGGTATGCCAGGTCGGACCGGCATCTTCCCCCACCATCGGAGCCAACCCACCACCAGGTGGTGATCAGTTGACAGCTCCGCCCCTCTCTTCACCCGTGTCTCCAAAACATGCGGCCGCAAATCCGATGACACGACTACAAAGTCGATCATTAAGCTGCGGCCTAGGGTGTCCTGGTGCCAAGTGCACACATGGACACCCTTATGTTTGAACATGGTGTTCATTATTGAAAATCCGTGTCGAGCACAGAGGTCCAATAATAGAACACCACTCGGGTTCAGATCGGGGGGGGCCGTTCCTCCCAATCACGCCCTTCCAGGTCTCACTGTCATTGCCAGTCACCCAGTAGAATGATGGAGTCCCCCGAAGCAGCGCTCTCCAGCACTTCCTCCAGGGACTCCAAGAAGGGTGGGTACTCTGAGCTGCCGTTTGGTGCATAGACACAAACAACAGTCAGGACCCGTCCCCCCACCCGAAGGCGGAGGGAGGCTACCCTCTCGTTCACCGGGGTGAACCCCAATGTGCAGGCGCCCAGCCGGGGGGAAATAAGTATACCCACACCTGCTCGACGCCTCTTACCGTGGGCAACTCCAGAGTGGAAGAGAGTCCAGCCCCTCTCGAGAGGGCTTGTACCGGAACCCAAACTGTGTGTGGAGGCTAGTCCGACTATATCTAGTCTGAATTTTTCTGCCTTGCACACCAGCTCGGGCTCCTTTCCAGCCAGAGAGGTGACATTCCATGTCCCAAGAGCCAGCTTCTGCAGCCGGGGATCAGACCGCCGCCCAGCTCACATTGCACCCAACCCTTTTGGCCCCTCCCACAGGGAAGGGGGACCCACGTTTCCTTTTCGGGCTGTGCCCGGCCGGGCCCCATGGGCGAAGGCCCGGCCACCAGACGCTCGCCTTCAAGCCCCGCCTCCAGGCCTGGCTCCAGAGGGAGGCCCCGGTGACCCGCGTCCGGGCGAGGGAAAACAAAGTCCATTTATTTTAATCATCATAAGGGGCTTCTGTGAGCCGTGCTTTGTTTGGCCCCTCACCTAGGACCCGTTTGCCATGGGTGACCCTACCAGGGGCATGAAGCCCCCGACACATGGCTCCTAGGATCATAGGGGCACGCAAACCCCTCCACCACGATAAGGTGACGACTCACGGAGGGGTGCTCCTTTCTGTCTTGTTTATCACTACAGCATTGAGTTTGTTCATTTGTTTTATCAGGAAAAAACCCCTGGATAAATTCATTCAACATTTACCGTATTTTCCGGACTATAAGGCGCACCGGACTATAAGGCGCACCTTCAATGAATGGCCCATTTTAAAACTTTGTCCTTATATAAGGCGCACCGGACTATAAGGCGCACCATTGCTGGAATGCATCATGTCAGATTTTTAATCCAAATCAAATCATTCTCCATTTTATCTTTTTTATTTCAACTTCAGATGGAACAAATTACTTTATAATGACAAAATGATCCATAGTCTTTTTGATTCATAATTCGTAGTCTTCAGCGGGCCACTTATGATTGATTTCATGACCCAACGTTTCGGGCCAGTTTAAATTTAGGAATTTGATCCATATATAAGGCGCATCGGACTATAAGGTGCACTGTCGGCTTTTGAGAAAACTTTAGGTTTTTAGGTGCGCCTTATAGTCCGGAAAATTCTGTAAGTCATTTTCTGTCTTTCTTTTGTAAAAATATCAGACTCACTGAGGGGAGGGCCGCTGGAACATAATTCATTGGCCACAAACCTGTTCACATGAATGTATCGTGCCCTAACTGAAACCCTTTCAGCTATGATCAATCGGAATTAAGAAGAGTATTGTTTTATCATTTTATGACACACATGGCAATCAATACTCAATGTATAAATAAATGCAGCAGAAGGAGTGGGGGGTAGGGATTCGGTAAGAATGATATTGTGAATGAGGCAAGAAGGGATGCTGGAAAGAAACAATTGCGGGAGTTGTATGAATACGGCTCATCAGATCTGACTGAGGCAAATGTGCATGATGAAATGGTAACAGGAGTCTCTACCTTATAATTAGGTTAAATATAGTGATCACATAGAAACTGAAGCTGAGCAGTCTTTCAGAACCATATATTCAGCCTGGTGAAATCATGTGCACCATATTCTGCAGGGTTTTTTTTTCTCACTGTTGAGCGAACACTTATATATTATTAATATCGAAGTAGGTCTAGTTTTGGAAGGAAACATGTGCAGAGACATCAACGTCGTGCAATACCGATTCAAATAAAAGGGCCAATGTATTCTACAGGCACAGTTGTGGGCCTGCACAATTTTATCACTTTGAATGCAAATGTTTGCGTGCAAAGCGGATAATGGCAGGCAGAGTGGTGAAAGAAAACAAATGAAGGGGAAGGACTCATTTAGGACAATGTACGGGAGGAGAAATGCCACCATGGATTGGCAAGAAAAGAAATGACATGATCCTTTCTTATGCTATTAAAATGGAAATGAAAAACGTCACAGACATATTTCCATTATTTAGTCATATCTTACAAAGCCAGAGCATTTAAATTCGACAGTATATAAAAGGTGGATACTGGAGGAGCATTCGAGACAATGATAGATCTCACCAGGGTTGGAATCAAACCTGGCCAAACTAGAGAATTCATCATCCACTCTAAAATAGGCATGATTAAAAATGTTCACTGAAGCACCTATCCTACTGAGCTGCAAACAATTGCAAGTGTCACATTCTCGTCTGATTTTGTTGTGGTTCGTTCAAGGTCACAAGTGTTTGCAAAACGTTCACCAGATGTTCGGCGGAAAAAACGTGTGCTGACCGTTTGAACATTTGCAACCTCTTACAAAGCCTGCTGAGAACGCTACACCTCTCAGTGCGATAGAGGCTTAAGACAAGACTAGATAAAATTTTCTGTGTTGTCACGTGTTTGGCTTTATCCTTGTTGTTCGTAAAATCCCATTCTCAAATCCTAATTTGACAGCTGTCAACATTTAATTTGGCATTGGAATGTCAATTTGGGATAAAAATGTATTTAAGATGGCACCAATTCACACTATAATTTAAAATCTAAAACAATATAGTATGTTGAAAGAATAAAAATTGGGCAATTGTAAATTTTAATCATTTAAAAAAGGCCAATTGTTATTATTATTATAACCAGTAGTGAACACTTTATGAATAATTGCTAAAGGTTCTTGTGCCTTTCTTAAAAATAAGGCCAACATGGAAAACAAAAGCATAAGTACTGACATACTGCCAATCGTACAATCTGCAAAGTTCAAACAAGACTTAAATGAGAAATATGAGCCAAATTGCACACAACTTTTGGAGTTTTCACCATCATCTAAAGTGGTTACAAAAAAAGCCAACAAACAAAGGCAGCAGTCGATAGGGATGGGTACCGAGCCCCGGTAATAAACCGGCCCCGGAGCTGAATTATTAAAGACCAGAGCATCATTATGCTTCACCCTTAGCAGTTTCGTTAACGGTCCATTAAAGAGAGAAATTACTGAAATTAATTTTTGATTTATTTAGTCTATATGAACGCTATTTTACACATTTTACCTCTGATCTCATTTCGAACTAGCAATAAAATTAATATATTCATCTTTGAAGCATTTTACAATCCCTCCACGTCATACACTACACAGGCACAGGAACTTTCTGTGCCAGTGCAGTATAAAATAACAGCATAACGGGCTGCCACCGCATCACTGCCCCACTTTGAAAGAGGAGCAGCGGTAGGCGGACTACACCCTGAACTGGTTGCCAGCCAATCGCAGGTGGTTAACATTAAAATAGTGATTTGTTCAATCCATTTCTTTTTAGGTTGTTTTATTTTAAATGTATGTTGTTGTAGCTGCAGGGACAGGTTGTATTAGTATTTATACTGAAAATAATATTAATAAAGCAGCATTCTAATATTTATTTTTCAAAACAAAAATACGATTAAGTAAGAATACTGGACCAGATTGATAAGCGCTAGCATATGCATAGGGTTGAGCAATATGGCCTAAAATTCATATACCGTAATTTTTGGACTATAAGTCGCGTTTTTTTTTCATAGTTTGGGTGGGGGGGGCGACTTATAATAAGGAGCGACTTATATGTGAATTTTTTCAAAAATTAAAAAAAAAAAAAGAAAAAAAAGTGGAACCGCGATGTAGCAAGGGATTACTGTCATTTGAATTTCAAGTGACGTCAGCAGCGCGGCGCGGCGTAGCGGTTGTTTACAAAAAGGACAAAGATTGATCACGGGATGACGAAGATGACGAAGGGCCCCACGTACTACCGGCATCATTAGCGGCTTTGTTTCTAAGTGACACGGAGGACGAAGAGTTTGAAGGATTTAAGGATTTGGAGTGACACAGAAGGTTTGAAAAACTATTATGGCTTTTACACACGCCCGGTCCTACTCTACGGAGCTCTCTTTCATCTCCGTGAATAGAAGTCGGGGGCCGGCGCTCGGCCGGGTGGCTGTCCGGGGACGGTGGATGGGGCTCGGTCATGGCTTTTACGCACGCCCGGTCCTATTCTATGGATCTCTCTTCCACCTCCGTGGCTGGAAGTCCACGCCGCCACACGCCTGGAAGTTTGTTTTGTTAAATTGAGAGCCGTTTACCAAACCCACGTCTTTCCTTGTACTTTGTTAACGCTACAATATAGTTATATACTAGATCAGCTAGATCAGATACTAGGAGACAGAGTGTGAGGCTGGGGAGCATCACATCTGATACCCGGACCACCAATACTCAGGGGTGCGTCCTCTCCCCACTGCTCTTCTCTCTCTACACCAATGATTTCTCCTCAGGTGACTCTCCTGTGAAGATCCTGAAGTATGCAGACGACACCACTCTCATCGGACTGATCCTGGACGGTGATGAGACTGCGTACAGACAGGAGGTGGAGCGGCTGGCCCACTGGTGCAGCCAAAACAACCTGGAGCTGAACCCGCTCAAGACCGTGGAGATGACAGTGGACTTCAGGCGAGACCCTTCACCACTTTCACCCCTCACTATCCGCAGTAATACTATTCTCTCAACAGACACCTTCAAGTTCCTGGGAACCACAATCTCTCGGGACCTGAAATGGACCGGCCACATAGACTCTGTCCGGAAGAAGGCCCAGCAGAGGCTGTACTTCCTGAGACAGCTCAAGAAGTTTAACCTGCCGCGGGAGCTGCTGAAGACCTTCTACACTGCCATCATCCAGTCTGTCCTCTGCACCTCCATCACTGTCTGGTTTGGATTGGCCTCCAAACAAGACAAGCACAGACTGCAACGGACAATCAGGACTGCAGAAAAGATAATTGGAATCAACCTCCCATCTATCCAAGACTTGTACCTGTCCAGGACCAGGAAACGTGCAAGTAACATCTCTACACACCCTTCTCACCCGGGTTGCAGTCTGTTTGAACTACTCCCCTCCGGACGGCGTTATAGAGCTCTGTACGCCAAAACCAGCAGACACAGAGACAGCTTCTTCCCCCAGGCTGTTGCTCTGATGAACTCACACCACTCTTAGAGTCTCAGAGTCATTACTGTGCAAAAACATCCTGCTCTCCACACCTTTTTTGAATTGTCTACACTGTGTGTACTATGTGTCCTCTCTGCATCCATTGCAGCCTGGTCCTCCTAGAAGAGGGACCTTCCCATCTGTGGTCTCTTCTCAAGGTTTCTCATTTCCCCTAGCTGGAGTTTTGAGTTTTTCCTTGCCCTCTTGGGAGTTTAGGATCAGGGGATGTTTGAGAATATTTGCCATTTTTCACATGTCCTGAGTGTTGTTAGTCACCTAAATGTTGAACAGAGGCTGTGATTTACCGAAATCAAATTCCTTGTTTGGCACGCTCAAACATGGCAAATAAAAAACTCTTGAATCTTGAATCTGTGGAATAACGACGAGGCTGACGTCAGGGCGCACGCGCGGCGTTGTTGACAAAGGATGAGGAATTTGATCGATGGATTTAATGATTTAGAGTGCACAGAGGGTTTGATAATATTATTGCTTATATAATAGTTATTTGATATCTAATTTATATATCGTTATATGGGCCTGTGGAATATTTTGAAGTGCAAGATCCGTCAGCGGCGCGCACCCATTGTTGACAAAGGACGATCGATGGATTTAATGAATTGGAGTGACACAGATGGTTTTATAAACGTGTTATTTATGTAATAGATTTTTTTTAATAACTCTGAATGTTACGTCAGGCCCGTTCTCAGCTCTTTGTTTGTGTTTATGTCACGTTAGCATACCTATCGTTTAGCCTGTTGTTGCTCGTTCATGTCTGTTCTTGGTGTTGGATTTTGTCGAATAAATTTCCCCCCAAAATGCAACTTATGCTCCGGTGCGACTTATATATGTTTTTTCCACGCTATTGTGCATTTTATGGTTAATGCGGCCCATATTCCGGAGCGACTTTTAGTCCGAAAATTACGGTAATAGTACCAATTCTATCCCATCACGATAATGGTCTATCACGAATCCCTTCACAATAATAGTCTGTATCACGAATCTCACTATATAAAATTATGGGTAAATTATTCATGATCATTTCTGAAGAGGTTAATTCCATAGTCAAGTAGAGAAGCTAAAATGATGAAATAAAAAGTGATTAAACAAAAATGCATTAACATATAGACATGCTGCTGCATTTACTGTCTGTAACTAAGAAATCATTGTTACCCTCACAATGCAAACGGTTGAGCCGTGTATATGAGAATGCAACGGCAGAGCATATTTAACTTAGTCAAAGTGTGTGTCAAACTCAAGGCCCGGGGGTCAGAGCCGGCCCAACGCATCATTTTATGTGGCCTACAAAGGCAAATTATGTGTGTCAACTGAATGTTTGAAATACCAAAACTGTAAAGTGCCTTTCCTATAAATAACAGTGACCTATTGTAATGATTCAAAAATGAGTTTGACACCCTTGGTCTAAACGAAAGGCGCAGCTGATATTTTGGAATTTTCACCTCTATGCGTCCTCTTAGAAACAGGCCCCAAGTGAAGACGTAAACTCCATAGCTATGATTTTCATTAGTGAGCTGGCAGAGATAAGTCACACAAGATAGTGTTAACTGTGTGTGGTATGTTTTAATATTGTTTATTACTTGGTGTTTGATTTAATATAGTAATAAGTAAATGCAAACAAATAGATGCAAGAGAACCATTACGGACACGATTTCAAACTTGACCTTTCTAATGTTATAAATCTATGCATGGAGACAGTTCTGAGTCTAGAATAAAATATTCCATGTCATTGTGAAGAGAAGGTGGCAAAGTCAATAAGAGAACATGAGAACGGCTCCTAATACAAGCCACTACTTTACATGCAAAATATTAATTTTGATGGGAACACGACGACACAAAAGCGCTTATTTTGAGCCTCCCATACATAGTGAACATAACTAAACCACCTCACATATGAAAAACATTGAAATGGTCTCACCTAGACTGGTTGGCTTGATGAGCTCATCAAGCATGTCATAAAATGGCAACCTCTGGAGCTTCACATCTGGATGGACGGGGTGTAGCGGGACTGCAGCGGACAGGTGGTGTGTCAACCCAGTGAACTCGTGCTTTCCGGGGCCGAGTAGCGAGAGGGGTAGTAAGGCGGCGGGTGACGGGGTTCCACCGTGACCTGCGTGGCCTTCGTACGCCAGCTGTGTCAGGCCACTAGGCAAAGCGGCTCCGCCTCCTCCAACCACCCCCGCTGTGGCTGGGTGATGCGGTCCGGGCAAGGAGAGCTCGGAGTGCGACACCATTTTTGCAGGGAAGCGTCTACGGTACAGCTCCTTGATCTTCATATGCACGGCGGGGCTCGAGCCTGCCTTTACCAGATGCAACGCCTTGGTTAGAAGCTCGTGCTTACGTCCGTGCTTGTTGCGCCCGGCGTAGCCCAGCAGCACCTGGAGCTCAGACACCCGCAGGCTCATCACCATTTGCTAAAGCAAACACAAATGGAGAGAAACAGAAGAATGAGAACATTGCAATCATGTCAATGCAATCAGCTTGCATTCAAAAACAAATGTAATAGAGAGAATGGCTAAGACGTCAGATCTTTTGATCAAAAAGAGAAATAGCTAAATCCCACAGACATTGTTGACAGTTGTATTGTAACTTAACTTTATTGAAACTATGGCATTGAAATAAAAGACATCAGAGAGTGCGGAGGAACAAATTGTGTGCGTTTGTGCAAGTTGGTGCTATTACAATATAAAAGGAAGGAAACATCATGAGCTCCAGAGACGCAATGCTGAGATCACCAAACCGGAAATGCAGACCAAAATCTGGCATCGATGATACAGGGACCAAACAGCCCTTATCAGTTGGTTCAGCACCCCATACTCCCGTGTCACTCCCCACAGAACTCCCTGAGGGACACGGTCGAACGCCTTCTCCTGGTCCACAAAACGCATGCGAGCGAATTTCCATGCACCCTCGAGGATCCTGCCAAGGGTATAGCGCTCGTTCACTGTTCCACGGCCGGGACAAAAACCACACTGCTCCTCCTGAATCCGAGATTCGACCTCCCGACGGATCCTCCTCTCCAGCACCCCTAAATAGACCTTACCAGGGAGGCTGAGGAGTGTGATCCCTCTGTAGTTGGAACACACTCTCCGGTCCCCCCTTCTTAAAAAGGGGGACCATCACCCCAGTCTGCCAATCCAGAGGCACTCTCCACGCAATGTTGTAGAGGCGTGTCAGCCAGGACTGCCCCACAACATCCAGAACACCGGGCGGATCTCATCCACCCCCGGGGCCTTGCCTCTGAGGATCTTTTTAAACTACCTCCGTGAATTCGACCCCAGAGATTGGAGAGTTCACCACAGACTCTCTAGGCCCTGCTTCCACAATGGAAGGCGTGTCGGTGGAATTGAGGAGGTCTTCGAAATGTTCTCCCCACCGACTCGTGACGTCCTGATTCGAGGTCAGGAGCACACCGTCCCCACTGTAAACAGTGTTAACAACAGAATGTGCCCAAATAAATAAAATGAAGATCTCTAGAAAAACAAGCGTTTTGTCAGTATGTTAATAATTAAATCAACAATTATTTAGTGTAAAAGACAAGTAGTGTTGAGAACCAAGGCTGGTACATGCAGTTGGGCTGGAAAAAGCACATCTGTGAGGAGAGACGCACATTTTCTGTTTGTTTAGCTTGCTTGTGTTTCTCGCTGACATTTTAATGATTGATTGCACGTGTGGCAACATGCATTTGCCACCATCAAACTTTGAAAAATGAAACCACACTTTTGACAGTTTCAATCTCTCCCCTAGGATTGCCACTCACTTGAGTCGCCGACGTTGCGGTCAGCGGTGATGGGCTGAATGAGAGCGTGTGTAAACTTCTTATTCCTACCATCCATTGAAAAATTGTAGTCGTCGCCTGATGGCAAAAAGTATTCTAGTTGGCAAAAGAATAGATGATCCATTTGTCCATCCCTCTCCAAGCATGGCCAATTAAACTAAGAACCAAACTTTTACATTTGCCTAATGGTTGCATTGAGTGTAATTTAGTTTGTCATACTAAGAGAAAGAAAAGCTAATATGCGTGTAGCAACAGAGCTATCCCAATGTGTAAAACGTCACCACTTAAAGTGGAAGTCAACCCCTAAATTTTCTTTGTACTAAGATGTTCTGTGCAGCCCAACTTCCGTATTTTCCAGACTATAACTCGCAGCTTTTTTCAGTTTGGGCGGGTGTGCGACTTATACTCTGGCGCAACTTATGTGTGAAATTATTAACACATTATTATATCATTTCACATGTTATTTTCATACTAGGCGCTCGAGGCCAGTGGAATAATTGGAACTGGACCACAACGCAATAGGAGAATCATTCGCAACCATGACTCACTTTGGTTTTGCTAAGCAAGATGTCCCCTGGGTTAGTGTAATGTGGTAAAGGTGCACACTATGCATTGTTTGGGAAGAAAACCTCTCTTCTAAATGACTTGCTCTACACCCATGCCCTCTGGCAGCCAACAAGCAACATTACGTGTTGGATATTTTTCTACGATGAAGTTTAGATTTCTCATTAATACATACGTATACCATATGTACTTTGCAGATTTTCGCGAGTGTTTCTGGAATGCATTTCCCAAGGGATCACTGTATACCTGTTGTACAATGACGTATTCTATTCTATTCTATTCTATTCTATTCTATTCTATTCTATTCTATTCTATTCTATTCTATTCTATGAGCACTTCCTTACAGTCCAATCGATCAGTATGTACTGCACCTGCATTATATCCAGACACTGCTTGCAGTCATGGCTTAGCTCTCTCTCCTTTGTATCAACAAATAAACACTGCACCTCGCTGGAAGCACACATTATGTAAATGTAATTCTGAGGGTCTGGATGTGAATAACAGTGCAGTTCTAAAAACACATAATTCAAACACAGATGGCTCTGACAGCAAGACAAGGAGCTTCAATCACAGCAGCAGCATGCGAGTAGCAGCTGTCCATCTGTGGATTTGTACTAGAATGACTTGCTAACTAGATGTTATTCTGTTTCATATCCCCTTTCCACAAACACACATGCTGCCAAGGAACTACCCTGCTGGTGACATAAATGACCAGCTCCATGAAATATGCATGTGGCGGAATGGCAAAGATGAGGTGGGGGTGGTTTAGCCAAACGATTACACTGGCAGGCCACTATTTCAAACACACTTTTCTATATTTCTATAACACAAACACATACAAAGCATACCACTCACTCTCATTTCAAAGCAAACACGCACATAAAACAGAGAAAACAGCAAAAACACAAGCAAACCTTCACCATCCACCACACCGCGGATGTGTAACATTCCTCTGCCAGAACAACAGAAAAAAATAGAGGAAGACAAATACAGGAGAAAACAATAGCACAATAGGTTATAGGTCACCATTTGATTTTCTAAGATCTTGAGTCTCAACAGTACAGCCAGAGAGGTACTGTAGCTTTTCCAGTTAGAGACTTTGACAGAATTTTTCAACTGATGGCCATGTACATATCATCATACAGTATGTGGTCAAAGCAGACACACAGGTGTGAAAGAATGGTAGTTTACTGATAAGACATTTCAAATGATTAGTATGATCATTTTGTAACGTTACTACCCAATTTAGCACATAATACACCTAAATCTTGATATTACACGGACTTTGGGGTCCAGAATTTGGGAATCACGTTAACCCCGAAAGTATTTTTTTTTTAAAGGCTTGTTTTTAGGGAGCTTTGGGTCCTTTGTTACATTACCGTATTTTCCGCACTATAAGGCGCACCTAAAAACCTCCAATTTTCTCAAAAGCCGACAGTGCGCCTTACAGTCCGGTGTGCTTTATATATGGACCAATATAGATTCGTGGAAGAGGACTAATTTATTAAACTAAGCTTTACGTGTTTATTTTGTGTGTTGTGTGATATTAACGTTTGAACAATGTTGAGTTATTAATATATTGTTATTGTTTTCACTATTTCGAGTGTTACTATATTGTGATTGCATTAACGTGTGAGCAACGTTGAGTTATTTATTCTCTGCGCCTTATAATCCGGTGCGTTTTATATATGAACAAAGTTTTAAAATGGGCCATTCATTGAAGGTGCGCCTTATAATCCAGTGCGCCTTATAGTGTGGAAAATACGGTAATTTAGGTCAGGCATGTTGTTGGGCAGCCGAAGTGGTTCGTTTGCCGTCCGTCTCCCGACACGTCGAAGTCTGTTGACATTTTATTAAAAGAGAAGCACTACGCAGATGAGACTATCAGACGGATTGAGTACATCACTTTGATGCTACACGAATAAGGTTGGGAGATGAACACTACCATTGAGCCAGGCAATTTGTATCCTCAAATTTAAAGCTTAAAATGAAAGAAATTAGAACTTCAGTTTATTTTGATTTGTTGTAATGGTACACAAGGCTAATTTTATCAGTATTTTTTTTTTCTTATTTGGTCTCAATGTTAGTCCACTTTCAATCATGATTGTTAGTTTTAGCATATTTAGTCAACCTAATCCCATTTCTTAAAAATCAAAGTTGGAAAACTTTGCAGCAATTTTATATGTGTGGTAAAAAAGAAAAAATGTCTGATCCTGTGTATGAAGCTGATTTATACTTCCAGAAAGTGCTGATACATGTAACCTGCTTATGCCAAACAAAGAGGGTTGTGAACCGGATGTGCAACTCCCTTGAAACGTTGCAGCATTGCAGAACTGGTGCAGACCACAAAAACTGGAAATCACATGTTCTACTTCCCATTTCAGCATAGCACCTCTAACACCGGTCTTAAATTTTGCTTCATGGAATGCAACATTTAAAACAAAAGAATAACATTTTCCATGCTAGTTGTGCTCACAGAGCGTAATACTTATTCCCAGAAGTCTCAAAAAGTGGAAATCTGTTCGACTCACGATTCAAAGTAACATGTATCTATGGAGACATGATACAATTAATAGCATCTGTGTTCTATTGCAAATTACCCCTGGCAGCATACCATTAATTCTAAGTTCCAAATAATATTAAAAACTATCTGATTGCTGGTGGACGGACAGAATGATGTGTTGGATGATAATTGCAAGTGAAACTAAGGGATGGTAAGATGAAGTAAAGGGTGCGAGAGAGCAGATGAGCCTCCAAACCAAATGGCATTCTCCACACTTTGAGTAGACAAGAAGGCGGAAGCTCAGGAAGGAGTTCTTGTGGCCTTGGAACGTGCCGCTAAAATTAATACGTAAGAAAGGCAAAAACACACAAAATTGGTCACAATTTAAAGGAAAGCTTACCTTTAGTATCTGCTTGCTAGCTACACTTGCAATTCATAGTTTTTGGAACTCTGCGAGCTTCCAAGCTCCATCATTTTTTAACTGGAACAAGCTGTTAGTTTACAGGCAGTCAATATTCGGGTTATTCAGATTTAATTCCGATTTCTGTAACAATTTTGCGAATGTGTAGGGTGTGGAATGACTATTGCAAACTGGAAAATCAAGAAACCACTCACACACACACACCTGGCATTTATGCACGCATGCCCAAAGCCGACATTTCACAGTTATCATGCAACGTTTCAGCTTAACTCAGCACACACGCAGAGGGCAGTCACAAAGACAAAGTGCATGCGTGCCACCAATCTGGCACACAAAAAGATTGGCATGCGAGGGATACCCACAAAGCATTAGAATCTTCACACAGCACCAGAGATCATCAAGCTCACACTGATTTCCAAATGGCTAGTGTGGTGCACAAAGCCTTAAAGGCATCAATCTGTTTCATGACCACACTTGAGGAATACGCTCTATATATAAAATTCTGAGGAAGGAAGAATCACGTACACGTTTGGACAAAATTGTACCCTTCCGTTAAAATCAGAAAAGCCCACAAAAGTCACTGAAATGATAGACAAAATAATTATATAATTATATAATATAATCACTTCACCTGAGCCCACGTCAATGACCCCTCTGATGAACCGTACTACCCAAAATTCATTGCGGATTTGACCAAAGTAACGCAAAACGGGAGACATTTGGTAAAACTCTTGTTCCTGTGCTGACAGTCTTTTCAATTGTTAATATTAAATATGCCACGTATTATGACAATTTTTTTATAATTATATTTACAATTTAATTGAACCTAAGTATCTTTAAGTGACCTATACATTTTGTCCTAGTTTATTTGCCATACATGAGCCTGAGTTTTTACTTTACTACTACAACTACTGCAACCAAGTCCAAAGCAAATAGTGAATGCATAATCATAACCACAATTCCCATCAATGCTGTGTGGGGGTATACAGCACAAGACCATATCACAGGCAAAAGCCTTTGTCTTTGGCAAGAGATAAATTAATGTTCTGCCATTATGTTGTTGTTGGGGTTTTTTTGTACACGTACTGCAGAATTATGCAAATAATGGCAGCCAAAGGTGCATCTTGTATACCCTTTGTCAGCATGTATACAGGTTTAGAGTTTGACCTTTTGTAGGTCTCCAATGGTACCGACACTGGTGTGTGGAGAAACATTGTCAAATTCATTCTCTTGCGCAACAAAACACATACAGACGTGCAAAATCTACCAAGTGCTTAGTTAATGTTGATTTGGTTGATTAGTGCATGTCTACAGTCACACATCTGGATGTCTCTCTTGCACAGATAACAGTTTTCAGCATTTACTCAGAAAGAATAACCATGTTGTTATCAAAAAAACTGCTCTTTTTTAGTGTTTGCATCTCGGAGCTACAAAACACACAGACCCGTTCCAAACAGCTTTCAAATGAAAACAATGTCACGTAAACAACTGTTTCCTTCCAGGGGACAGAAAATTCTATAGGATACGTTTTAAGCTCCTGACCTTGTTTTTGCACAGTGACTCCACAATGTTTTCACACAGTAATAAAACTATGCTGCACGTGGTTAAGAAAAGCTGTAAAATAAGACTGTTCTTACAAGTCCCGGGAGACTGGAAGATGGTGAGGGTAATAGCATTGTGTGTGGAATGTGTGTTTGTGTATGTGGGTGTTAAACAGTTGTGTAGGCATGGGGGTGGAATCCTGCACACTACCTGGCCATTATATAAAGCTCCCACTCTCTGCGAAAGGACTCTGTACTGAGCGTTGGATCCCTCCCTATCCTCTTCTCCTCTGTGCTCCCATCCCCCCACCTCTTAGCCTTCCAGCTTCTCTGACTCTGAAATACCTCCGCCTGTTGTTTTATCTTCCTCCGGCCTCTATAGTATCCAAAATCGCGGCTCATATCATAGCACAAAAAGGGGCCGGATTTGAGCGCACAAACACATCCCGTAAGCACGAGCTTCTACCGAGCTGTACGGTTTAGTCCAGTTTACCAAAGTCGTTTAAAATGATAAACCCTAATCTGGATTGGATTTACACCACAGGGTGTGTAAATTGGGTTGGTTTGCGTGACACAGTGTAACCTGCAAATTATTTCAGGGATATAACAGAAGATAGTGCCATAAGCCAACAAGAAAGCCTCAGCCCCTCTTTCACAGCCTTTCAGCTAGATTGGTGCATCACAGGCATAACCACCCAGCATTTATTTGTCAGTGCATTTGAGGCGGAACTCACGGAAGCAGGATAATCCTGTAGCCGTAATGTGCAGTCAGATAATTTGACATCAGCAACAGCATCTACAACAGTGGCAATTACTCAGTCAGCATTTAGGGGCATCCAGTCAGATATTAAACTTGTCACTTCGGTCATACTCCCTTCAGACATCCAGCCAGGCATTTCTACCTCTGATATATTGCATGTATGATTCAACCCCTCATTTAGTATCAGTTAGGGCTGGGCAATTAATGGAAATGAAAAACAAAAATGTGTACTTGCGAAGCAAGTGTGCAACTTGTATGTGATTCTGCCATCCCTGAGTTTGCTTTAAGAGGTATGCCAAGATAAAAAAAAAAAAGGTATGTTCTATGGGCCCCAACTAATCCAACAAACGGTATTTTGATTAATATTTCATTTTACGACTATAAAATGAAGCAGCAAAATTGAAAATGATATCAAAGTGCCCAAGGGCACAGCTTTCTAATATCACATGACTAAAAAGTTTCTAGATAAGAAAATAGTTTGCCGCTATACTATACAATGAGGATATAAGATAAAGAACAGTATATATACAGTAATCCTTCGCTACATCGCGGTTCATTTATCGCAGCTTCAGTACATCGCGGAAAAAAAAAAAAAAAAAAATCAAAACTTCAAGGGACCTGAAGCAAGGGTTGTTGTTTTTTTGTTGTTTAATGAAACCCTTGCTTCCGGTCCCTAGTGCTAACCAGCAAAAAAAATGCTTCTCAAAATTAGAAAGTTAGTCCTCAAATGAAGTCATTGATTTGAAAAATTGCTTTGCAGTGAAAAAAAATACAAATGAAAAAAAATGTCTGTAACGATCAATCTCTACCTAAATAACAAAAGCAAATTTTCAGCTGTCAGCCAACCCAACAGGAGGGTAGTCAATGAAATGTCTTTCTCTTCCAGTTGGAAGCACACACTTGCGTTCCAAACTGTTATCTAGCCATGTCCATCTCAAATGTGACAGGTTTCCATAGCAACAGAACTGCTTAACAAAATCACCACAGAAGTCAACAAGAGCTCCCCCCTTGCTAAATCGTTCCAGACGTCAATGGCTGCTGACAAATTCGAGGCACAGTATAAGCCAGTGCCTGAGCTAGGCTGTAGAAAACATGCAATTGTTATGCAAAGGACAAAATAAATAAAAAAATAAAATAGGCTTGGTAGTGTTATTTATGCCTTATGACAAAAAATAAGCAAATTGTATTGGTCAGATTGCTGAGAAATGCATCTAACGAGCTAAAATGCCATTTTTTTTTTATTAATTGAGAAATTTAACAGTATTTACACTAAATTTGTGCAACAGAGACCGAACCGAACGCAGGAGGCATCTTTCATAATATAAGATAATTATTAGATGCGTGCTGAAGACTATGCCGACAATTTGTGTGATGGTACTTAGGGGACAGCGACAATTGCGGTAAAAGCAAGTCGGGCATTCCATTACATATCGCTTTGTTCAAGCATTTGCTACATACAGTAAATCACTCGCACAGCCAAAAGTGCTACAACAATGAATGCACATTTACAATGAGTTCCACAACCACATAATGCAAGGGAAAAGCCAATCTATTCCAAATTTAAAATGTGACTTGCGTTTATTTGTCAGTGGGTGCAGCACTGAAGAAGGAGACAACTTCAGATGTCAGTGACGTGAGCAAGCGCCTCAGCTTTCTGTGACGTGGCTGTGGACGTACGGGACTGAGTGTGTTATTCAAGTGGAGGATGCGTGAATTGATTTGTGGGTGATAAGACATCAGGTTAATGCAAAAATCAACAGGCATCATCATGATCTAACGCAACAAACAAAACTTGAATTACTAACACTATTGTGATGATTTAGCTAATGATTTGAATACTTGAAACATTTTTGTTAGCAAACAAAGTTAATGGCATTCGATGGGTCTCTAATTTATTTTACTCATGATAATATGCGTCATTACATATATGGATAAAAGGAAGGAAAAAGAAAGCTATACAAAAAAATTGATTCAACATCCCTCCACAATCTATACTCGAATTGTAATTAAACTATATTGCTTGAAAATTCCCACCCGCGGTGTGAATGCTTAGCATGCACACAAAGGCAGAAAAGACAAGAACTCAGGTAGGAGAGAAAAGCAGAGGACCTGTATCATTAGGGATTAACCTAGCCACAGGCTCTACAAATAGACTGTCTCCTCATATAAGCTGCCAGAGCCCAGATGCTTATTTGTATTGCCATGTTGCTGCTGGAGAAAAGAGAGAAGCAAGACAGTTCAAAGAAGCTGCGGCGGGCCGGGTCTCCTTTGAAACTCAATTAAACGCAACAGGACACATTTGAGTGCCTGCATGGTGATCGTACACCAATATACTTTGTATTAATATGAATTCACATAGCAATTAAAAAAAAAAAGGTTCAACATTGGCAAAATAATTTGTTACAGCGATTATAATACTACTTGCCCACCGAGCAACTTTGATCATCTCAATGACAGTATAATTTGCCAAAATCATGACAGCTTTCCAAATTAAAAATATAATCTTTGGGATTGAGACTGTGGGTAAACAACATAATTTCAGTACTTTTGCAATTGCTTGAAAAAATAAATAGAAATAGGACTATTTAAAATTGATTTGATTTGTCAGACTGATATAGGACTATTTAAAATTAATTTGATTTGTCAGACTGATATTTTTCAAGCAGTTTTTTTTTTTTTTAAATCCGTTTCCGTGTGTCCCCACTGATGTGTGCCACCTCCACTAACAGCGTGTCTGCCAGCAAAGGAGAGCTAAAAAGCACAATTTGTAGCTTTACTATGTTTACGACAAAATTGGTGGAATCACTTTGACATTGTTTTGACGTTGTATAACAAGAAGGGGATCCCAATGAAAGGCAATCACAGAATTACTCACACTGCCAAAAACATGGTACATACACATACATTTCAACATGTTTTTTTTTTTTTTTTTTTTTTTTACCTGAAATATAGTATATACTTGCAAGGTAATATCTTTGCCGAAATAGCCTTTTTTTACGTGGAAGTTGATGTTAGTTAATGCTCAGGAGGGAAAATTAACAGTTTCAGAGTTTGGATAGTATCTGGAGAAATAAAATACTAATCTCCAGTGGAAATGACAAAAAGAAAAACCTGATTTGGATTTAGAGAAGAAAGGGAAGAAGAAGAATTATTAAAGTGAGAAATAGAGATTTTATTTATAGCCACATAACCCAACCCTAAGTACAAATGGCAGGCAACTTCTAATTTCCTTCAAATCAAATCAAATCATGTTACAGCAAAGCATTCGAAAATGACCTAGTTTATATTTCAACAAGGTCCTTTTCTCCCAATTAATATACGTATCTTGGTATGACACAATTTTTCTTATTACATTAACAAAGACACACGTGAGTACATTCTATTGATCTTTATACAGCAGCATCTTGTAATTTGGCTTGTCAAATAAAACCACCAATCACAATACCGTTTCACTTCAAATGTGTTGATTAAGGAATGATTTTTCCGAAGTAAATTGGTCTCTCGACCTGCAACATTGAGAGTGCCACATTCTCAGAATTTCTCACGAAAGCCTCCAAGATCTAAATCGAGCTTTCCTGGTTCTTCTGTTTGTGTTGTGTGAAAACTGGTTCAATTTTCACTGCATCAAGGGAAAGACTAACATTTCTGTTTTTTGGTAGAGAAAAAAAAAAAAAGTCACACTTATTTACACTTTAACATACAATGTCGTCTTTGTTTGTCATAGCAAACGAGAAAGGGGAACATAGACATTATTACCAAGACGTGTAGTCAAGATATTGGAATTTCAATCATCCCAAAAATGCTTGCGTGACCCAGCCCAGTGGCACCGGAGGTGACTTCAAACCCAACATGGAAAGCACCAAGTATTGTATTCTCATGTACAATGCGTAAGTCAAGTAAATGTAAACAGTGAACACACACAGGCACCTCTTCAGCACCTTGAACAATGTAAACTGTTTGGACAGACTCTTCGTCTTATAGCAGGAGGAGGTTGTAGGAACATCAACTCGGATTTGAACCACTATCAACTGGTTCTAAAAACCTGTCGAGTGATCTTGACATCAGGCTTGTTAGCATGGTAACCGGATTACGTGTACAACTGTCATTATGGCAAAACAATAGTAAAAACTGCTTTTCATTTACTATTCATACATGCTCAAATCAAATACATACCGTATTTTCTGCACCATAAGGTGCACTTAAAAGCCTTTAATTTTCTCCAAAAACAAAGGAGCGCCTTTTAATAAAAGGTAAAATAAATTTGTCTGGCTTCCGTAATATACAGGCGTAATGTGTAGACCCGATGAACCAATCAGAAGACATTACGTTTTACGTAGATCGGGGCGGTAAACCAATCTGAGGACTATACGCAACACGTAGAGTACGCACCTCCGCCGCCATTGAAAAATAAATACTATCGTTTGTGCAAAGCATTAGAACCCTCTAAAATGGCATGGACAAAGAGACATGTTTACGAGGCGCAATTAGAAAAATCTGGAAAGCCAGGATCATCGCAGAAGAGCAACGTGACAACGACGAGAAGGAACTTGGCATGTTTAATGGCGAACTTGCCAAACTGTTTAATTTGGATACAGAAGATGAGGATTTTGATGAATTTGCGTATTAATATCGATTAACAACGTGAGTAAAATACAGTACATGATTAAATAGTAGAATAAAGTACAATGTAACTGACTGCCTTGCTTCTGTGATGTTTCTTTTTTTTTTTTTTTTTTACCATAAGTCATGGCATGCATGCATCTTATAATGCGGTGTGTCCTACGTGTGGATTAAGTAGAGAAAAGCCCCCGCTGGTTAAATTTGGGGAAAGTGTGTCAATGAGTGTGGGAGCTCAACCCAGAGATTATCTCATTTTTGGAACTACTTGAGAAAGTTGACAATTTTCCTCAGCTGAGTGACACAGATTGGCTTTGTGAGTTAGCATTTGCTGTGGACATACTGACATATATGAACGCGCTGAATATGCAGCTACAAGGGAAAGACCAGTTTGTGAATGAAATGTACACAAACGTCACAGCGGTCAAAACCAAGCTCACCTTAGTTTGAAAGCAAATG
The DNA here is from genome assembly GCF_024217435.2 of Syngnathus scovelli. Classification (NCBI taxonomy): domain Eukaryota; kingdom Metazoa; phylum Chordata; class Actinopteri; order Syngnathiformes; family Syngnathidae; genus Syngnathus; species Syngnathus scovelli. The sequence continues at coordinate 9,644,704 of NC_090850.1, read as the reverse complement.
TTAAACAAGTCATTGGCTCATTTCCCCACAACAGCGACACTGAAAGAGGTCCCTCGACATGTGAAAAAATACACTGCATGCATGTCGGTTCTCTGATTTTGGAAAAATAGACATGTCACTTCAGCTAGTTTCATGTCCCTTCGCACATCCTGAAACAGTGCCAGAAGAGTTGCAACTAGAACAGATTGATCCCCAATGTGACACTGTCAGAATCAGCTTTATTGGCCAAGTTTGTGCATCCCAAACAAGGAATTTGACTCCGGTTGATCTCAGCCTCTGTACAACATTTAAGTGACTAACAACATTCAGGTTAAATCTAGATGTGCCTGAATGTTCTGTAACTCGACTGAATAAGATAGAGCATCAACACACCCAGGTCAAATCTTGATATCATAATTTATCGCTGTGTTATGAATGTGACTCTCTCAGTGTTCTGACCCACCCCGAACACTTTAATGTTCAAGACTTTTTTGCCCCTAAAATATATCATTATTATCATTATTAAAATACATGCCAATGGACATATGAACTGTACACGAGTGTATTTTCATGGGTACTTTACAATATATTAATTTTCTCACAGCCAAGGAATAGTAATACTATGGCTATTCTTGCAAAATATTATGACTTACTCACTCGATAGAGCCGGTGTTCAACCTTGAAGGTTTCCTCTACTAGCCTCTATGAAGGCCAAATGTACACAGCGTTCATATTTTGTAGATATTTGAAAGTCCTTATCTCACAGCTATAAATAAAGATTAAATGGAAAACTATCAACATCAAAACAGTCAACACCGAGAGAAGAAGAAGAGAGAAGAGTAATTTCAGCGTACATTTCAATGTGGTTGTGTCTGTGGTTCATCTGTTATTTTAATCCCAAGGAAGCAAGTGCATCGTGTGTGCTTTCTACCACTCAGCCAAAGTTACATTTCTTATCAGCACGCTATAAAACTGTCTCCTTTAGACTTTTGTGAATTATCACTCAACGCAAGAACCCTGTTTTATATTCGTAAGAAAGGAAATGGCTATCTTTGTAGATCAAATCAAATTAATCTAAGATTTCTCTTCACTCCAGGAAAATGAAACACTGAGATGCACGTCACACATCCTCAAAGCCTCCAAATATTATGACTCAAAACAATCACCGCCTGGAGGAAGCTAGTGACAAATTAATCAGAGCATCAATTATAAGAGAAAGCTTTTGGGGATGTTTTTTTTATAAACATTCAAGTTCCATCCATCTTTGTCTTGCTGGCCCATTATTCTATCTATTTTTCAGATGAGCTTTTTGGAGCCAACTTTGTTTGTGTTAGTACCAACTGTCTTATTTTTTCTGCTTTCCTCTTCAATCACACCATTTGGGGGTTAGCGACCTATGCTGAGACAATGAGAACACCAACTGGCAAAAAGAAGTAACAACCAAAGCATTGGTAGGCAACCTATGAATTTTTACTGTGTAAAAATTACAGTTGAGAGGAATCGTGACAATATTTAACGCTCATAATATAAAATACCAGACATTTGTTTGGGGCATCCATTTTCTGTTGAGCAAGTCACCAGAGTAACAAGGGAGCTGCAACCTATCAGCTGACATTGGGGGAGCGGCTGGGTACACCCTTGACTGGCAGCCTGCCAATTACAGGGCACATTGAGAAATAAAAGTCCACTAACACGCACAACTATGGGCTATTAGGGTGTTCCGTTAATCCAACATGCATGTCTTTGGAATGTAGGGGGAAGTCAGAGTACCTGGAGAAAACCCATACAGGCAACACTTCAAACAGGAAAGCAGCCAAGAACTGGGATTCAAAACCAAAATCTCCGAACTGCTAGGCAGACATGGCGTAGAGAGTCTTTACTGTCGTGTTGAAGAGGGAGTCCTGCGATGGTTTCTTTGCTGAAGCACCGATATTAAATTGGCACATGTTCCACTTGCATCATAACTGCGTGTCTAATGTTTGTAACAACCGACTCCGGGTCAAAATCGCTGAAGAATTCAATGAGTTATAATGAACGGAGCCAAACACAAGCACTCGAGATGTTGTATATCTATGGTCTCGACAACGAGCTCCCAAGAAGACACTAAGACATCCAGTGTTTGCTGGGAGAAATATTTATCACTATTTTGCAACACTAACGTGTGCAATAACCGAGCCGGACTCTACCATTGGCCACAATGCAATCAACGATTCTATTTTAGGCAAGCCAGTAGGAACTAAAAATAAAAAAATTCTGTAGTTAAAACAAATCGGCAGCACTGCGTCTGCTTGATAGATGAAACTTTTTATCTCATTCATATGCAGTAACTTCATAAATATGCTGTATATGAAATGTATACACAAGAGTATGCATAGTGTGCAAACATATTAATCTCAGGCATTAATCTTATTATTTATATAAAAGACCATGCATTATTAACACCAGAATGGGCTGCATATCAGGCCATGAAAATGATCATAACCTGCTCAATATTGTATTTTTGTGTTCAATAGTGTTTAACAAGGTTTAAGTGTGATAATGTGCTAAGTGTTTATATTTCAAATGTTATTTTCTGATTAAGCATATCCAATATTTTGAGTAAATAATAAAAGAAATAATCAAGTTCTTTTGTCAGCTTTATTTTTGCAGCTTTTTTTAAAAAAAAAAACTTTGGCGAGGTAGCGTTTCAGTACTGGCATTGAGGTAATTTATGCAGGTACAGTATGAAAGTCAAAATGTTAGTATTACTGGTGAGTAAAAGCAAATACACAAGTTCATACACACATGAAAAATCTATTTAAAAACGGCAATGAGGTCTCTAATGCTCAATTTATGCACAAGGTGCATGGAAAGTGTATTTGGAGTGCATAACGGTTCAGGAGGCGCTAAAGCACTGCTGCTGTCATCAACAGGTAAAGTGAGCGTCACATGAACGGGACAGGTAAGCAACTATGGCTGAAAGAGCTTAGACTCATCGTTTGAGTCGTGTAAAATATATGGACAAATAAGCGGCGAGTGTGAGATGATTTTGCAGCGTGAATTTGCGTGCACGATACACACGAACCCGCTGTCATGTTCGTGCCCTGTGTGACAGCCTCGACAGTCAGTCGGCGAAACAAAACGCCGACATCTGCAAACCTACTTCCAAAATGCATATTTTAACCCCTCTGATGGGAGCTTCTAGCGTGCTGTTTAAACGTGAAACATTGATGCCCGCCCATTCAGCAGCCGCTCAACTGGACTGAGAGGGGGAAAGGGTCCCTGCAGTTCAGCCAAACCTGCGAGTCTCCATATCAACATAAACACGCTCGCGCGTGCACTCAATAAAGTTGCCAGACTGTTTGCGCTGTCAGCGTCATCCCGGACGAAATCGCAACACACAGACGCTTAAACCGGCAGCGCCACGACTGACTTGACAAGTGAACCTTCGACCAGCGCGGAAAACCATCCCGATTTTAGGCTGCGCCTTACCTTCAGTTCCGCACTCTCCGCCATCTTGTATTTCTCTGCGCAGGCGTGGTGAGGAATCCTGCCAACGGGCACGCGTATGTCCCTTCGTGAACGCGCTCATATCCACTGGGTTCCAGTACGTTCAAAAACACAAATGCATTTACCCCCTAAAAAACAGATGCACTGTACAATTTTGTTATCAAATACAGTTTAGTTGAAGTCCTTATGTTCATTCAGATTTCGTCCGTTTTTTTTTTCAATCCACGACTCTATTTCTGTTTTGTTTTGTTTTTGTTGTTTTGTTTTGTTTTGTTTTGTTTTGTTTTGTTTTGTTTTGTTTTGTTTTGTTTTGTTTTGTTTTGTTTTGTTTTGTTTTGTTTTGTTTTGTTTTGTTTTGCTTAATTTATTTACAATAAGCGCCTCACAAGTTCACGAGGTGTGCTTTTGTCGGTTGTATAATCAAGCACCAGAAGGAATATAAATAATTTTTATTTTTAAATTATTTTCTGCTATACCCTCAACGATCACACAATTCATTCATTCAGAAAACTACTACATAGATATGAAAACATTCAAGGTAAAAAAAAATATTATTGAATTTTATATGTAATCTTATCTCTATTAATATCTGATTAATTAATTCAGTTTGACGGATACAGAACTTGAACCATGCATAAATGGTAATTAATCTTTGCACGCTTCATGAATTTGCCAATTTCAATAAATGCATTTCCTTTTTTAGACAGTAGATGACGCCTTTGTACAGCAAATAAAGACCCCAAGAAATTGAGCATTAAGGTCACCATCCTTGTTTGTTTTCGCCAATCATCTCTTTCCTTTGTATTTGCAATAGTTTGTTATGTCTTCCCTTTGCAACCTAATGTTTGTACACAGCAAAAGCATAAAAAGTAATTTGCTTTTGGGCTTTCATCTATTATCACACTGAGATTCAGCCACAAAAGATTCTATAGTGAAACAAGTCATACCGTTTAGTATGGAAAAGGTTTTATTTCAACAGTATGTACAGTATGTCCGCCATCTGGTGCATTGTTAACAGTCATAGATGCGACAGGTGTATGTGACCACACATGTTTATACAAGTTTTAAATAATCCCAGCAAATACAGTCAGACAATGTCACCAGTGGTTAACACATGGGAGCTGAGACTGAATGCTGTTTTAAAATTGGCTGTGCAAATGCAGTCTAACTAAATGAAAGGCACATTGGATAAACAGAAATCAAGACACGCTCACAGTAATAGTACAAACAATAAATAATGTGGCCAGAATTAAATGATATGCATGGCCCATTTATCTAATATGCAGTCAGTTCATAATATTACCACTGGCAAAAGGTTGGCAATCTGAACTCCGGCTCAAACTACCCACCCTTAAATTTTGTAACATACAAAGGGATCACTGCTGAAGCTGTGCTAAGCTTATTCATCACACATGAAAACTTTTTTTAACAGTCATACAAGAAAAAATAAAATCTATTCATTCTATAGAAGGCTCACAAGGGAGCTGGAGCCAATCCAGCTCTTATTTTGGATGAGACGTGGATTCACCACGACAATCTATAGTCTTTGATTCACCGAACATGCATGTTTTTGGGAGGAAGTTAGAGTTACGGGAAAAACCCCACACAAGTCAAAGTCAAAGTCAGCTTTATTGTCAATTTCTCCACATGCCAAAGACACACAAAGAAACCGAAATTTCGTTTCCCGCTATCCCACGGTGACAAGACATGGCCCACAATAGACAATCAAGTAAACAAGTAAACAACAGCGCGCTGAATAAATAATGAATAAATAACACAACAAATAAATAAGAGGAGCAAAAAGGAGCAAGTGAGCGTACATTCCAGAAAATAGCGCAACAGTGCCACACGCTACGCAGAAGGGGGTAGAGAGTTCAGGGTCCTAACAGCCTGGAGAATAGTGCAAACTCCATGCCCAGAGTTGAACCCAGAACCTTTGGAATGTGAGTCAGACATACTAACCACTGAGTAAATGTGTGGCTCATGAAAACTATATAAAGCAGCATGTCCATAAATATGTTTACCATTTTAAACTGGAAAAGGGGTCCATTCAATCACCATGAATTAGTAGCGTGTTCTATGGGCATGACACTTTTGCTCTTTGTCATCACTGGCAGTCTTCTCTGGCGTTATCACAAAAAATGTTAATAAAAAGCTAACTACTATCTGTACTCAATGAGCTGAAATCTCCAAATATCTTTTATTATGATGAAATGATCTGTAAACAAATAATCATGAGTGGTTTTCTGAGGTTTCTTTCAACTCCCACTAAATGACCTTTAAGAGTTTTTGTGCTAAATAAAATATGTAATAAAGCAACTAATTCAGTAGGACGTTTTAGTATGCATACAGAAAAACGCCGGCATTTACAATCACAGAAAATTAACATTCATTGTGTGTCAGTTCAGTGACTTTATGTCTCAGCATGAACCGTCCGGGGACTCGCAGCGGCACAATCAATATCTATTAGGACTCCCTTCAGAAGAATTAAATTTCACTATTAGATCAGCCTGCTCCCCTGACACCGTGTCAAACATTGTAAGTTGACTTCCTGATGTCCGTGCCAAATGAAAGCGATCACAGTGAAGTCAAATATGCCGAGACAATAAGATCATTCTGTATGTCTCCAGTAGGTGGCAGGCTAAGACTACTGGCAAAACAAAAAAAAACAAAAAAAAAAAAAGGCGCAGAACGTCCAAAGTGTATGAAGGCATCATGACACATGAGAGAGACAATCTTTTATTGCATGATCTCAAACAAACATTATGATCTGTCACTTTTGAAGTAAGTGCTTCCTTTTCAACCTAAACATCCTTCTTTTCTTTTTCTTTTTTTTTTCTGATATGAACATTTGGTATATAAAGGACGACAAAAGCAGAGATGTTGCCCATTTAAAGTGCTTTACAACACATATGGTGATACAAATAATCTGAAAGAGAAATGAAGATGAATACAGAACTGAAGTGATTTAAACAAGCAATAAAAAGCGAAAGTATGACATAGGTTTCAACTTATCACAATTAGACATGCCATTGCACATTGTCACATGGTATATATTGTATTAGTGCTTTGCCACCATTTTTCTGAATCGTTAAATAGCAGGTGAATTCTTGGTATGAGCGTTCATATCAGACCACTGGACTCAACGTAAAACAGTGTTGGAATAAATCCTGCTTTTTCTGAGTGTTTGCTCAAGTGCTTGATCATTGATAGGAGTGTTTTTGTGTGTGTTGGGGGTTAAGGGTGGGTGAAGGGTTTGTGCCGGAATTTAAGGAGGCAGTAGAGGAGGTTTAAAAGCGCAGGCTCCAGTACACTGGCGAGGGGTCAACATCTTGCAGGAGAAATGGTGAAGGGCGTCGTGAGCTTCTAAGGAGGAACGGGCCCATCAGTAAGAACATGTCCACTCACATTCAAATTACTTGCTTACTTCTCACCCAAAATATTGACATTGATCAGTTATCTATTGCTGTAGTGATTTCAAACAAAAAAAGTAGCACATTGAATCGTTATTATGGTATTGTAATGAAAAGGCTTTTCGCTCTTGGTCCAAGCACAAAGTATCTATTAGAATAAAATTAATAAAAATAATTAGGGAGGGGGGTTTGAGTACGAACATGCTGTTTGCCCTCATCATATTTACTGTGACCCTGCTCTGTGTACTTAAACAAGTGTAACACGAAGCCAATCCTTTAGCGGGTAGCTTTAGTTGCCGTCTAGCCCATGTAACTGATACAGCACCACATAACGGGCTGTCTATTCAATTTTCCAGGCGACGATTTAAGAGAAAATAACCCTGACAAACAAAACAGCGTGGTTTCAGTTTCACTTTTTTGTTTTTAGAGCTCTGTTATTCTAATCAACCACAGCAGGAAAAAAAAAAATAACATGAGGTGGAAAGACATATAAGGGACACAATGCACTTAGGTCGAAAAATATTAGGACAGTAACAATAGTCTTGATTTTTGCCTCTCAAAAGCCTGCATTTTTAAAAGCTAATTATTTTTTTGACAATTGGTATAATATGTAAATATAACCACACCTTTTATGACCTGGGTGAAACTTGTTTTGTCAAACACAATTGAGGTAGTCAGCATCATAATTTCCAAAAAGCCTAAATACCAGATTTTTGTGACACATTTGTCACATTACAATTGTGACGGTTAAAATTCATTGTGGTCATGGACTAAAGTCTTTAAATCCAGCCAATACGTCCATTCAGGACCTGACTGAATTGTTATTTTTTAAACATAAAGAAGTGTCCCTTTTTCATTTTGATTTGAGTTATAGATTCAAAAAAATATGGCTCCAAGTTGTTTCCATTAGATTAAAGAGCACTCATCTACTTCTGCTTCAAAGTTGCATCTATTGATGCATAAAGCGGAGAGACACCCACCTCGAACAATCTGCAGCTGCTGGACCATTTCCTCTCTGTAGGACAGCTCGCGCTTCATTTGATCCTGAAAATTATCTGAGGAATACCAGATATTGTGGAGACTCGTTCATAATGCTTGAAACAAGATAACGGTTAAACATGAGAAAATTACCTTTCAAATGTTGAAATTCTCTCTCCAGCTTTTTCCTCAGCTCCATCTGCTCCAGGAGCTGCTTCTGCAACTCCTCTGTGAAGCCAAACAATACAAAAATATTATACACTCTGGAAACACCTGGACATACCCGTAGAATGCATTATGCTTAATTTTCATGAATAATATTTTATTTAACTATATATTATTTGATGCACTGCAGTGTCTAATGTTTTGACTGCCCCGTGTAGCTAAATAAAGTATAAGTAGGCGACAGCCATCGCCACAACCGCAACAAACAATACATTTGTGACGGAGCCAAGCGAAATTAAAGCAGATTGTGCATGCGTACCGCGTGCATAATGAGGCAATCTTCTCTTCAATTTTCCCATCACTCTCTTGAAATAATATGTTTTGAATATATGCACGTGAAAACGCGAGCATGTAGTAGACCGCGACATGAGGGGCATTTACAACAAGCGTCGCCTGTCGGACTCGTGCATGTGTGCGCGCGCTACATAATTGTCGCACAGCACCCGCAGGCTACGCGAGGCCATGATATTTGGGTCTAGGGGTTTTTCCAAGCGTTCAAAAATAATTAGCTGCCACGCCTCGGGGTTGTGGCTCTGTTCGTTAAAATATTAATAGCCTCTAAACGATTTCCTCTTACAATAATAAGTCCAAACGACCATGTCTTGTGATTTAGTCCGCAACACCTATGGGAACGGTTTGGCCTCATAAGATGCAAATTCGCATGTGTAATGTGCCACATTATATTTAGCAGGACAGATGCATGCATTTAAAACGTGTGTGTGTGTGTGTTTGGGGGGGTTCATAAATCAGGAATCAGCAATAGAATGATCGTTTTTGCACAGAAGTCCAAACAATAAATGCATTGAATTTAATATTACATACATCCCTATACTGCACATAAATATACTGAAAGTGGGCCCTATTTTTTGCTGCATCCAATAATAATTTAAAAGCATCTATTTTCTAAATCTTTTACCTTTTGCCATGTTCTCCAGATTTCGTTCATGTACACTGATGTCAATGCGTAAAGCTCCCTCAGCTGTAAAATAAATAAATAAATAAATAAATAAATAAATAAATAAATAAATAAATAAATAAATAAATAAATCGAAAGTTTGGCTAGTTACAACAGAGTATATTGTGCATTTAAATAAAAACACAACATAAAATGTATTGGCTTAATGCAAATATTTTAAGAGCATATTTATCATGTGAAAATCCCTTCAAATGTAAAAATACCTTGTTTGTCCATCTGTTCCTGATTGGATGTTATATTTTGTTGACCATGGTGCGCACCTGAAAATGAAAAAAAAAAAAAGAAAGAGGAAAGAAAAAAGTATTTAAAAAGGAGGACGAACAGGTTCACACGCACGAAAGGTAAATGACCCAAATAATCACCGTTTGATCTGCAGGGGCTGCTCGGCGACTCGAATGTCTCGTCCACTTGCACTTGGCAGTCCTTTTCATCCGCATACACCTGCAAAAATGGCGCAGACGCACACGCACATTTACCGTCATTTCAACTTTACAATGGAGGCCTTGATTTTACAAATGACAGGCACCCTGCGAATAAATGAGGAAGCCACGGATTCAAATTGTGTATTAATGTGATCAAATTAAGTATAATTAAAGGAAAGGATGAAACGTAGGCTACAATAGAATTGATTATCTGGGTAAAATAATAGCATTTAAAACAGTTTTTTTTCCAAGCCACTTTTTTAACAGTGTACCTTCATTTATTTAAAATGTTACACACACAGTCACTGATTTGCATGCAAGCAATGCTATTTTTATTTGATTTTGAACAACCGATTCAAGGGTTAAAATATCCGTGCAAATACGACTTGACCTCATTTTAGAGTTGAATGTTATCTTACGTGATGAATAGGTGAGCCATCCCGGATGAGCCTGCCTTCATCGGAAGAGCCAGTGTGCGCCGAGTCCTCAGGTGATGCTACAGCGGGGCTGCAAGGTGCACCCTTCCCCTGGCTCTCTTCAGGCGCCTCGGGCGCAGGAGACTCGTGGCGGTTCCCTCTCGGCGAGATCCGGATCGGCTCTTCATCCTCTGCTCCTCTGCTTGACTCCACATCAACGTCGGGATCCTCGTCGTCGTCGTCGTCTTCCACGGTGTCTCTGTCCGGGGACATGGATCTATAGCTGGACGTTTCGCTAACAAAGTCCGGGGAGAGGTAGCCAGCCCGCACATTGAAACCCTCCCGGGTCCCGTACAACTTGGCGATGGTCTCCGCGTCTTTGACGACAGGTCTAAAGGCGGAGATGTAGCTGATCTTCCGGTGTGAAATCGTCTCGTCCCCGGACCTGTCATCGTCGTTCCTGCAGTTGCTGGACGAACTGGGGCGTCGCTCTCCCGCATCCTGCTGCTGGTGGCCGTCTTTGGGGGTGCTCACACCCCTTTCGCTTTGGTCTGATAAGTCGAGGTCGGCCTGGCGAACCCCGGGCAGCTCCGGAGGTTTGGCCTGGTAGGGCGGCATGGGGAGGCTACTAGCCGAGGGCCAAAAGACGGGGAAAGCGGGATAAATTGCGTCCTTGGTAGTCGGCCAAAACACGCCGGGGACGTTGCTTTTAGTCACATCTGGCACGCTGTCACTTTTTTTCGGACACAAGCCGTAGCTAGCGAAACCATACGGGTGGTGCGGGAATAAGGGTGGGGGGATTTTTTGGAGCATGCCAAAGTTTTTACTGGGGACCGGGATGAGTGGATAGCTCCTCGCACTGCTCGCCAAAGTGATGTTATTACTTCCTTGATCCTCGTCGCACCGTAAAGTTTTGCGCGGGACTTCCGGGGAAGCGGTGCGGCTGAGTGCGGATGAAGCTTGCGCTTTCATGGGCGACTGCTCCCGCGAGCTCCCCATAGGAAGCGTCCTCTTTCTGCTGCCCCCGTTAAACATGGCCTTGACATCCTCCCACGCGTGGTTGATCTCGTCCGAGGGCTTCTTCTCCGTCAGTTTCAGGTGGCGCCTCCACGAGTTGAAGTTGGCCGCGTCCGGCTGCAGGTACTTGGACTCAGGGGTGCGATGCGAGTGGAAAATGAATTTATTCGGGGAGAAATACATGTTGCAAAAGGTGCACTTGATGCACTTGGCCCGGGAGCTGTTGTATCGGGCCGGGATGAAGCTTCCCCTGCAACCCCACGCACACTCGTGGGACACATCGAATGCGAAATTCTCGGGCAGCTTTGGGGGGCTGTGCGCCCCAAGGAAGGACTTGCAGAGCCGCTCGGCCTCCCGCTTGGTGATCATGCCGCAGCGTCTGGACGAGATGGGCATGGCGCCGGCGCGTCGCAGGAGCTCCAGCTGCACGGGGGTGCACTGCACACAGGTGATGCCCAATGCCACCCTGCGGTTGTGGATCTCGTTGTAGCTGTAGTTCTTCAGGAGGGTGTTGGAGATCTGGGCCAGGCACAGTCGTTCTCTCCCGTCGATGACAAGGGAGACGATGGGCACCCCGTACAGGGAGGTCTCGCTCACTTGGTTCGGTTTGAGGGGGCCGGAGAGGCCCTGGGTGTCCCGTTTGGGACTTGGGGTGGAGCTGGCTTCTCTTCCAGGCTCTCGAAGCTGTCCGGCTATTGACTCCATCCCTGGAAGCCTGTCATTCACATGGAAAACTGGATTGACGCTGGACACAAAACAACATATATAAAATGCGAAAACGAAAAAAGAGTCATCCTAGTGCGTCAACAAAATAAATTATACGGTAGCAAGCCCTTTCTTGAGTTCCTATACATTATAAAGTGAACTTTTGTCTTAATTCCTCCTGCATGCGTGTATGTAATGTCCCTCCTGTGCTGAAGAGTGGATGTGCTGCTCCTCTTATCTTCAGATCGGATCAGCACTTATGAGTCAACTTCTTAAAGACCCACATAAAACCTTTAGAGGCAGATAAGGACAGGATGAAAATGCAGCCTTAGCTGCGCAAATGCGCTTAGCGGGGAGGAAAAGAACAGGTGTAAGCTCCTTTGCTGGTAATTACACAGATCCAAACGTGCGTATTCGTATTGTTAATAAAAGACCAATCCTATTTATAATTAAAGCATCGGCACGGATTAACCTCAAACTGCCAGGAAGCAGGTCCACCTCGTCTACACTTACACACATTTACGCTTTTGCGAGCTTTTACGTGGCTCCACGAGGAAAAACGAATGGCACTAAACGTGTAAAAAATTTTTTTTTCAAAATTCGGATTAAGCGCGCAAAAACACGAAATGAATAATTACTTTAATAAATAATAAATTTCTTACCTTCTGTTCAAAAAGACGACACTCCCCCCCGAAATTGGGCACAACACTATAATAATAATTAATAGAAATGCAAACAATGCTACAACTAGGACAGTATAAAATGTGCTGGATGCGTTATTTGACTAATATGCACACATGGTGCAGCAGACAAGGTGCCTCCATCCTGTCGGCCAGCAGGGAGGTAAATAGCGGGTAGACAGCCAACACACGCCACCTCTCGATCGCCCTCTCTCTTTTGCTCACCCACCTCCCCTCTCTCTCTCTTTCTCAAAATCAAGCTCTTCTCGCCGTCTCGCTTTCAGACGCGATGAACAGCAAAACCCCGGTTAGGATAATTGTGCGGCAATGACGCACCACACGATAAAACATTTTAGGCCATAGCAGCTCTAATAGTTTTGGGGTCCTTTGGATGAAATATGTGTGAGGAAAGTCTATGTTGTGAAACTGAGGGGTGCTGAGCCACCAGTCATTAAGCATACTGCCACCTCGCAATCAAACAAAAAAAAAAAAAAGAAAAAACAATGGCATCCATTTTAATTACATCACATGCATGGGTGTATTATTTTCCATCTAATACTGTTAGTAAAATAAAAAGTGGAACTTTCCAAATCAATCTATAATGACTCATTTGTCTCTTAACATTTCTATAAAAATATATTTGAAAATAGCTGCATGATTCATGATAATAGAGTAGTCTGGGCTCCTTACATCGCATAAAGGGCCTTACCGCAAAACACATTTTGTCCCTAAAATACCACCATACTCTCTTCATGCAAACTAATAATAAAAAGTCTGTTTTTCATGAATATTATTTAGAGGCGTGTTATGAGGCTGATGTACCATTAAATTCAACCAGTCATTTACACCAAAGCAGCAAGTGAAAATCTGAGTATTTTAACCCAAAAATTGTCCGTTCCTACATCCGGCATTGATGGCCACAAGAGTCTCATAAAGTGTCATTTTAGATTGGACTACAGCCAGTGTTTTCACAGAGGAAACAGACTGAGCTAGCTGCTCCACGGTGCACCGCGACAGACAATTGGCTCAGCTCATTTATCAAGTTACAACACCATCTGCTTGGCTTCCACGGTCACGCAAATCAATGTGAGGCCTCAGCAATGAAGGGAAATGTGGCAGAAAGAGGGAGGGCTAAGAGCTGATGTTTAAAAAATGTTTTCATATCTATGACTATTAGCCCAGGGAGGGGGAGGGGGGGTTATGCGAGACATTGTGGATATACCTGCAGCAGGTGCACAGAGTCAAGAGATGATATTTACCTAATGATGGCAAAGAAAGGCTGAAGCTAATCTGGTTGCATTTAATTTGCAAAATGTAGTGGATAACAATAATAATACTGATGTAATAATTTTAATAATAAATCATATTAAAGTACATTAAAAGTAGTTGTGTTGCAATCAACAGCAACTCAATTTTTCATTATGGTTAAAGGCAGCCTTGAATTTGACAGGGTGGCAGGTGAGAGACAGTTACCAAAATGTTGTTTTGGGCTGATGGTGGTGGTGGTGGTGGTGGGGGGGGGCTCAAAACGTAGCAGCTGCAGGCCTACACACACGCACAGACACACACACACACACGTGCGCACACACAACACACACACACACACACACACACACACACACAAAGGACAGCCTCCAGGCCATGCAGCCTTGAGACAGTTGTGGTCTACAATTTGGGGGAGGATAATTTGCAGGAATTGACAAGAGGGTGCACATGGCATACGTTTAGTTAACAAAACTCCCTGTTTGGCACCACATTAGACAATTGGCTTCTCAGAATTACATGTTGATGAAATATCAAGAATAAAACAAACACCAATTGATATACAAAGGTGGAGTCACTGTACTAATTTTAGGTTCCCCCGCACGCAGGCGTGGGGGGGAACCTAATTTTAATTTATGAATCAATGGGCACAACTATACAGCCCCAAAAATTATTTTTAGGTATTTTGATGGCTCTTGGCAGCAATTGTGAGACATTTCTGAGTTGTTTGTGGTACTTGAGGAAGACTGTGCGGTACTGTATCACTACCGCACAGTCTCTACTGACGCAAGATAAGCTGCGTCCTCATCCTCTCTACAATATTGATGCTAAACATGATCCTCGATCTCGTCTTTCACCATCAAGAGGCTTTCCTGCCGCCCCCAGCAATAATTACAATTTTACACTGTAATTATTCCTCTCCTCTTAATTATTTACACGGGCCAGCTCAGTGAAGCCGTTGTGGCTGCTTATTCCGCGAGAAACGTGAGCTGACGTGGACGACATTTAAGCAGTCGTTTTCGGCGAGCTCCTTATTATTTCCGTTGGATACAAACGAGCAGGGCCTAGTAGATAGGCGGCCGATTGTTCAAACAAACCTGTAACGTGAAATATTCATGCGTGCATGCGTGGTTTAACGTCGGAAGCACGCAGGCTGATAAGGGTTTACTTTACGCGGGGCGGATGAAGCGAACGCATTTTACTCACCTCTCCCGTTTGAGATGATTCCAATAACTTTTTCTTTAAAGATGACTTCAAGAGCAATCTAATTATTATCATTAATCATTGTTTATGTAGGCTACAAGCAATACAAATAAAATCATTACGCAAATTTGCATTGAATAACTTTCGATTACTTTTATCCTTTAATTGTGCAATGGCTTTCATTAAATTCTAAACACGTCAACATCAGCAGAAGTATTGTGTTTCTTTGTGATCAACGAGCCCCGGCTTCTCCAGGTACAACTTGGACATCTCCGTTATTTTTAGAGCCGATATCACATTGCAAGTGGTTATTAAAGTCAATGGGACATTAGTGGGCGTGGTCATTCATAGTGTATTTCTACAAGTACGCATACTAGAGTAAAAAGATAAATCAGATGGGGCAGCTTTAATAAGAGTAGCAACTGGGCCAAACGTTTTATAATTAACAGTTGTATCAGCACTCTATAAAAGCGTGAGCCAATAAATCCCATTTTAGAGCGCAATCAATCCTCCTCTTGGACTAAAGGCCCTATTGATCCCTCCCTGCTCAGACTTTTTTTTTCCAGTGAAAAGAGCATTTCGATTGCACTTTTTTTTTATTGTAGCAAAGATTCCGCCGAGAGCAACGCGATGCCTTGAAAATTAAACGGTGACATTTTAATTACAGGGCATTGATAAAGGGATGTGGCTAATGGCAGGACGCGGGACACCCACGCATTGTCGCGCCTGACGTGCTAATCAAGTCGGACTGACGCGCGGAAAGGAGGAAGGGGTGGAAAAGGTCACCGTCCCATTCAAAGGAGATCACTGGGAATTTGGGAATATGAGCCAAATGAAGACGCATCTTCAAACAATGCGCGCTCAATATCACCAGATGAGATCGCGTGGCGCATCCACATTCTCATTGAGACATGTTTAGCACTATAGGTCACTTGAAGCAGACCCATAGATCATCTGTTGAGGGAAATTACGCGTGGAGTTGGCACATACACGCACACGCAGCGCGCGTACGTTTGCAGCCCGCTTAAAATCACACCAGTGATTTATACTTCTGCCCCAAGACCACTTGTAGAGGCAAGCGCACTGTGCACCATTTGATATTTAAAGTAGACTTGAACTTCATATTTACATACTGGACTATCAAGATCAGTGTTGATCTAATCTTGCATCTGCAACTCATAAATTAGATTAAACAGACAGATACAAAACTTCTCACAAACCAGCGGTATCGCACATTTGGCTGTGGGCCACTAATGATCCACATGAGCATTTGATCCAGCCAATTGCAATTGAAAAAAAAAAGTTCAGGAACGGTTTTGAAAATACATTGATGAGTCTTGGTACTTAAAAATGTTGCTGGCAATGGGCCAAAACTATGTACCTCCAAACTCATTTGTTCAACCATCATCATTGCATCGGCAAAGATGGCAAACCATTTTCAACACTTTAGAATGGTCAATAATTGAAAAAAGAACCCCCCCCCCCCAAAGATGTGGACTGTCCAATTGAAAATCCATGGATTATTTCTTTGTAGTAATAATAATCTTGGCAATACATTTTCAATTGGAAATCATTTTAAAGGAGCCTTTTCATTTGGTGTTTGGATGGGTGAAGGTTGGAAAGACAAGACAAATAGTCTCATAACATTAATTTAACGATCATGAGCTTCAGTGGTGTGTAGATTCGGAAAAAATTTCATGGGACATACATTTTATTGCATTGCAGCAAAGAAATAACTCCCATACACAAACATCATTATGTTTTGTGCTACATTTTTAATCAGAGAATTTGTAGATAGTAACATGAAGGGTAGACACATCAAAACATGCAATTTGTCCTCCACGCTGAGGAACTTGATTAAAAGCTTAAAATACATGTAATACAAGTCAATGAGCAATGAGTGACTCTATGCGGGTGGTGCGCGTGTCAGGGTCTTCGAGAACCGCCACGGAGCACGCAGCTGTATAATAACTTGGTTACGGAACAAAGAAGATTCACGCATGTATTCAGACATCTACTTGAATAAATAAACTGTCCAAGGTCAGTGGTGACAAGGCAGCGTTTTATCTAGCTTTAAAGTAAAACAAAGATGGCATTTGAAAGTCCACGTGGAAATCAAAATAAGACAACAACGTTATAGCAGTGACAAAACAAATTGGTGAACTTGACATCCTCGATAAGAGAAAATAGATATTTGGAAGGTATTTCTAAGAAAAACAGTGAGCACAGACATGAATCATTTGTCTCCTATAATTAAGCTTCTAGAAGGTCATAGTGTTAAAACTACATCAGAATAAATGCTTAATTCAAGCTTTTCATTTAGAGCTTACAAAAGGCATCGCCACCCACCTTCAAAAGTAGTGGCAGAGTAAGGCCAGTTTCATTATTTTTGCTGGATATTTAGAAGATGAATATGAGACATTTCAGCTTGTATTTCCAGCTATTCAAATATGGATGATATACACAGTAAAAAAGTTTTAGAATGGCAAGGTCAATCTCTTCGTTATGTATGGATGTACTGTATACTGAAGACATTTTAAGTTTTAGATCAAAAGATGAATGAGACCAAAGTTTAGAAGGCCAGCCTTTATTTTGTGGTATTTACATCTCGATGTGTTGAACAGAGCACATTTGGTTTGAATTCACCCACTCAAATTAATGGAACACTCATCAAATTAAAGTGAATAACTATTTAATATTTAGTAATGACAATAATGCATTGGATTTATATATCTTTTCTATAGAAGTGAACAGTCAAAAGTGCTCACAGTAGAGGGTATAATAGAATGCCCCCCCCCCACCCCCCCCACCTCAAAATCTGGACTCATCTTCTAATCTATGACATTTGTGGTTTAAGCACCTCTTCCCAGGTTAATGAAAACAATTACCTACCAAAAAGGCTGCTTCTAACTAAAGGTTGACTCAGATTAATTACAAAATGCAAATTAAAGGTGAATTTCAGCCTGCAAGGTGCATACAGGTTTGGGTGACTATGGCACGACATGCAAATATCATCTGGGGAATGAAGCTATGAGGTCGCAACCCTGAACGCATTAAACAACTTTTAACATCACTTTAATAGGAACCCTTCTCTCTGCCATTTACAATCCAGAGCTCATTTTATTTCTTTCATAAGAACTGAATATGTTTTTGAGGTAAATACAAAATGCTTTATGACAATGCTCACCAGCTCCTAAGGACTCATTGGCTGCTGGTACAATAAACAAGGTCTTTTCACATTGGTGACTCTGTGGAAGCACACAAGACACAACCCTACTTTCCCATTGACATCCATAAATCTTCAAATTAAGTATAAAAAAAATAATTATCAGTTTTGTCTATATTTTTTAAGTATAATTTGCCCCACTTTACAAACTTTCATATTTTTTTTGTATGTAATTACGATGTATGAAGATCGTAAGATCAGATCTGGCATAGCGTCATCTTATTAGGGGATGACAGAAAAAATACCAAGACGTTGACCTAGTGGCCTAGTGGTAGAGTGTCCACCCTGAGACTGGAAGGTTGTGGGTTCAATCCCCGGCCGGGTCATACCAAAGACTATAAAAATGGGACCCATTGCCTCCCTGCTTGGCACTCAGCATTAAGGGTTGGAATTGGGGGGTTAGATCACCAAATCATTCCCGAGCGCGGCACCGCTGCTGCTCACTGCTCCCCTCTCCCCCAGGGAATGGATCAAAATACATGGGGATGAGTTAAATGCAGAGGACAAATTTCACCACACCCAGATGTGTGTGTGACGATGATCATTGGGACTTTAACTTTAACTTAACTTTTAAATTTTAGACATTGTTTCAACTGTGCAGGACAAGAAATTCAGTAGACCAAACTCCTGACAAAATCTGTGCTACTGTTCCACGTTTCTTACCTTGTCTTCAGGGCAGTGAAGGCATCTTGAAGCATATAGAAATGGTCAAATATCACATTTGTTTTTTCAAATTGTGTTTTTTTTTTCATGGAAAATCCATATCATGGTTCTCAAAGAGAAGTACCAGTATAGTACACTTGCATTAATGTCCTCCATGAACATTATGTACGATCACATTACAACTTTATTTTTAGACACACCACAGAACAAAGCAGTGTCTTGAATGTAACAATGTTTGGTTTATAAGAGGGGGAATGTTTTGTTTGTTCACTCCATGCGTGTGTGCACCAAAAGCAAATACAGAGGTTGGTCTTTCTTTTGAGAACGGCATTTCTGTCATGGGCTTTGCACATTTTAGGAAACGAAGCTGTCCAAAACGAATTAAAGCCTGTGATTTTACAATGGAGTATACATCATTCTTAAAACATGCCTGGTGAATGATCAACCTCTCTGAAATTGAGGAATTGAGACACCGTCCGTTCCCAACATGGCGATGTGCACTAAAAGAATCCATTTGGCAAATACAAGACATAAAAATGGGAACACTGGATATTGACCAAACTTTACAAACTTTCCCCATCAAGACCTCAATATGGGATCTCCGGAGATACACTTCTAGTGGCTCAACGATTGTCAGAACAAAAAGCTATTTATTGATTGTCAAGTACGTCTGTGGACATATTCATGGCAAAGGGTATTTTGATTTGTGCTGCAATCCTAAATTCATATCGAGTAGTTTACCATCAGTTAATCTGAATAAGATAAGTAGGTTCAATACTTAAGGTGCAATAATTCTTTGCTGGGAGGAGTCAAATTTCCTACTTGTTTAGAGCTGAAATAGTTTAGCACACCCTGATTCTTGTCATTATCAAGGAATTGGGACACCTGATCTTCTCCTCAAGCCGTTATAAATTGGTATATTTTGCCAGGAAAGATAACCATTGTGGAGAACCACTATAGCTGCTGAAGCGATAAATGATACCACTGGGAAGAGGAGCATACACATGGTAAACGGGCAGTACTGTATAGTGCTTTTTGACCTTTTGGTAATCAAAGCGCTTCACGCTGGTTTCTCATTCATCTACTGATGACATGCCATCAGGAGCAACAGGGGGTTCAGTGTCTTGCTCAAGGACACTTGGACATGATCACAGTGGCTGGGGATTGAACCTCCAACCTCTGGGGTAAGGAGACGACCACTCAACCACTGAGCCGTGACCCCCCCTACCACAGGCAGACACCTTAGCAGGGTGCCAGAACCACCATCGCTCGCATAATATTGCAATCTTAAACGTTGAGGTCGTACAAGCACTAATCACCTTTTCAACTTCCTTCATCTGGTTGGACAGCAGAAGACGATCGGCACCAGAGAGTTCTTCATAATGAATGCAAAGCTTAAGAGTGTGTCCAAAGAAAGTGAGCTCCTGTCACTGCACAAAAGTGATGGGAATTGGCTCAAACATTTCGTGATTGACAACCTTCACCGATGACTCATTTGCAGGTGGACATACAGTACATGACCTTGAAGCGGTGCAGCAGTCAAGGCATTGGCTCAGAATATCATGGTCCATCAAGGCGTAAGTTACGACCTTGAACCTGCTGCGTTCGTCTTGCTTCCAAACAGCGACAAACCCACATGGACACGACCTCGGCATTTCCGTCATTGTATTGTACAATGAAGGAATGATCCTAAAACAGGATGAAGCAAAAGAGATAAATAAATAGGATTGCTGTATACTGCAACTAGACTTATCAGTTACAGTGCATTCAGAAAGTATTCAAATGCTTTCATTAGAACACAGCTAATTATTCAGTCCACAGATATATATCCACATCTATCCATCCATCCATTCAAAAAAAAAAAAAAACATTCTACAATATTTTTGCTCAGTTATTTTTCCCCATAAATAAATTACTTCCAATACTTCTTCCTGGTGGTGACAGAATAATACATTGATGCTTAAATGAACAGGAGGAACAATAAAAATACACTTTTTTTCTTTCCGATGTTGTTTCACTCTCAATGTGCAATATCTTTTATGATCATTTTTACTATTAACAGCTTGTAAGTGCACATAATAATAAAAATATCCCTCAATAAATCAAAGTGGAAGATGACAAGATGTTGTTAAATATTTAAGACCAACAGATTACACTTTATTATCATAATGTCTTGTCAGGACGTTTGTGATTATTGGCTTTATTGATCTGCTTGACAGGCGGTGAAATAGTTTAGTAACAGCACATAATTAGAAAATGTCTATCTTTGGTACATCTTCACATGCTGCTACAGTGTTGACCTCCACAATTGCAAAAGCTTACCAAGTCAAACACAGATGTGGTATGTGATGTCTCAATGACAACAATCACCACTCTCATCTGAAAGACTACACAGTTCTTGTTAAGGGTGGTCAGAGGTCAAAAGTTAACAAAGGATGAATTTGTAAATGACAGCAAGTGAATCGAAGCCGCCCATTAATTTTGCATGGGGCCTCTGGTTGTACAATTAGAAAAAACAACCCTGTGGCTGGTCAGTTTAAACACACCCTAACAAAAAAAAAAATCATAAAAGCTGGGCAACAATTTTTTACTTTTTGAATGTTGTCTTGATTTTTACAACTGATTTAGGGTAGCTTTGCGCTGCTGAATCAGGAAATAACATCCATTTGTCTCCATCAGGTCAGGTTTTTGTGCCAAATTGATTTGAAAAAAATCAGATCTCGTGACAAAATCACAGTTTTTCACTACCAGAACAAATGCCTTCCAAGCTTCCAGTTCCACTTCGTTCATTAAATTTTCGAACTCTGGATCTCTGATGAGCTCACGGATCTGAGGACCGTCAAAGATGCCAGCTTTCAACTTTTCCATGGGTAATCCTGGAAAAGCTTGGCACAAGTAAGTGAAACGGTCACCATCCTTGTCCAGAGCCTTGGTGAACTGTTTGATTAAGCCAAGTTTGATGTGCAGAGGTGGGAAGAGTATTCTGTCTCTGTCCACCAGAGGGTCGTTGATGACGTTCCTCTCCTTACAAGGCACCAATTCCTCCCGCACAGGCCAGTCCTTCTTCGTGTAATGCTGAGCATGGTCTCTACTATCCCAAATGCACAAAAAACATGGGTACTTGGTGAAGCCAGACTGTTGTCCCAACAAAAAGTTCACCATCTTCAGGTCAACACAAATAAACCACTTATGCCGATCATAGCCAATTTTCTCCAGTACGTACTTCACTGCTTCATACTTCTCCTTCAGCGTAGTTGAGTGGGCGATAGGTACAGAGGCAAACAGGTTGCCGTTGTGTAACAGAACACATTTCAGTGATCCCTTACAGCTGTCAATGAAGAGTCTCCAATCTTTGGGTTCGTACTGTGACACACCAAGCGTTAGCAGAAGCTGGGCAATATCTGCACAGTACACCAAGTCCTTCTCCTCAGAGAAAAAACTGAGATACTCTCGATGCCTATTGTGGTAGAAACTGATACGAGCACTGTTAGAGAGTAGTTTTTTTTCTTTCAATCTAGATGCCAACAGTTCGGTTGTCCTTTGACAAGCTGAGGTCGCGAACTAGATCATTCAACTCGTTTTGGGAAAATGGATGTCGAGCATCATCTTCAAAAACCACTTCTGCTTATTCTTCATGTTCTTCAACACTGGAAACATCTTCGTCACTAATGTCAGGAAGTTCTCCGCAGATAGGCACTGGCTCATTTCATCACAATGAGCTACAGGACGACGTGCTGATTGAAGATCAGGATACTTGAGGCTTCCTCGGTTCTTTCTGTTGATACCGGTCACATCAACAGCACAGAAGTAGCAGTCAGTGACATGGTTTGTCGGCTCCCTCCAAACCATAGGAATCCCAAATTTCAGACTCCTCTTGCCATTGGTCCATCCACGCAGAGTCTCAGTGCATGCCTTGCACACTATGTGTGGTGCCCAGGCTTTATCCTGGTCACCAAGTTTAATTCCGAAATATGCATGGTAAGCACACGTGGCCATATCTCAAAAACTTGACATGATTGAGCAAAACCAATGTGATTTTAGGATTCAGCGCATCAGATTCATCCTAAATCAGCTGAAAAAACTCAGACAACATATTTGCTGTTGACCTGCGTTATCTCTTTAGTCTGGCTTTGGCACAATTGGCCTTGGCTGAGATCCATATTAAATGTCTCATTACAAACTGTTGGGAAATGTGTTTTATATCTCTCGTTTTAGATGTCAAAGTGTGGATCTATGAAACGCTCCACTGCTATATCAGCGTTTGCGATCAAGTATCAAGATACTCTATGCACGTATAATGTCAAAGTCAAAATGTTGGTATCGTGACAACACTGGAAGAGCCGCAGACAGGTACTCTTTAGATCAGCATAGGTTATTTTGCACATATGATAGTTGAGATGGGAGGAAATTACTCTGAAGTGTCACATTAATTACCACATCAAAACAAGAATAATCATTTACAAGCACCGTACGGCAATACAAATAACCCAAACACTGGGGAAATTCTACTTAACTATTTAAATAATTAAGGTCTTAAAAGAGGTATGTTAAATGGATATAATGCTATTTTATAAGGCAGTATGATTAATATGCTACTGAAATTTTAAAATAACTGAGGCAAGTATAACAAAAGACTCATCTTTGCCTCATTGGAATAGATTTGAAAGATAACTCAACACAGATGAGGGTGATGAAACTGAGGGATAGAAATTCCCTTGCACTCATTCTGTAGATCTCCGGTTAAAAGGAATAGAACTTGGGCAATGATTTTTACAATTCCAACAGTAATCTCCCTAAAGTGCAAAGAGAAAGCAGTAATGACTGTTTTTGTATCAGTTGGTTTGCAAGCAAGGAAATGAGACACACTTTCTAGTGCTACTGAATAAGAAGCTATGTCAAATTATTTGGTAGTGTATGTTATACATATACAGATTCAGAAGTGTTTTCATGCAAATATTTACTGTAATCACACCATAACTTTGCCTGTTAATAGAGATTATGGTATCTTCCCACTAACGTGCAAAATCAAGTTTCATCTGAGTTGTATATAACTAAAAGAAAACTGTCGGCTTCAGACAACTATGGAGAAAAGTTGACTGGCGATGGGACTTGAATGACGCTTCAATGGCGTGACCAACTATGCATGAGTGCCACAGTGCAGCACACCAGTATGTGTGAATGGGATATTTGTCAACAAAAACCCATGGGTCAAACGTGAAAGCATTTTGGAGTCAAGGTGCTGACAGGAAAGTTCAGGGTGGAAGAAGACATCCGACAACACACATGAGGAACCCAAATTAGGTGCAATGATATGCTGACCTCAGATGCAGGTAATATGGCATTACACTATGTACTAAATATTTAGTCGTTTAAACATTACATGATTAACTTAAAATGTACCTCCAGAGATCCCCATATTGAGAGGCTGATTATGCGCCACATAAAGAAAAGAAAAGATTACCATCCATATCCAAGCGATCTGGCATATCACTCAATAGCAAGTGGTGTGATATCACTCCCTTTCTCCATCAAGACCTCAATTTGGGATCTCCGGAGGTACATTTTAAATAGACTGCTATGTGAGGAATAGTTTCCTAACATGTTTTACGCAGACAGATAACTAAGGCAAAATTAGAGTTCAGTTGATTTAAAAAATACAGCTGAGAAAATGAGATATATGTACTGTATTTTATGTCTGCATATATGTGTTAATTTGGAGACAGAGCGACATGGGAGGGATTCTTTTGTGGAAACTAGAGGGGCTCATCTGGTGTCTCTGAGGTTGAATGTGTCTGTGCACGCCTTTGAATAGAGAAGCAGAATAGGGGGGCTGCATTGACAAGGGTGCTAAAAGGCTGTGTGAAGGCTACTGGCTAGGGAATTAGGGATGATGAGGCTGAGCAGGGGGGATGACATGTCAATCAAATCCCAATCAAATAATGTAACTGTGTTGAATGCTTGCACTTGTTTTTCTGGCCTTCATGGACAAAAACATGCACATGGACAAAATATTCAGACCACTGAAGTCTGATAAATGTGAAATAAGGTCATTTTAAAATGTGGATTTCTTTTTTTAAGCAAAAGAGGCAGGGGGAAATATGGAAGCCCTGGAGTGCAAAACACAACAAATAATGACCTTAATAAAAAAGAGCAAATGAAAATAACAACCACTAAACAAAACAACAAACAGCTAAATGCAGCAACATAAAACACTTCCAGTAGGTTAATTATATAGGTTAGTAGGTTCATTTTTATATAGTTTATATTTTTTATTTCTAAATTTTTGTTTAGTTATTTGTTTTGTTTTTTATTTGCTGTTTTGTTTTCTTGTATTGTTTAGGTATTTTGTGATTTTCATTTGCTGTTTTGTTTAGTTTTTGTTATTTTCATTTCCTGTTGCATTTAGATTTTAGTTATTCTGTGTAATTATTTGTTGCTTTGTTTATTTTTGTTTTACTTATTTGTCACATATGTTTCACACTTTTGGACCAACATAGGATAGTCAGTTAAGGAGCAAAAGCAAGAAATGTCAAACATGATAGGTGATCATTAAATCCTACCAACTAAGCTCCTGGAGAGAGGCCAATGAAAAGTCTCCTCAACTGCGCAACGTCATTAACTTATGACGACAGTATAGTGTGTCCACAATAAAAAATGCATAAGTATAAGGAGAGAAAAACACTCACTTTCATCTGAGATGGCTTATCACATGTTCACTACAAAAGCTTAAGATTTGTACAAATACTAGGTAGAGTTAGTTATCTTTTAAACCAGAAAAATGACGACTGATTCAATTTGATCGAGTCGACCTAATTTAAACCTATGGTCAACAAAAAGACAATATTTTCACTGTCCAACTTCAGTCCATAAGTTACAAGTTCACGAGGAACAGAAAAGCAGTCTCTTTTCAGAGCAAAACTGCAAAACCTGGTCCTCATAGGGTTGAAATGCTATTATTCCTACAAGCATGTTGATTAGCTCAGCATATCTACCTGTGTTATTATTTGGTACGTTTGCCTTCCAGTAGAAAGGAGTAGCTAAGATAAAAACTAAAGGCAAACGGCAGCACAAGCAAAACAGGTCGATGCCGTTTGGCACATTAACATACAGATAGAATAGGTAAAAGAGTTTTAATGGACTCAGGAGGCTGGTGGAATGGGAAAGCAGAGTAAGAAGTGTGCAAGAAAGGGGGAATGAGGCAGGAGAGAGAGGAAGACAGAGATAATCAGCAGGCTGGCATTACAAAGGCAGGCATCCATGACCTTACATCTCTTGGCTCATAGCGGGGAGAATGAAAGAACATGCCTCAAGGAAGACAAAAATACAGGTAAGGGGAAAAGTAGATGATATAGAGACAGCTGACAGGGCAAAAGCCAACAACAAAAGAATTAGGTACATTTCTAAATATCCAACGTGTTTATTAATGATGCTGTCCATCTATCCATTTACTTCCACTTATCAGAAGACAGGTCAAGCGGGCAGTAGCTTCAGCAGAGAAGAACAGACTTTCCTTTCCACATTCACTTTGTTCAGATCTTCCAGGGCGATCCCTGAGGCATTCCCAGGCTTGCCAGGAGACATTGGTTCTCCAGCGTGTCTTGGGTTGTCCCAGGGGCCTGCTACCAGCTCACCAGGAAGGCGTCTAAGACTCATCCTAAAAGGATGCCCGAGCCACTTCATCGAGCTCCTCTCAAGGCAGAGGAGCAGAGTAAATTCAGAGCTTTACCTTTTGGCTCAACACAACCTGATTCAACTTGTTTTGGATGAAGTGATGTCGATAGAGGTATTATTTGTTCAAATGATGATCAAGCTGCCACGAGAACTAGTACATCCAAAACCTAACATTTGCCTAAGAAGAGCTGCTAAGAACACCCTCTTTGTCATGAGACATTCACTTCCGATGAGTGTCAGACCATGGTTTCCATTTAGCCCTCTATGGTGTCAGACTGCAAACTTGCTATCTGTTAGCAGCTCCACATTTACACCCTTTGATGCTCTGTTCTCACAACGTAAAACTTCACCCCAAAACTCTCCGAGGACCCAACTGTCGCTTGTCCTTGGCCTTAAAACAGAGAGGAAAATGTCTCTCCGCTTTAAAGGTGGTTAGTACAAATAACAGTCTTGCGGCGCAGAGAACGCCATGCACAGAAGTGTCATACATTAGAGACTAGGCTGTGAAACAACTTTGGGAAGCAAGGGGAAAGATGAATGCCAAATATAATATGATGTATTGAATGCTTTTTAGGATATCAATAAATTTAATCACATCTGCACTTATATGAATTAAGAAATAAATTTGTTTAATATAATAACTTGTATGTTAAACATATTCCATCTATTTTTTAGGGCACTCATCATCTGCGCGTGCAGGGATGACAATGGTGTTGTTTCAGCCAGCAAAACCGCTACTGTGGGTCTGACATCACTTTGTCTGAATATTGAATGAAGCAAACAATACTACTTTGGGGTAGCATCTTCCGCAAATAAGCATTTACGGTGCACTGCTAGAGGAGTAACTTTGCCCATTAAACTATAATGTACACAAAATTTGATGTTTTTATTATTTTAAATAGGCAAAAAAAAAAGAAAAAAATATTAATATTTTCAGCCATATCACCCAGGCTTATTACTTTAATAATCATTATGTTTAAAAACGTGTTGCTTCAATTTTTATATTGACCACTTCATTTGACTTTTTCATGTTTGCGTTGATTTCTTATGAAACAATAAGTGTTAAAATGAAACATCCCAAATTCAGCCTTTTTATTTCAGCGCTATATAATATAGAAAAAAATAAAAATTTTCAACATATACTGATATTGACCAATAAGAAATACCAGTACTTTCACTTGTATATATTGTGATATACTTTTTGGTTAGATCGCCTAGCCCCTATGAAGCATAATCCTCAAATACGAACAGGCACAGAAGCTTGTATGCTAAAAATGGTCACAATAGATTTGATTAACTCTTGAACAGTACTTAGCTGGAATCAACAAAGTGCCAATTTAATGAATTACTGCTGAAGTGCACCTTCAACCAGTCTCAAGGTTTTCCACAGATCTTTGTGGCTTTTTTTCATTACATGAAAGTTCATTCACGTTATTTTTACTCATTAGTAGAATTTTAAATGTGCTTGACCGCGAACTCTGCAACTTTACAAAAAGTACAACTGTAGACAAAAGCTACGCAGATAAAACTTCATTTAATTGAAATGCGCAAGAATATGATGACACTGTATACACAGATTCTCAATGTGATGATTATTTCGAAGGTTACAACTGCTTGAACAAATTGGTTTTACTTACCATTAAGTTATTGGGGGCAGGTCTCTCTTTGGGTTGTCGTCTCATACTGAAAGAGCAGAGAGTCAAAATGTATTCAATATAAGATATGTACTGTATGGTTTTTGCTAAAATCCATAAAAAAGTCCATTCAGTCTGTTGCAAGGCTAAGTTGATACGGCAATAGTTAGTTATTTAGATAAAACAAATTAATACGTATCCTCAAAGACAAAATAAGTCCCTCAGGGCAACGTTGTGTGGACAGTGAAAATATTTATGAGACTGTGAAGTAGAGGTGAATACATTCCGATGACAACAATGACATCTTGTTAAAAACTAGACTTACCACTGAGTAACGAAGTGAACAAAAATCTCGCTGAACTGTCCCGCAGGAAGTACTGGAGGATCCTTTGAAGATATAAAGGTATACATGTGAAGATTAGGGGTGGTGTGTTCATTTTTATTTATCGGTGGATGGATGGTTTGTAACGAACCAATCAACGTCAATATCGCTAAACAATTCCATGAGTTTTAATGATCAGAGCCAAAAACAAACACTACGTCTCGGGTTTTCTTTGCCATTTATTTTCTGTTTTCTTCTTTGCTTTGTTCTACTTTGTCTTCTTTGCAGCAGCATATGATTACGGTTTCATGGTTTAATACCTTTTCAAATAATAGAAAGTCTGCCGTTTTAAAACGTTTTTGGCAATGTATGATGTGGATAAAGAGCTTTATAGGTCTTCTGCAATTACTAATCGTTGCAAATTTTATGTAACTTCTGGGAAATAGGTTTTGTGTCACATTCGTAGGTTATGAACTGTGTCATGTTCGCCAGCACTCCTTAACAGCCCCTTTATCTGGGCACCTCACAACATGTGTGTAATAAGGAATGAGATCCTGGAATTTTTAATATTTAACTGAACAAATACATTGGTTCCATCTCATCCCACTGCACTTTGCAGTGCTGAACCCATAGTAATATTGTTATTGTATCGCTATCGAGATTTCCAGCAAGAATAATGAGATAAGAAAATGTGGTCATATCACACCACTCTTTTAAAGTGAGTGTACCAAATCAATATCAATTTAAAAGAAATACATTCTGCTGTTAAAGTCCACCTATTCACTGGCACATGTACCTTTCGCGGTATCAAAAAAACATGCATTTATGCATGTATTCATGTTTCCAGCTGAGAGGAAGACTACTGTAGCTTTGATGTGGCAATAGGCTAAAGCACAAAAGACAAGCAGGCTGATGAAAGTGGCTCTTCTATGTGAATTATTCCTCTGGTTGTCAACCTGGTTCCACGATGTGAACAAGGGTACAAGGCTACGAGTAAATATACATGTCATTGCCATGAAGCAATTATGAGGCAAAATTAGATCAGTAATTACAGTCTTGAAAATAAAGTGGAGCTGCTTGCTTTTACCCAAACAGAAAAGCGGCACATTAATGAGAGCGGACAGTGGGCAGATGGTAGGACGAACTACAGAGAAGCCCTGCTTCAAGGTATCAACTAAAAACAGTTAACAAATCACCATAACATGAAGGAGAGAACAATTTCTTTGAATGAGTTGTTTCATATTACATTAACAGGCAGGATTTTTATGCCTTAGCGTTAGTGTTGGGGTTATGTATAACAAAAGTAACAAGTTAGAGGAATCTATTGAGGGTATATAATGAGTTACTGAAGGCTCGAAATTGCAACCATTATGTTTGGTTTTTCATCGGTTGCTGTAGGACCGTCACAAATGACTTTTTTTGTAATACCGTATTTTCCGGACTATAGGTCGCTCCGGAGTATAAGTCGCACCAGCCATAAAATGCCCCAAAAAGTGAAAAAAAACATATATAACTTGCTCCGGAGTACAAGTCGCATTTTGGGGGGCAATTTATTCGACAAAATCCCACACCAAAAACAGTCATGAACGAGCAACAACAGGCTAAGCGATAGCAACAACAGGCTAAACGATAGGTATGCTAACGTGACAAACACAAACAAAGAGCTGAGAACGGGCCTGACGTAACATATAGAGTGATTAAGGACAACTATTACATGAATAACATGTTTATAAAACCATCGGTGTCACTCCAATTCATTAAATCCATCGATCGTTCGATACGATAGCAACAGGCTAGATGATAGGTATGCTAACGTGACAAACACAAACGAGGAGCTGAGAACGGGCCTGACGTAACATATAGAGTGATTTAGGACAACTATTACATAAATAACATGTTTATAAAACCATCGGTGTCACTCCAATTCATTAAATCCATCGATCGTTCAATACGATACCAACAGGCTAAACGATAGGTATGCTAACGTGACAAACACAAACGGAGAGCTGAGAATGGGCCTGACGTAACATATAGAGTTATTAAAGAAAACGATTACATGAATAACACGTTTCTAAAATCATCGGTGTCACTCCAATTCATTAAATCCATCGATCGTTCTTTGTCAACAATGGGTACGCGCGGCTGAGGGCGCTTGCACTTCAAAATATTCCACAGGCTCATATAACGATAGATAAACTATATTTTAAATAACTACAATATAAGCAATAACATTATCAAACCACCCCTCCGTGAGTCGTCACCTTACCGTGGTGGAGGGGTTTGCGTGCCCCTATGATCCTAGGAGCCATGTTGTCGGGGGCTTCATGCCCCTGGTAGGGTCACCCATGGCAAACGGGTCCTAGGTGAGGGGCCAGACAAAGCACGGCTCACAGAAGCCCCTGATGACGAGTAAAATAAATGGACTTCGTTTTCCCTCGCCCGGACGCGGGTCACCGGGGCCCCCCTCTGGAGCCAGGCCTGGAGGCGGGGCTCGAAGGCGAGCGTCTGGTGGCCGGGCCTTCGCCCATGGGGCCCGGCCGGGCACAGCCCGAAAAGGAAACGTGGGTCCCCCTTCCCATGGGCTCACCACCTGTGGGAGGGGCCAAAGGGGTTGGGTGCAGTGTGAGCTGGGCGGCGGCCAAAGGCAGGGACCTTGGCGGTCTGATCCCCGGCTGCAGAAGCTGGCTCTTGGGACATGGAATGTCACCTCTCTGGCTGGAAAGGAGCCCGAGCTGGTGTGCGAGGCAGAAAAATTCCGACTAGATGTAGTCGGAGGAGCCTCCACGCACAGTTTGGGTTCCGGTACAAGCCCTCTGGAGAGGGGCTGGACTCTCTTCCACTCTGGAGTTGCCCACGGTGAGAGGCGTCGAGCAGGTGTGGGTATACTTATTGCCCCCCGGCTGGGTGCCTGCAAATGACACCCGGTGAACGAGAGGGTAGCCTCCCTCCGCCTTCGGGTGGGGGGACGGATCCTGACTGTTGTTTGTGTCTATGCACCAAACGGCAGCTCAGAGTACCCACCCTTCTTGGAGTCCCTGGAGGAAGTGCTGGAGAGCGCTCCTTCGGGGGACTCCATCGTTCTACTGGGTGACTTCAATGCTCACATGGGCAATGACAGTGAGACATGGAAGGGCTTGATTGGGAGGAACGCCCCCCCCCCGATCTGAACCCGAGTGGTGTTCTATTATTGGACCTCTGTGCTCGACACGGATTTTCAATAATGAACACCATGTTCAAACATAAGGGTGTCCATGTGTGCACTTGGCACCAGGACACCCTAGGCCGCAGCTTGATGATCGACTTTGTAGTCGTGTCATCGGATTTGTGGCCGCATGTTTTGGACACTCGGGTGAAGAGAGGGGCGGAGCTGTCAACTGATCACCACCTGGTGGTGGGTTGGCTCCGATGGTGGGGGAAGATGCCGGTCCGACCTGGCAGACCCAAACGCTCTGTGAGGGTCTGCTGGGAACGTCTGGCAGAATCTCCTGTCAGGAAGAGCTTCAACTCCCACCTCCGGCAGAGCTTTTCCCACGTCCCGGGGGAGGCGGGGGACATTGAGTCTGAGTGGACCATGTTCCGCGCCTCCATTGTTGAGGCGGCCGACCGAAGCTGTGGCCGTAAGGTCGTTGGTGCCTGTCGTGGCGGCAATCCCCGAACCCGCTGGTGGACACCGGCGGTAAAGGGATGCCGTCAAGCTGAAGAAGGAGTCCTATCGGGCCGTTTTGGCCTGCGGGACTCCGGAGGCAGCTGACAGATGGCCAAGCGGAACGCGGCTTCGGCGGTTGCTGAGGCAAAAACCCGGGCGTGGGAGGAGTTTGGTGAGGCCATGGAGAATGACTTCCGGACGGCTTCGATGAAATTCTGGTCCACCATCCGGCGTCTCAGGAGGGGGAAGCAGTGCAACTTCAACACTGTTTACAGTGGGGATGGCGTGCTGCTGACCTCGACTCGGGACGTCGTGAGTCGGTGGGGAGAATACTTCGAAGACCTCCTCAATTCCACCTAATCGCCTTCCATTGAGGAAGCAGGGCCTGGAGACTCTGAGGCAGATTCTCCAATCTCTGGGGTCGAAGTCACCGAGGTAGTTAAAAAACTCCTTGGTGGCAAGGCCCCGGGGGTGGATGAGATCCGCCCGGAATTCTTAAAGGCTCTGGATGTTGTGGGGCTGTCATGGCTGACACGCCTCTACAACATTGAGTGGACATCGGGGACAGTGCCTCTGGATTGGCAGACTGGGGTGGTGGTTCCCCTCTTTAAGAAGGGGGAACGGAGGGTGTGTTCCAATTACAGGGGAATCACACTCCTCAGCCTCCCCGGTAAGGTCTATTCAGGGGTGCTGGAGAGGAGGGTCCGTCGGGAGGTCGAACCTCGGATTCAGGAGGAGCAGTGTGGCTTTCGTCCTGGCCGTGGAACAGTGGACCAGCTCTACACCCTCGGCAGGATCCTCGAGGGTGCATGGGAGTTCGCCCAACCAGTCCACATGTGTTTTGTGGACTTGGAGAAGGCATTCGACCGTGTCCCTTGGGAGGTTCTGTGGAGGGTGCTTCGGGAGTACGGGGTGCCGAGCCAACTGATAAGGGCGGTTCGGTCCCTGTATCACCGATGCCAGAGTTCGGTCTGCATTTCCGGCAGTAAGTCGGATTCGTTCCCAGTGAGGGTTGGACTCCGCCAAGGCTGCCCTTTGTCACCGATTCTGTTGATAATTTTTATGGACAGAATTTCTAGGCGCAGCCGAAGTGTTGAGGGGGTCTGGTTTGGGGACCTCAGCATCGCGTCTCTGCTTTTTGCAGATGACGTGGTTCTGTTGGCTTCTTCAGGCTGTGATCTCCAGCTCTCGCTGGAACGGTTCGCAGCCGAGTGTGAAGCGGTCGGGATGAGGGTCAGCACCTCCAAATCCGAGTCCATGGTCCTGGATCGGAAAAGGGTGGAATGCTCTCTCCAGATCGGGGATGAGATCCTGCCCCAAGTGGAGGAGTACAAGTATCTTGGAGTCTTGTTCACAAGTGAGGGGAGGATGGAGCGCGAGATCGACAGGCGGATCGGTGCAGCGTCGGCAGTAATGCGGACCCTGTACCGGTCCGTTGTGGTAAAGAGAGAGCTGAGCCAAAAGGCAAAGCTCTCAATTTACCGGTCGATTTGCGCTCCTACCCTCACCTATGGTCACGAGCTATGGGTCGTGACCGAAAGAACGAGATCCCGAATACAAGCGGCCGAAATGAGTTTTCTCCGCAGGATGTCCGGGCTCTCCCTTAGAGATAGGGTGAGAAGCTCGGTCATCCGGGAGAGACTCGGAGTAGAGTCGCTACTCCTCCACGTTGAGAGGAGCCAGATGAGGTGGCTCGGGCATCTTATCAAGATGCCTCCTGGACGCCTCCCTGGGGAGGTGTTCCAAGCATGTCCCACCGGTAGAGACCCCGGGGACGACCCAGGACGCGCTGGAGAGACTATGTCTCTCAGCTGGCCTGGGAACACCTTGGGATCCCCTGGGATGAGCTGGGGAGAGGGAAGTCTGGGAGTCCCTCCTAAAGCTGCTGCCCCCGCGACCCGACCCCGGATAAGCGGAAGAAGATGGATGGATGGATGGATGGATGGATGGATGGATGGATGGATGGATGGATGGATGGATGGATTATCAAACCATCCGTGCACTTTAAATCCATTAAATCCATCTATCAAATTCCTCGTCCTTTGTCAACATCGCGGTGCGTGCGCCCTGACATCAGCCTCGTCTTTATTCCACAGATCTAGTATATAACTATATTGTAGCGTTAACAAAGTACAAGGATAGACGTGGGTTTGGCAAACGGCTCTTTATTAAACAAAACAAACTTCCAAGCGTGTGGCGGCGTGGACTTCCAGACACGAGAGCTCCATGGCATAGGATCGGGCGTGCGTAATGGCCATGTCCGAGCCCCATGCACCGTTCGCGGACAGCCACTCGGCCGAGCGCCGGCCCCCGACTCAGTAGAGTAGGACCGGGCGTGCGTAAAAGCCATAACAGTTTTTCAAACCTTCTATGTCACTCCAAATCCTTAATTCCTTCAAACTCTTTGTCCTCCGTGTCACTTAGAAATGATCACCGCTAATGATGCCGGTAGTCCTTACGTGGGTACGTTTGTCCTTTATGTAAACAACCGCCGCGCCGTGCCGCGCCGTGCCACGTGACGTCACTTGAAATAGTAATCCCTTGGGACATCACGGTTCCCCAAACTTTCTTTCTGCTGCTCGATTACTTTCTTTCAGCTGCATATTTTACAACTTGAAGTTTGTAACCTGCAAAATATGAGTTTCTTTTTGGTGTCATTTTTCTTAAGCCCACCCAGTTGATGAGCCACGGCCAACGGTGAAATTTAGAGCGCCCTCATCCAGTTTCGTCTGAAAATATAATTTTTTTCAGATGTAGTTTTTTGTTTTGTTTATTTGGTTGTTTTGCCAAAGTCTGCTTTATCGTCGATTTTTTTTCATATACCAAGACACACAAAGAGATTGAAATTACGTTCCCACTATCCCTCGGTGAGATAGTACACATATGCATACAAGCAACACAAAAAAAACCAAGAAGGCACAAACAATGAATAAATAAGAGTGTTGAATAAATGATAAACAAACAAATAATAATAAACAATAATAATAAATATAAGAGGAGCAAAAATGTAGCCAGTGTACATACAGCAGACAGTGGACTTGGATATGGTGCTTTAAAGTGTTAATTGCTTTATTTGATGTTTTCTCTATTTTTCATGTTTTGAATATGTTCAAGATAAAGATATAAAAGCATGTGAAGTGATCAACTATACTAAAAATAACATGAGAAGTGGTCAACTATACTTGTAAGTAAGTGATGTCTTAATGATCAAGTAAAAATTTGT
Organism: Syngnathus scovelli; assembly: GCF_024217435.2. Classification (NCBI taxonomy): domain Eukaryota; kingdom Metazoa; phylum Chordata; class Actinopteri; order Syngnathiformes; family Syngnathidae; genus Syngnathus; species Syngnathus scovelli. The sequence goes on along the minus strand of NC_090850.1, from coordinate 9,609,553 downwards.
GAAAAAAAACATCCCCTCCGCGAGTCGTCACCTTATCGTGGTGGAGGGGTTTGCGTGCCCCTATGATCCTAGGAGCCATGTTGTCGGGGGCTTCATGCCCCTGGTAGGGTCACCCATGGCAAACGGGTCCTAGGTGAGGGGCCAGACAAAGCACGGCTCACAAGCCCCTTATGATGAGTGATATAAATGGACTTAGTTTTCCCTCGCCCGGACGCGGGTCACCGGGGCCTCCCTCTGGAGCCAGGCCTGGAGGCGGGGCTCGAAGGCGAGCGTCTGGTGGCCGGGCCTTCGCCCATGGGGCCCGGCCGGGCATAGCCCGAAATGGAAACGTGGGTCCCCCTTCCCACGGGCTCACCACCTGTGGGAGGGGCCGAAGGGGTCGGGTGCAATGTGAGCTGGGCGGCAGCCAAAGGCGGGGACCTTGGCGGTCTGATCCCCGGCTGCAGAAGCTGGCTCTTGGGACATGGAATGTCACCTCTCTGGCTGGAAAGGAGCCCGAGCTGGTGTGCGAGGCAGAAAGATTCCGACTAGATATAGTCGGACTAGCCTCCACACACAGTTTGGGTTCCGGTACAAGCCCTCTCGAGAGGGGCTGGACTCTCTTCCACTCTGGAGTTGCCCACGGTGAGAGGCGTCGAGCAGGTGTGGGTATACTTATTGCCCCCCGGCTGGGCGCCTGCACATTGGGGTTCACCCCGGTGAACGAGAGGGTAGCCTCCCTCCGCCTTCGGGTGGGGGGACGGGTCCTGACTGTTGTTTGTGTCTATGCACCAAACAGCAGCTCAGAGTACCCACCCTTCTTGGGGTCCCTGGAGGAAGTGCTGGAGAGCGCTCCTTCTGGGGACTCTATCGTTCTACTGGGTGACTTCAATGCTCACGTGGGCAATGACAGTGAGACCTGGAAGGGCGTGATTGGGAGGAACGGCCCCCCTGATCTGAACCCGAGCGGTGTTCTATTGTTGGACTTCTGTGCTCGACACGGATTTTCAATAATGAACACCATGTTCAAACATAAGGGTGTCCATGTGTGCACTTGGCACCAGGACACCCTAGGCCGCAGTTCGATGATCGACTTTGTAGTCGTGTCATCGGATTTGCGGCCGCATGTTTTGGACACTCGGGTGAAGAGAGGGGCGGAGCTGTCAACTGATCACCACCTGGTGGTGGGTTGGCTCCGATGGTGGGGGAAGATGCCGGTCCGACCTGGCAGACCCAAACGCTCTGTGAGGGTCTGCTGGGAACGTCTGGCAGAATCTCCTGTCAGGAAGAGCTTCAACTCCCACCTCCGGCAGAGCTTTTCCCACGTCCCGGGGGAGGCGGGGGACATTGAGTCTGAGTGGACCATGTTCCGCGCCTCCATTGTTGAGGCGGCCGATCGGAGCTGTGGCCGTAAGGTCGTTGGTGCCTGTCGTGGCGGCAACCCCCGAACCCGCTGGTGGACACCGGCGGTAAGGGATGCCGTCAAGCTGAAGAAGGAGTCCTATCGGGCCGTTTTGGCCTGCGGGACTCCGGAGGCAGCTGACAGGTACCGGATGGCCAAGCGGAACGCGGCTTCGGCGGTTGCTGAGGCAAAAACCCGGGCGTGGGAGGAGTTCGGTGAGGCCATGGAGAATGACTTTCGGACGGCTTCGAGGAAATTCTGGTCCACCATCCGGCGTCTCAGGAGGGGGAAGCAGTGCAACGTCAACACTGTTTACAGTGGGGATGGCGTGCTGCTGACCTCGACTCGGGACGTCGTGAGTCGGTGGGGAGAATACTTCGAAGACCTCCTCAATTCCACCTACACGCCTTCCATTGAGGAAGCAGGGCCTAGAGACTCTGAGGCGGATTCTCCAATCTCTGGGGTCGAAGTCACTGAGGTAGTTAAAAAACTCCTCGGTGGCAAGGCCCCGGGGGTGGATGAGATCCGCCCGGAGTTCTTAAAGGCTCTGGATGTTGTGGGGCTGTCATGGCTGACACGCCTCTACAACGTTGCGTGGACATCGGGGACAGTGCCTCTGGATTGGCAGACTGGGGTGGTGGTTCCCCTCTTTAAGAAGGGGGACCGGAGGGTGTGTTCCAATTACAGGGGAATCACACTCCTCAGCCTCCCTGGTAAGGTCTATTCAGGGGTGCTGGAGAGGAGGGTCCGTCGGGAGGTCGAACCTCGGATTCAGGAGGAGCAGTGTGGCTTTCGTCCTGGCCGTGGAACAGTGGACCAGCTCTACACCCTCGGCAGGATCCTCGAGGGTGCATGGGAGTTTGCCCAACCAGTCCACATGTGTTTTGTGGACTTGGAGAAGGCGTTCGACCGTGTCCCTCGGGAGGTTCTGTGGAGGGTGCTTCGGGAGTACGGGGTGCCGAGCCAACTGATAAGGGCGGTTCGGTCCCTGTATCACCGATGCCAGAGTCTGGTCCGCATTTCCGGCAGTAAGTCGGATTCGTTCCCAGTGAGGGTTGGACTCCGCCAAGGCTGCCCTTTGTCACCGATTCTGTTCATAATTTTTATGGACAGAATTTCTAGGCGCAGCCGAGGCGTTGAGGGGGTCCGGTTTGGGGACCTCAGCATCGCGTCTCTGCTTTTTGCAGATGACGTGGTGCTGTTGGCTTCTTCAGGCCGTGATCTCCAGCTCTCGCTGGAACGGTTCGCAGCCGAGTGTGAAGCGGTCGGGATGAGGGTCAGCACCTCCAAATCCGAGTCCATGGTCCTCGATCGGAAAAGGGTGGAATGCCCTCTCCGGATCGGGGATGAGATCCTGCCCCAAGTGGAGGAGTTCAAGTATCTTGGAGTCTTGTTCACGAGTGAGGGGAGGATGGAGCGTGAGATCGACAGGCGGATCGGTGCAGCGTCGGCAGTAATGCGGACCCTGTACCGGTCCGTTGTGGTGAAGAGAGAGCTGAGCCAAAAGGCAAAGCTCTCAATTTACCGGTCGATTTACGCTCCTACCCTCACCTATGGTCACGAGCTATGGGTCGTGACCGAAAGAACGAGATCTCGGATACAAGCGGCCGAAATGAGTTTTCTCCGCAGGATGTCCGGGCTCTCCCTTAGAGATAGGGTGAGAAGCTCGGTCATCCGGGAGAGACTCGGAGTAGAGTCGCTACTCCTCCACGTTGAGAGGAGCCAGATGAGGTGGCTCGGGCATCTTATCAGGATGCCTCCTGGACGCCTCCCTGGGGAGGTGTTCCGGGCATGTCCCACCGGTAGGAGACCCCGGGGACGACCCAGGACGCGCTGGAGAGACTATGTCTCTCAGCTGGCCTGGGAACGCCTTGGGATCCCCCGGGATGAGCTGGATGAAGTGGCTGGGGAGAGGGAAGTCTGGGAGTCCCTCCTGAAGCTGTTGCCCCCGCGACCCGACCCCGGATAAGCGGAAGAAGATGGATGGATGGATGGAAAAAAAACATACAAGTCGCTCCTGAGTATAAGTCGCCCCCCACCCAGACCATGAAAAAAAACGCGATTTATAGTCCGGAAATTACGGTAATTATCCTACCGCTTATTCCATTGATTGCCTTTTGGTTTTCTTTTGTTCAGACAAATTATGTAGGTCTTACCTTAAGTTGCCACAGAAACTGTCGGAAAAGGGTTTTAAGGTAAGACCTACATAATTTGTCTGAACAAAAGAAAACCAAAAGGCTATTAGTACTGGAGACATAATGAACACAATCCAAACTAGTCCATTGATTAATCTGGGAGTACCCATCGCCCCTCCAAATAAGTACAACAAAGTATGGATTCTACATACGTCACAGAATGTGGTCTAACTAGGGATAGCTTAGTATATTACATCTGCTAATAAGTAAAAAACAAACTTTTATCCTACTGCCATGCAGTGGTGGACAGACGAATATTGTTGCAGCAACAATCGTTGGTTCTGAACACCCGCCAAATTATTAAAATATAATAATAATTAATAAACCAAACATTTTGTTTCGACAAATTTTGTGGTTGATGGAATCGAGTAGGTCGACTTTCTTCCCCCCAGCACGAGTGTGCTTGTAAAAATTTCAACTGGTCGCGCAGCACAAGGGCATGTTTTAATGCTCCTCCTTGTACATACAGTAAAGGCGTTCCAACTCTGTGTCCATCTTGTCAGACTACACACACAAGGTGGAATGCGCATCAGGTTAAATCCTTCCTACATGAACCAAATAAATAAATATCCAAGTCTGGATATGTCCTTTGCCACTTGGACGGTCAGCAAACTTAACTGGCACTATTTGCTTGTGCAAGGGTTTCTGTTTCAAAATATTTTTTTATCTACTTTGGTGCAACTTTAGAATGCAAAACAGCAGTGTTGTGCATAACACTTAACGAACGAAGGGTCCGTCATACAGTACAAATGTATATATATTGTATTGTATAGCCTAAGGCGGTTGCTTTGGGTGAAAGGCTGAGCGAGCGGGGAGATAAGCTGCCCGAGTGGTTTGCTTCATTAGGAAACAAAATATAAGCTTTCTGGTCCATTAGGACTGACTTTAGATGCAAAAGCACGGAAAGACAACGACTCACCTCATCAACAATGCATTGCAGTAACTGAAGAGGCTGAAAGAGGAGATGAATTTCACGTTAGTTGATAGGGATTTTCAGGGCAATATGGAAAGCCGTGTTGTGATTCGTCTTTGCAAATAAATCAAATGCAGGAAAGTCAGACAAAGCCATCCTTAGCTCCTATATTATTATTTTTTTTTCGCAACAATACCAGCATTTTGAGCCTGAACAAATATTTTACTGCAACTCCTGTGAAATGTGAGAACATGAGACCAGACTAAGAGTTTGCAAAGAAAAATAGAACTTACCATTAGTGATCCTTGGTTTTTCTGGATCTGTAACACAAACAAGAGATACGGCAATATGTAATTAGCATATCATAATCAAGACGATCCACTTGGACACATTATGATCACTAGGAGAAAATTATTGCTTTCCTGGTGGCAATTTGTGGGTATGCGTAACACCATTTACATAATGAAAACACACAATTGTTAATGGCCTTGCTCTCATTTGGGAGAATGGGCATAAAAGATCCACTAATGTGAATTCTCAGAGTACCATTTTATTCTTGCCCTGCAGGTTATCTCGAGGTACTGAGATGTACAATAATTGCTACAATCGGCATGACCAGATGTCAAAGTGAGCAAGCACCAAGTTCTAATCTATAACACAGTGGAACTTGAAGTCGATTCAAGATGCTGGTCTCCGATTTGTCTGGAATCAGAATATATTTTTTCCAAAAGGAATAATGGAAAAAAAATATACAGAGTAGCGAGTTGACCATAAAAAACAAAACAAAAAAAAAAACGCCGAATTATTAATTCTTAAGAGTCAAGTCAGAGAGCACAAAAGATTCTCAATGTGGACGCTCAATGTTGTTGTGACTTTCGGTTTGTCCCATTAGTGGTCACCACAGTGAGTTTTGTTTTTTTGAAACAACTCGGTCTTATTTTCTCAATCCAGGCTTCATTATTTAAATACTGTATCTTTATATTACTCAGTGAAAGATGTAATAGAATGCCTAACAGAAAATAGTCATTGATATTTTTACAGGTTGCAAAGGGGTTATGAACAAGTGGATTTTTACTTTCACAAGACATTGTGAGATCCTGTGCGAAGAGATATACAATATCTGTTCCAGCTCTGCATTTTCGTGAAAAACTCAAATTGGGCCACAGCTCATATCAATATCGAATACGGACACCCCTACTTGCCATTAATAGTGAGAACCCACAAATAATTGAGTGCCCACAAAAGGAGTTAGTCATTACATACATATGCCACAAGATGGCAGCAAAGCAATTGAAACGGAGCGTATCATGAACCATCGTCGACATACAATTAACATATAACAACTCATTTTTCTGCAATTTTACTCAACAATAACTGTTGGGGAATTTGCGAGATGAAAAGACGACTATTGGTAACTGCATCTGGAGCAAAACAAAACGTTCACTTTCATCTTTTGGCTTTCGCAAAGGAACGCCAAAAAAACAGGACATGTCAAACAGACGACACCATAAATTAATGAAACTCTAGAACAGCAAGATTCCACAAGACAGCTCGAAAGTCTTTTATTGATTGGCTTGAGCACACACCAGTGAGAATTTACAGTAAATACCCGAGGATCAGTTCCACAAAAACCTTTCTAGGAAAAAAGTTTAGATTTTGTTCTACCAATTGATGGCTGTTCCAACATCAAGGCTTTCCTAATGTGTGTCTAATCTAATGACGTTTCCTAAAAAAATGCTCATAATGCAACTTTTTTGACAGTATATTCCAGCACTTATTGATTCACTCAATTAAATACAGGTTCCCACACACTGTAAATATCAAGAGACTCTTAAACTGCCTCCATATCCACTTTTGCCTGATTCAGACACATTAAAGGCAACAATGTAAAAGTAATTTGCCCTGAAATAATTACTTGGACCAAATTGCATACTGCTTCAGAGGTTGAAATTGTATTGTGGAACACAAACCAATTCAAGCATAACCAAGCACTTATTTTTGTACGGGGAAGCCTAACCACATATCAAAATTGATCTTCTGCATATCTTTCTTGACATGGAGTTTGCTTATCATTTGAATTTGAACATAAACGTTAAGTTGATCTAAAACAGGACATTTTGCATTTTTGTCACGCTTAAATGTTTCAGACATTTCCTCGCGTCCCTGTGTGCTCTGTTTGTACACGGTCTTGTCTTCTATACGACCTTTCATACACACTACAGCATTATAGGACTATGATGAATTAAGACCTTGCTCTGGATAGCTGGAGCAAGTCAAAACGTTCACAAACACGGCCTTGTGTTTTGCAGTAAAACAGCAAAGTGAAAAATAAAAATCCCATTTAGCATACAAACAGACATGTCAGTCGGAATCAAATGTGCTGCTGGCACATCAGATCGAGTGTCTTCGAATACTTTTGGGCCATTGGAGAAAGACCTCAATTAACTCCTGACAAAGATCTTTGATCATGACAAAGAAGTATTCACACATTACGATCTACTACTATACGACGACCTTGAGTGTCTTGAAAGGCGCCTTATAAATAAAATGTATCATGATTATTATTATTATTACTGTGAGCACAATAACATGCATCATGTTATCTTTCACTAGACTACAATACAGACAAAAAAAAAATCATTTCTCGGTCTGTATTAAAATGCTTTCTGAGAAAGTGTAGTGGGGGGGGATTTATAAACAGCTGTCCCAACGTCTGTAAAAATGACAGTTTAGGCCTGAGGACTTTGGCTATAGCTGTGCCTTGCTAGATCCAAGTCCTCTTGCCAGACCACTCGGCAACAGCCTGCAGGTGATCGGTCAGCAGTACCATATGGAGGCTGAGAAAAATTAAGAGATTAAAAGCTGCATGACACTAAGACACTAAGACTTTTGGAGCTTTTACGTATTGCTTCACTTAAAAAAAAAAAATTAAAAAAAGACCAAGAACCAGATATGACAAGGTCCGCACCATGGCTTTACAGTTAATAATAATAATAATAATTATAACAACTCATCTATTATTTATTATATAGTGCTTTATAATAAATAATAATAACTCATCTATATGTCTATTTATTATAAAGCACTTTAAAAACATGTTTACAAAGTGAATTGAAGAAGCATGCATTTACAGTTTAAATGGACAACAGCTATCATACGACCTACTGTGTAAAAATGAGTAAAGCAAGGCATTGCAGAAGAACCCAACAACAGGGTCCTTCCTTCCTTCCTTCCTTCCTTCCTTCCTTCCTTCCTTCCTTCCTTCCTTCCTTCCTTCCTTCCTTCCTTCCTTCCTTCCTTCCTTCCCCCACTCCCTTTCTTGCCTACCTCCTTCCTTCTCAAAAGCCAGTCTTAAAACTTCATCTTCATCTTAAAACTTCATCTTTCCACTGCATATTATAGCCCTTCAGCCTCGATCTCAAAGATATTGCGCTTGTATTGTTCCATAAACATTCAAATGACAGACCCGGAAGAGCCAAGTGAGAGGGGGTGGGTGGCGGGGCGGATCTTCCGTGAAAGGTCAATTATGGTGATGTATTGTTGTATGCGTGGCTCAGTGAGAAGCCTTGCATCTGCATTCGGAACCAGGTGTAGGCAAATGAGTGATTTTTGATTCACCGGAGACAAGTGAGAGAAAATGGGCACAATAATTATTTTGGAGTCAAACAGTGTATGATTAATATTAATATAACATAATAAAATATATATGAATATTTAGAAAAGCAAAAGCAAAGGTGAGAGGAAATGAGCACAAGATTTTTTGGGGAGTCATTAATATTATTATAACATAATAAACTATATATATGAATATTAAGTAAAGCAAAAGCAATCAATACAGGAAAAAAAAAACGTCTTCCAAAAACTGCGTGACCTTGGGTGCCTTGAAAAGCCCTGAAAGTACGTAAACTCAAAGCATAGCTGAAACACTGCACTGTAGATAGAAACCACAGGCTCTCATTTCGTGCATAGGCCCGAGATGGAAGCTGAGGTAACCAGAATCAGATTGCTCAACTAGAGATTAGTGAGATAAACCCATTTGAAGGGCTAATTAAGACTTGATGAGATTGGGAAGTCACTTCTGTGGTCGGCAATTACATCTGAGCAGGACTTAAGGTAATGCAATGAGAGAAAATGCTGCACTCAAATAAAAGACAGCGTGCATCAATTTAAAAAAAAAAAAAGCAACAAACAACAACCCAAAACTAAAGAACAATCTAGTTGACACAAACCTCTTCATCCTGGCTTTCAAGAGGACATCTAATGAAACCTTGGAATCCTTTATTATTGGCTTTCAAGAGGACATCTAATGAAACCTTGGAATCCTTTATTATTCCCGTGAAAAGTGACTAACAAAGTCAGTTTCATGCATTGTATATACAGAGTTCAGTTTAAGATTAGTTTGACTGTCTTTGTATAATTTAGTACATTACCTGAAGACCATAAAAGCACAGTCAGGTAAGTCGATCATTTTAATATTAAATCTTTCCCTATTGAAGGATTTCAAACAACTGAATGTATGTGTGGATTAATACCAGTGTGCTTGTATTATGCTTGGAAGTATCAGAAACTGTACCTTTGTGGTATAAATACTGCACAATTACTTCTTAAAATACAAACTTTATCACAAGGACATGGAATTTAATACAAATACATTAAAATGGCTTTTATGTATTTTTATACGTATATTTCATAACATACCGTGTATTATTCATGTCTTTTTATTTATTTTGTACCTTTTTGACTAGAAATTAAAAATGAAATTAAAAACTTACCTGTGGATAGGGAAACATTCCGAGGGCCAGCTGTGTGGAAATGAGTACAAAATGTAAGTGAATATATTTTAGTATTCAAGAAAACCCCCCCCCTTGACCATGAACAGAATAAATGGGAAGGAGATCATGGATGGTTGGTTGGATGTTTGAACTGAAATTTTGGAATTGACATATGAATTCGATGCACAATTTCTTCACGGGCCACCTAAAATGATTTGGCGGGCCGTATCTGGCCCCTGGGCCTTTACTTTGACACATGTGTTGTAGGGGGATTTGTGACGGGTGTCACAACAAGTTACAAGTCCAAAACGGGTTTTATTGATTGAAACATGATCATGATGGAGGAAGCTCAATCTAAATCGATTAGGCATGCAAGTCATTTCATGTCGCTCAATACCTCGCGAAGATGAACTGAATAAAAGGAGACAGGTAAAACGGGGTTAAACAATCACAGAGAGTTCCTGTCAATAATTTTGACTTGGCTCATTTTGTGTGAGCTGTCTTATTGTTTCACTTTTAATGATATTAAACAATATTGACACAAAAAGCTGAGGCAGAAGAGCAAATCATTTGTTCTACTGTAGCCAGAAACGGATTGAAAATCGATAGCCTGAGTGGGCAGGCAAGTGACAGGAGTGGGATACTAAAATTTAAATTATATTTGAAAACACATTGTCAATCAGGCACTTTAGCAAGACCCTCGGGAACAATGAACACTGCTTCACTGCATCATCTTCAGCTCTCACAAGACACACGCATGCACAAACACACCTATGAATCTAATCTCATAAAATCTGACAATTTATCATCATACCTCCATGAAAGAGATTCCAACGCTCCAGACATCTGCATGGATACCGTACTGTTCGCCGGATATCCGTTCTGGCTGTGTAAGAAAAAAAAAATCGGTCATGGACATGGTTTCTCAGTCAGACAAAAGCCATGATAGCTTATGTCCACTTACCGCCATGTATGCATTTGTTCCCACATATGTTTTGGCAATTGAATTCACCAACTGTAAAGAGTAAAACAGATACTGAATGAAATACCTTATAGCTGTTATCCAGTGTTATTTTGTAGGTGTATGATGTTGGAACCTTCATTTGAGGTTAAAAAATAGCAGTTTCAAGACTTTTTTTGTCTATTAAAAAAAATCTAAATATTCAGGTTTGATGTTCAGATAAATGTCCCAAATACTGCCATTACAAACACACATTGCAACATTCTCCAAAGGCACATACTGAGAAGAAACACAATGACAAGGGTATTGTCAGTCACCCATGCTTTCACTACCTCTTTTGAATGCATATCAATGAGGCTTCGCAGTTGTGGATGTGGTCATAATTATAACGAGATATTTTTGAAGGGTGTACTGTAGAACAATGGCATGGGGGGTAATGTGAACGCATGAGAAAGACCCTTGGGAAAGCACTGGTTGTAAAATGAATGCATTGATTGACAACTTGACCAAAGGCACAAAGCACTGCACGCAATAGAAAAGTGTATCTTCCAACCATCAACCTAACATTCAACAAACGAGTTTACCTGAGTGCTGACACCGAAGTCGCATAGCTTGACTTGTCCTCGGGTGTTCACCAGCATATTGGAGGGCTTGACATCTGCAGAAACAAACTGCATGATACAACTGCAACATCAGCAATCTGACACTGATCTTTATCAACTTGGATCCTTTTACTAACACAAAGCCCAAACCAAGGTTCACTCACCTCTGTGAAGAATCTTTAAGCTCCACAGATATGTTAGGCCTTTCACAACCTGCCCAGAAAAAAGAAAAAGATCCTAATTAAGAAATTTCAACGTCATTCAACTTCACTCCTTTTCAAATAATCAAGTAATAAATTGCAATAGTGTATTAATTTTGTCAGCTATTCTATGAAATGCTTGTAAGTACAGGCTCATAAGTGGGATTGTTTTGATCTGTAGTCTCATCTCAAGTGAGTCCCTTTTGTAGACGGGGAATGTCATTAATTGGCCATGATGACAAGAGGACTTGTCATTCAGGCAGTCGATAAAAATAAGTCAATGATTCAAGACAAAATGACAGAAAAAAAGTTTTTCATTTGTGTGTAGACCTTGCGATTACCATTCTTTCATTAGTCAAACTTTTGGCTCTGTAAACCTTGAATTAGTTACTACCCAAGTGCAGATACTGAGAATTAATTGAGCTGAATAGCGTCTCTCCTGAACGCCATTAGAAAGTGCAGTTAGTACAACAGCACAGAGTCGGAAAAGTACACTTGTAAAAAGTAATGCAACAACCAGCAGTGGGAGCTTTTTCTGAAGCTTTTTGACCATCCATAAAGTAAAAAAAAAGTATCTTTGGTCAAGAAGCCTAAAGTGGTACGAATGAAGTTAGAGCTTTATACTTCGGCCCTCTTAGATGCCTTTCACGTGATAATTAAAGGTGATGGTAAACAGAAGGGAAAGTCGTAAATTACTGATTTAACACAGACTTAATAGATGTCATTGATTAAAGACAAAGTTTGAGGAGGGAGACAGAGTAGAGGATGAGCGACCAGAAAATGGTAATGATTTTTCAAAGAGGACATTCACATAACATCAAGGCCATTACTATTAAAGGGCAAGGTACTGTATAATGGAGGATTAAAAGAAAAAAAAAAAAAAGAAGAGTTGATCCTTCAGGCACATAGCCTGTGGTCAGGACTGCACTATATCGAGGCTAATTAATCTTTTCACACGTGTTTTCTTTCTTCTAATCTGCTTTTATCAAACAAGTTTCATGTATTCAATCCCCATTTATCTTGTACATTTGGTTAAAAAATTGTGAGTCGGTCACCCCTTTCTATTTAAAAAGTCTTAGCTCAGTAAATGCCAAGAACAACGTAAGAAGTTGACTACGATCGAAACATTCAGTGCCAAGGTCGCGTTATGCCATTAGATGCATTTTCTTTCCATCAAGAGGGATTGACGCGCTGGCGCTTTAAATTTTGATCACTTTGAGGGGTGGTAATTCTAAATCGCCATCAAAAGGTAGCGATGCACCATTTCAGGTTGGAAATCTCCTCTGTTGGCCAACTGTTTCCATGTTGTGTGCTATAACTTACTGCCACAGCAATCCTTCCCAGGACATGCTCTGGAATCCTTTTATACACGTCAAGTGAACCACCTGTATTGGGATAAACAGTTATTTCATTTATCCAAAAACAATCACTTGATTATAATTAATTGATGACAAATTATGGAAACCTGGCTTTTTAATGTTTGCCATACAAATGCCGTAGTTGTGTCTCTGGAAGTGTGAAAGCATAATATAGCTCCTTCAAGAGAATAAGCTTTTTACATTGACAAATGTAAGATGCACTTTGAACAGAATCACATCGCATGCAAACAAAATATTTTCAGAATTTTCAACAATTAGTTTTTGATCACCCTTATGTGTCGTCATCCACAATGAATCAAAGGTAATTTACTGAAAGGTCATTTACTGCTTATTAAAAACAGTGGAAAATGAATAAATGTCTGACTGGGTCACAAATTTCCCCCAAAAATCACTCACAATTGTGTATTCAGTATACAAAAAGTTATTGTATTGCTTAAAATCCAGTTTTTTTTTCCATCTGGAAAATTAAAAATTGCCTATTTTTAAATAGAAACAAAAGATTCAGGGAATAAAAAAAAAACTATCTGCTTTTTGAAGAGAGGAAAATTATTAACTATCAACGTTTAAAACAAATGCCAAGCTGTTAGATATACTTTGTTGACAGTTTGGCAAAAGTGTGAAACAGGGGATTCAATGCATTAACAGAGTTGACACACAACTACTAACACATCTCACACTGATTGAAATGGGAGTGCACGCGCGTACACACTCACACAAAACACACACACACACACACGCACTTCAAATTCCACTCAAGTCAGATTTGTTACACCCTTGTAGCTTTTAGCACACTGGCATGCTAAGCAGCTCACAACACCGTGACATTCTTTTGATCAGCAGATGTGTAAATGGATACATGGGAGAGACATGGAGGACAGGTCAGAGCAACACCAGTCGTTGATGTCACAGAAAAACTCACCATCCATAAATTCTGTACATATGGATATCCTGTTCTCCACAAAAAAAGCACTGAAGAAAGTGATGATGTAGGGTGAGTCACACTGCAATAAAAATAGAAAAAAAGAATAATTGCAGAGTATAAAAACAGTACTTCAAATCACCCATATTATTAGAAGACCTAAATTAAATTAAAAAAAAAATGATGTCGGTTTTCCAAGCCAAGTTTTTTGGGGGTCTGGAAATGTTTCTATCTTTTATATATGCATTACTAATAAAAATATCTGACAGGTTTGATTGTTTCCCAGATTAGCCTAGTAATTAAGAGAACATTTTCCAAAGAGGTTGCTCTTCATTATAACAATTTGTATCTAATGTATCATGAGGGTGGAATGAAGGCTGTTTTGGCTGATAAAAAGCACATTATAGTCCAACGCCTTGCGAAAGGAATGAAAACACCAGACATTGGGAAAAAAAATCTCATACTGTAAAAGGACTCATGTCATATCCCCTCACATATCATTTTCCTTTAATCGTTCTATTCAAAACATATTCTTTTTTTTTTTTAGCTTTTAGGCATGTTTTAATGCCAATTCTTCACTAAGTGATGCTTTCTTTCGTTCTCTCATCTTGAAGCAATCCTACTCATTCCTTCTCTCTAAGGAGCAGCCCCACCAGATCTAAGAAAATGATCGGTTCTCACTGTGTGATGTCACAACGTGAGACGCCACCCCTGTACCGCCCTTGCAGATTAAACACATGCCCAGTTTCTCAGAGTAGCTGTCCCTGCAATTTGAGTTGCCGTATGGCTGTTTTGATTTTGTTGCATTAATCAAATTATAAAATGTTTCCACATACATCTCGCAGTGTATTCAAGTATTCGCCATTGTTATTTGGTGCAATAAATTATTTTTTCTATGTAGTTTTGAGGCGTCCTACTTTGTGAGCGGTCACTGAATGCACCTTTAGTTTACAGACGAACGCGAGTACAATGGAGGCGAGTTACATTTCAAGGACATTAGGTTATGTCTGGCTTGAAATCTAGCATAACAAAAACAAGACAAATTACCAATTAACCGTAAATGAGATTCATGTAGATTCTATTTTTAAATCTTTAAATTGTTTTAACGCCTGTTTTTGTTTTTAATTTTCTTCAATTATATTATTATAGCTGCAGCATACTGGAATTTTCCCGTGTGGAACAGTTCAATAAATAACTTAAACAAAAAACGTTCTAGATGTACCTATAATCTGGACATCAAATTGTTCAATAAAATGAATTACACAGAAACTAACCTTGTAGAGAATTTCTAACTCTGACATGATCTGCTTCTGTAGCTCCACAGTGATGTCAAGAGGAATCACCTATTAGAATAATGCAAAATAGAAATACCACAATTAAAGAGAGTTTATTCCACCCACACCCACCACATCTTAAATCAGTTCCCAGGTATCTTTTTTTTTAAGATAAAGTCTTTGTCAAGGATCCCCAAGTATCAAACATAGTCAAGGTTGATGAGGGAAAACATTTTACTTGATAATTTATTAATTAATTAAATATTTATAATATAAATAAATATTAATAAATAAATATTAATATAATTTATTTTTCCTCTGAGGTGAGCAATAGACAAACAAAAAGTAGGTATGACATGATACTTTGAGCTGTGTGCTTACGCCGATGCTAATCTAACAGGGGCAAAAAAGTTGGAGCACTTCGTGCTTGTACATGGCACAAATAAAAACCCAAAGGATTCCTGCAAATTGTTCTACAGATGGTTTCCCACCTTTCCAGTTCCATTGCGCAGCCAAGAAAAGAAAAAAAAGAAAAAAAAAAGAAAAATTAAAAATACATTCAGTTCTGAACATCCTGAATCAGTTCTAATTTCTTTGGTTGCACATGGATAATAAAATTTAAGTGGTCACTCTCACTATCGTGTTGAGGTAAATAAAAAAATAAAAAATCCCTTCAATAGTTACAATTACAATTAAGTTTGTTGACCTTTTTTCTCCTCTAAAAATATCTTTGATTTGAACATAAACTGAAATGCTCATTTAGCATTTTCATTTACTCGTCCAATTTTCAGGTCATGAGCATCTTCAATTTTAAGGTACCTGACAAAGTCAATACTGAAATGCTCATTTTGCATTTTCCTTTAATCGTTCTATTTTAAGGTAGTGAGCATCTTCAATTTTAAGATACTTGACAAAGTCCACTGAAATGCTCATTTAACATTTTCCTTTACTTGTTCAATTTTAAGGTAGTGTGCATCTTCAATTTTAAGGTACTTGAAAAAGTCAATACTGAAAATCGCGTCAACCTCAAGAAAAACAAAATATAAGGCATATGAATGTCTCACCTTAACAGCTAAGACACGCTTGCCGAGTAGATGATAAGCTCTAGAAGGACAAAAAAAAAAGAAGACCACATAAAAACTGCATGTCACATATTTGCTTGTGCTCTTCTTTTAAAGGAGCTTTAAAATAAGACAGGAGTGACAGTAAGACACAGCAAGGTCAAATTGGCTACACTGCAGCAATTACAGACAGTCCCAAGGTTAGTATGTTGGCAAGAGAAGCACAGCCCTATTATGATTTAATGATTAAAGTCCTTAATACCAGAATAGAGGGTTAGTTACACACTGCATGAATAGTTTACTAGTCACAATAGTTAAAGACCTCTCACCACACATTTGTCAAGAATGCACATGGTCTAACAGGAGCCAGGTGACGAGAGATGGTCTGGGTCCAGATATCACATGGTTTACTTAAGCGTGTTACCTACCTGTAAACAGTGATCCAGACTAGTATCACATTGCTTCTTGGCTAGACACCTACAACTTGTGTGTGTTTGAATTCAAACTATTGCAAGTCAATAGGTGTCCTTTAGATGACTCATACACATAAATCAAAGTGGAATGGCTAAATATATGGACACAAAACTGACTTGAATGAATACACTGTTATTTCTTTTAGCCCCAAGAGTGTTTTTGAACTGTAGTGTCATGTTCTCCACGAAAGAGCAATTTCACAAAAGGCTGATGTCCTTGTTTTCCCGTTGATGTCTCAGTGTTGTTCTAAACAACAATCAATATCAGCTAAGCATGACTGCTGCCTCGTAATTAAAACGAGGATGTTAATTGAGGCTAGATCGCAGGGGTAGAAAAGTTAATGCTGAATGAGCAGGTTGTGGAAGCCTAAAAAGCTATCAAACAAACTACCTGGAGTCCTCCCATTATTCGAGCCTGAGTTACCAAGCATGTGGCTGAGTTGCTGTGTTCAAAATTTGTTCTAATTTTGCTTGAATCATGTCTTTAGAATGTCGATTGGTCTCTGAACAGACCAATCACATTATGACCACTTGCACATATACTGCAATGGTTTCATTACAAGAGCTGTGCAAAATATTTTTTATTTACAACAATAATCTTTATATTTGACTCACAATTTACGCTGTCAGGAGGATTTACGTTTAATAACGGCTATCATTGTGCTTGTAGTTGGCTGAGGTATAAAATTATCATAGCGAGAGATCTGGTTTACCACGAAAGTAAAATAACCAAAATATGAAAGTCATGCTCTCATTATGTATGTGTGTGTGTGTGTGTGTGTGTGTGTGTGTGTGTGTGTGTGTGTGTGTGTGTGTGTGTGTGTGTGTGTGTGTGTGTGTGCGTGCGTGCGTGCGTGCGTGTGTGTGTGTGCGTGTGCGTGTGCGTGCGTGTGAGTGTGCGTGCGTGCGTGCGTGCACACGTTTACATGTTTATTTTGCCTCCTCAATTACATTTTGGTTTTATGCAAGGACTTTGTCCGAAAACAAACAGGAAGCTTTGTTTTATTTGGAATAAAAAAATAAAAGTCTCTTAAAATGAAATGCATTGAGCTAAACGGAGAGTTTTCGCTTGAATTAGAGCTGACAGTAAATTAAACATTGCTTGCCGTGGAACAATTTGTTTGTCAAAACCGATACAGTAATAACTGTATAAGGACGCTAGAAGACAGAATCAGAATCTTAATTAAGCATGGTAAAAGAGACACATTGCATTTTTAAAAGTGTGGGGGGTGTTATATAGATAAACATATGGTACAGCTTGGTTAAAGAAGACTGTCCTTGACCACCTCAGGCCTTAACGCTGCCGTTTGAATTACAGAGTTACAAGCCTGTGACAGCGGGAGAGATGGGGACAAGGTTACATAGCAACCCCCATCACTTCCCCCTGATCCGACCCCAGTAAATGTGCCTCATTGTCTGGATCTTATTTACACTGTAGCTCCTGTGTAATAAAAGCTCCATCATGCAGTATTCATAGGCCCTCTCGCGATGTGTCTCAAGTAGGGGCTGTATGTTAGGAAGGCTGGCCTCCTGGATCAGGGCTAATGCAGTACTTGTACACTGCCACGTGCTTGACAGGCCACCGCTCTCTCTACCTGACAGCTATTATGGCCTCAGTTAAGACACAGAGGCCAAATCCTAAACACAAACAGAGATGCAACTACAATTTGTACTCAGAGATACTATGAGGGCCTTCAGAACTCTGCAAAGAATCTGAATTTAATTGCACTTGTGTATTCAGATGAGGCAGATGAGATGGACTCCTGAAAATGTGTGTTTAAAAATAAAAATAATAATAATAGGCTGACACTGATGGATGGCCAGGTCACGTCTTATGGCTTTAGAGAGTTGAGATGTTGGTAACATCCAATTGAGTCAAAATGGCTTTGGTTCATAAATGGGTCAAAGGGTTAAAGGCTGTGGGGGCCTTTAGTGATGCCTTTACACTTGATAAGCACAACAAAAACAGGACCAGTGGATTACGGCGGACGAGCATAAATGGGCGACAGGAATAATCTTTTCAAGTACCGTAATTTCCGGACTATAAGTCGCGCTTTTTTTCATAGTTTGGGTGGGGGGGGCGACTTATACTCAGGAGCGACTTATATATGTTTTTTTTCACAAATTTTTACTTGATCATTAAGACATCACTTACTTACAAGTATAGTTGACCACTTCCCATGTTATTTTTAGTATAGTTGATCACTTCACATGCTTTTATATCTTTATCTTGAACATATTCAAAACATAAAAAATAGAGAAAACATCAAATAAAGCAATTAACACTTTAAAGCACCATATCCAAGTCCACTGTCTGCTGCATGTACACTTGCTCTATTTTTGCTCCTCTTATATTTATTATTATTATTTATTATTATTTGGCCCGTTCTCAGCATTTTGTTTGTGTTTGTCACGTTAGCATACCTATTGTTTAGCCTGTTGTTGCTATTTAATGTATTGGAGTGACACCGATGGTTTTATAAACATGTTATTCATGTAATAGTTGTACTTAATCACTGTATATGTTACGTCAGGCCCGTTCTCAGCTCTTTGTTTGTATTTGTCACATTAGCATACCTATCGTTTAGCCTGTTGTTGCTATTGTTTAGCCTGTTGTTGCTATTTCATGACTGTTTTTGGTGTGGGATTTTGTCGAATAAATTGCCCCTCAAAATGCGACTTATACTCCGGAGCGACTTATATATGGCTTTTTCACTTTTTGGGGCATTTTATGGCTGGTGCGACTTATACTCCGGAGCGACTTATAGTCCGGAAAATACGGTATACATTTAATCAGAATTTAAATTTTTATTTTTTTTTACTGAAATATAGTAACAATTTTTAAACTTTTTTTTTTTTTTTTTTTTAAATTGTTCCAATTGTATAACACAGGGGTTTTCAACTGGTTTTGTCCAAGGGACTACCATTATAACCAAGAAGCAACTCAACTCTGCTTTGGAGGAACATGATTTTATTTTGTATCGAAGGAGGACAGGCTATTTATTTGCATCTGTATGTATATTTTGAGAATCTCAGCTACATTTGACATACTGTATTTTCCGGATTATTAGGCGCAGTTTTTTTTCATAGTTTGGCCAGGGGTGCGAATTATACTCAGGAGCGACTTGTGTGAAATTATTAACACAGTAGATCATTTCACATGTTATTTTCACACTAAACCGCTAGAGGGCGCTCTATGCCGGTGGAATAATTGGAACTGCAACTGACGATAAGTCTGACGTAAGCGACGTACAAGAGTGCTGCATCTTCTACTTCCGGCGTTAGCGGAGCTTCTTAAAAGTGACACAGAAGATGAAGATTTCATTGGATTTAGTGAATTGGAGTGATACGGATGGTTTGATGAACTTGTTATCATGTTATTTATGCTATAGTTATCTGAATAACTCTTACTATGTTATGTTAACATACCAGGCACGTTCTCAGTTTGTTGTTTGTGTCATGTAACGTTAGCATACCGTACAATTATTCAGCCTGTTGTTGCCTACATTCTATTTTTATTTTAAATTGCCTTTCAAGATGACATGTCTGTTCTTGGTGTTGGGTTTTATCAAATAAATTTCCCCCAAAAACGCAACTTATACTCAAGTGCGACTTGTACTCTGGAGAGACTTAAATACGGTCATTTGAGTGGGTAAATTAGCTGGAAAATCATTCAAGTCTAAATAATAAATACATTTGGTTGTTAAATATGTTGCAATTATTTTCCATTTCCAATTTTGCGGCCCATCTGCAATAATGCCACAGACCACAAGAGGGTCGCGGACCACCGTTTGACTATACCTGGTATAACGTATCAATTTCCACGCAATAGCATTTCAACCTCAACTTTATTGATGTTGGTTTTGTATACGAAGTGCTTACAGTATGAAAATGCCTTGCTTCTACTATTAAGTACTTTTATAACAAAACAATGCACAACAGCAAAACAAGTGAGATATGTATTATTTTCTCCCCTCTTCTCTCAACCATAAAATTTTCAGCACCAAATCATATGGATTTTCTGCTGAGCTAAATTGACTGAGAAGTTGTTGGATTTGCAATATTGGCCTTCGCAAGTGTACTGTAACCATTTGTACCACTAAACATCAACATTCAGTTTGTCCTACAACTATGAGAGATTGGACTTTAATGAAACAATCTCAAAGCGATAAAAGAGTCAAATTTGTTTGGACTGAGACAAGAGAAAATAAATAGACAGCATTGTGGCCTTGCTCGATTGGAAATTTACTGGGTTTGCTGTGGATGTGAGAGAACACTCGGCTGAGTCAAGGTTAGTTGGAGCAGTAATCAATACTTCAATCTCAATAAAACCGCTCAATGTAGGTGGATTGATAGAGGGAGGAAATAAGGGAGGAGTGCAGGAAAGAGAGAAGCAACATTACTGTCATAACTTTAGCTGCTAAAAAATACATCCGTCTCACCATTGAGGACAGAGCTGCAGATCATGGTTGTTAAATAAAGGCCAATTAAGTCAATCTCATTGCCTCAATCGAGTGCATATTGGTTAACTCCGCAACAAAATAAATAACTGACAAAATAGTCATATAATAGCTTGATTGAAGATAAAAAACAAAAACAAAAAAAACGGGGCAACCAAGCATGGTCAAAGAAGTCAGCTGCAGAGTGAAAGGTCCAAACTAGACAAGAAAATCCCCTACCACCATCCCCAATCGTATCATGTCAGAGCATCAGCATGTATCTTTTCAGAGTAAATTCCCAACATTGTGACTTCAGTGCCATGTTGCGTTAGCCAAGAAACACTTACTTGTAAACTGTGCCTCCATTTCCTTGTCCAAGCTGCTCTTGGTATTGGATATCTTGGGCATTTATCTGAAAAGTAACAAGAACAAGATATATCTTAATACAGTAGGTACCGACGCCAAAATGAAATGGAAGAGGCAACAAAAAAAAAAAAAATTGTTCACTGTTGTAATACTATTGTTAATTATGTTCTTCCATTATGTCAACAAAATGGAGACTATGGTCTTATCAGTTTACTTCTAAACCCATCGTCATTTGTCCACATATGCAGAGGAACTTAAAACAAAATAAACGAACCCATTGTTGTAACTTTGTTTGTGAACTGGGTAATCGCAAACTAAGTTTCCAATGTACAGAACATGTTACATACATGGTAAGCAAAAGCCTTGAAGGTCTCTCTGGGACACAAAAAGCAAAGCATTCACTTAAATCAAAACACACTGACCTGTCCGGTTGTCAAGATTCTCTTCAGCTCAGCAGATGATTTCTTTAAACTGAATCACATTCAAAACAGTTGTATTAACACATGCTCTGCAATTTTCCTCTTTATTCCATCTTTCAAATGAACCTTTCCCTGAGCTTACCTGTTGTTGGCCATCGAGTCGGTGACAATGACACCATGCGTGCAGTCATTGGCTGGATTAGGTCTAGTATTAACCTAATTTGCAAAGCAACAGAAGAAAATGGAGCGACAAACAGTTAATACAAAACTTGTGCATAACCTGGCCAAGTTTAGAGTTAAAGTGAATCCATATTTTCGCTGGAACTCACAGAATTAAGTGGCAAAAGACAGTTAAGCGCAATGGTAGTAAAGTGAAATATACGTGTATATGTATATATATGTATATATTTTACACATCACTTCAATTATTATTTCCATCTTGAAAATAGGTCTCATGTCTTATAAGTATTTTTATTCGTGGGGTTTTATGCAGGCATTTCCACTGTTTTAAACGTTTGGAAATCACTGTCTGAATTAGAGGTCACCTACGTACATGTTTGAAACTGAGAGGTACTTGGCGATTTAATTACTGATTTATGTGAGGAGCTACCAGTTTGATACACACCTCTGAAACAAAACATTTCCTCAAATCAACTTTAGTTGTTATGATTGATTGATTGATTGATTGATTGATTGATTGATTGATTGATTGATTGATTGATTGATTGATTGATATCTTTATTTCGAACACATCCAAAACAATAAAATGATTAACAATTTATGATATTCATTTATGAGAAGATACTGATCATGATATTGTTTTTCACAATAATCAGGAAACTAAAATTATCCATAGGCTAAAATGAATTGTATCTCAGCCGCTATGGACATTTCGTAAGGATTACTTTCACAACACCCCTCCAAAATTACAACGTCCCTCAAAAACACAATATCCTGTGGTGCATAATATTTTGAACAGGAGAATATAGATAATTGAGGGATGGGTCTATGAAAAACTGTCTCTCTTTACTGTTTACATTATTTTGAGCTAAAAGAAGGAGGATCCACTTTTACCCAAAGCAGTTCTCAAATGATGGTACATTCAAGGACATACAGTACATATCACATCAATAAGACTGAAGAAAGATAAGAAAGTTAGGACATTCAAAATGTCATGCTTCACTAGGGACATTGTCCCTCAAATCTTTTCATGTGTATCCATGTTTACTCCAAAGACATGAAAGAAAAGACAAGAGACTACTCGGGGAATACTGAAAATGACTCTTTTAATTGAGGTTAAAAGGCGGGTGTATTGGGTCCACTAAAGCGAAGGAATTTTCTCTTTAATTAGTGCCCAGGAAGATCTCATTTAAACAGCACACACGACTCTACTCAGTCAATTACTTTTATATTAACATGAGACAAAAGAGGTGAACGTTTTCCAAAGGTTTGGGGGAAAACATCATCTTGTCATAACGGACCCTTGACCGTCGTAGTGCACTAGCCGGAGTCAGAGCGTTGCTGCAATAGCCCATGCATTCAAGGATGGGGGAAGGAGGATTTATTTTTCAAATGAAGATGTCTATAATATTGATCATTTTGATTGAGGACATGCTATCAATCAACCAGTTGCATTTCCATTCAATAGCAACATGTGCCCAACATGATTTTTAAGGGGCAGTGGAGTGCACTGACAGAAAAGTCCTACAACAGCCCACTCCATACAAAAAAAAAAAAAAAAACGTAGACATGAGTGAGACAGAAGGAAAGGCTTGACTGCAATTGACATTTCAATAAGTGGAACACGGTGTTAGCAATCCATTCACTTCAATACCTCCTCCTCATTCTGTGTAAGGCAGCTGAAACAATTATTGAGATAGGTACCTTCAGGCCATGTATGTTCCGGATCCCCGGAGTCTTGCCGGCTGAAACAGTAATTGACTAGATTGAAGAACACATCACTGGGCCATTTACAAATGCATCACTTCAGTTTTATCAAGAAAAAAATAGAAATGAAATGAGGGACTTGAAATTAGCTAAAGACAAGAAAGTGAGAGGGTTGCTGGCCTCTTGAGACGCCCCGGTGGCTTGGAGGAAGGGAAACAGTTCCGGGCATTGAAATGTACAAGAGAGAAGTGAGAGAAAAAATGAATATCAAAGCACTGAAGGACACAATACAATTCTTTGGCACTAAGCCCTTGGGGCTTGCTTGCGTGGATATATGTATGAGCAAACATGCAGATAGATTGGAAAAGCATTCATACTGAAAACATGATGAAAAATATGGAGAGGCACAGTATACTTTTCCGCTTAGCTATGTCTTTGGGAGTTCTGACTCGGATCAGCTAGCATCAGTTGGTGCAAATACCGTATTTTCCGCACTATAAGGCGCACCTAAAAACCTCCAATTTTCTCAAAAGCCGACAGTGCGCCTTATAATCCGGTGCGCCGTATATATGGACCAATATTGAGCCACTACGGCAGGCGTGTCCAAATATATGGACTTATATATGGAGAAAGTTTTAAAATGCGCCATTCATTGAAGGTGCGCCTTATAATTCGGTGCACCTTATATATGGACAAAGTTTTAAAATGGGCCATTCATTGAAGGTGCACCTTGTAATCCGGTGCGCCTTATAGTGCGGAAAATACGGTAATTTAACAATTATTTTTCATTTTTAAAGATGTAATTTCAATAACCGTTTAGAATTTTGTTTGGAATGACTATTTCTCAATTCTAACAATCTATAAATGTAGCTATTTATCATAACAAGACTAGACTTTTTCTACATTACAAAGTATAGACAAAGTTGAGGTTAGCATTTTGGTTTGGCCTTCAAATTTCTCATGTAGCTCCTTTTCGCAATTAATGGGCCACCCCGGGTTGAGAGGCTACATTGTTACCTCCAGCCACTTTCATCGTTGTTTTGCATAGTACAAAACGCAGCCAGAGCTGAGAAGGTGTCCCATAGCGAACTCATCAATCATAAATATCTTTTTCAAATTCAAATTCATGATGAATAGCAATTACTTCATACCTCGTGGAAATATCTGAAGAGGCTCTGGAAGCTGTCCATTCATGCGTTGTTCATTCATTGTACTGCAGTACTAAAGGTGAAAATAAAACTCACTGTTACAAGCTTTATCTTTCACCAAGAAGACTATCTCAAAGTGTGCTAAAATGACATAAACATTAAAAAAACGGGTGACATTCGCTTCAGTGGATTCAAATAATGCAAAAATGCTCAATCGCCAGCCAATGAGTTTCCAAAATGTGCGCACGCTGTGTTGAAATCTGTTGTCGATGAGGACTAATGCCCCGTGGGCTTGTTGTGAAGGAGTGTAGTATTACCCTTTTCTCCTCCAGGTCAACAGCTCACCAAACACTCATATCCTACAGGACTAACACGTGTAGACACACACGGGAGCCTCTCAGACACTTGCCAAGCCATTGCAATAATTGATGTTTCAGTTAACCAAACCATCTGTTAAAGCGCGGGTGTATGTTTTTGTGAGTTTGTCTGCATGTGTGTGCATCTTCCTCCTTTTTTGGAGGAGCCTTCAAATCAACAACAATTAACACGATGACCTTGCCGCCGCTACGGTTGCAAAAACGTACAAATCGGTGTAGCTTTTACGTACAGGTGTTAATTGTATCTTTTCATTTACACTCCGGCATGAAGCCTCAAGTCATTACGCAGATATGTAAATGCCTTTTCTCATTGCGGGGGAGGGATGGAGGACGGCTTGGATAGAAATGGATCAGAATGGCTACTCAAGTGGCACAGCTGTTATTAAACGGCCTATTTATCACTGTCACATCCCTCCTCGCTTCTAGCTCTCCGCTCTTGCCCTCCGGCATTCTCACTCGTCCACTTCTGAACAATGGGCCTAATACCAAAAACATGTCGCACGTGTTGTGAGGGCGCTCTTCGCGTACCTTTAATTTTCCGCTCAGCTAGCTTATTGATTAAGCTGGCAATTACCGCCAAATCTGTGGAAGGTGTGTTATTAAAAGACATTCTCCATTGTTGGCCAATAACTAAACTGTGTCCAATCCCAAATACAATCGCTCAGCCTAAAGGGACAAGAGCAGGGAGAGGGTCTCATCATCATTAGCAGGCTGAGGGGCGATGGGAGCAGGAATGGTGGAATTAGAGCCATTACCTCCAGGGGGAGCTGATTGAGGAACAGATGAGGTCACATGTTTTTTTAGCACCTGACAGAGGCCAGTCTTTAACTTTGAACAGGGGCATCTGTCTTTCAAGGTGTCCAATAATGATTAGGGATGCCTGCAAGACTAGTGGGTCTCACAGGAGCATGTAGCAATCAGTGTTTTCACTGATGGCCAGACTTTTCACAGTAAATGTCCTCTGCAGACTCATGTTAATTAACTGCTGAATTTGAGCATTCATTTTATTCAGCAATGAGAGGAAGGGAATTATTAAGTAGAGACAAAAATAATACGGTGAGATAAAGATTAGCGATGCATACAAACTGATACATTGAACTTTATGTCGAGGCATAAAATCAGCTGCCCACAATGAAATCAAATGAAATTAATAAATCCCAAAACAAATAGCAAGCGACTATGGCAAATCTCCAGGACTCACTCGAAAAAGACATGATGGGAATTCATGTAGTGTACATTCGACTTTCCAGGTGGTCAGCAGCTTTTCACAAACATGCTTGTCCCGATGGGACAAGGAAACCATTACGGAGCTGCTGTATTTGTTTGCGAAATATTTATTCTGCAAATGACTTGAATGTTGTGGACAAAGCAATGCTGGGATAGAGATTTTTAATGGTGAGTATAGCATTACACACTTTGGAATTAGATCTTCTGATCTAGTAACTTTTGTCAGCAGTATTGTCAAGGAACACCAGTAAGTCTGATCAACTGCAGTTGTCGCCGTTATACATGTTTCCGCAGTGTGCTTTGCTTCATGACTTGTTCCTTACCCTCACCGTACATTACTCGTCCCATCTTCCTGAAACAAGTTGGGTCCTGCGGAAATCTGAGTTGATGGGGGGGTAAAAGACATCTACAGATGAACGCAGATTTGGAGCAGCCCGAGGGGGTGGGGGTTTCGTGTGTGCTTCTTAATGAGGCGAATCTTTAAGTACTGAATAATAAATAATCAAAAATCGACAGCCATTTATCTGTCAGTATGTCCTCTTTGTAGAGAGACCCATCACACATCATTACACGTGCTGTCCGCCTCATGAACACTAACCAGTGTGTGCGCATGTGCCTGTGTTGTCGGATCATCGCATAAAAAAAATTGATAAGACACTGTACACGACCAAAGAAATGTTGGACACTGATATTCGAGTAAACACAAACATAAGTAAAATAGACTGTTTTTCCATGACATGACACACCTCTCTCTAAGCCGACATATGCACAATGGCTCTAAAATCTCTTTTTTTAAAATTTGCCATGATGCAGCGGCTTGCGTGTGTCTGTGATAAAAAAACAACAACACTTAGTCTAGCCAGCCCATGCGTGTGATTGCCTTTCACTGTGTTGTTTTCATACTGAAAACAATGAGAAAATAATTCCACTCATGTCTGCTTCATAGCGGAACGTAAAACTGCTTGTCGTGATTTTGAAACATAGTGGTAAAAGTTGCTAACTTAATGACAGTGACTGTGCTTTTGTCTTCTCTATTTGCACTCAGCGAGGACACACTTTGTAAAACATAAGCTGCTTTTGAAAGGAATGCAAATGTATCAATATAATGTATTGATCAGCCCTAGATGAAATCACGCAATGAAGCCAGTATCAATGCCTAACGTGCTCACAGCCTCTTCAGAGAGGTACAATCGGTTGTGCAGACAAAAATTACATCAAGAGGTTATCGGTGAACAATGATGTCAAGTGGCAGCTAACAACCAGTTGACAAACCTTCCTATCTTTTTCTAGCAAGTTGCCAGATGTTAGCACGAGGTCTACAAGAATAAAACAAGATAATGCCCCAGCGCTCCACAATTGGGTCACTTTGACATGCTGGTAATTCTGCTGAACTCATCTCATCTTTTGCACAATTTTCAAGACAGCAACAATGCATATTTTGCTTTACTTTGATATGGGACATTAATACACTGTACTGTGTCGTAACCAGTCATGTGACAGCGCCACGCATTTAGTAACTTCTTATTTTCTGTGCGAACAATCTGTGAGAATGTAATTCTATTTCTAGTACCCAGTTATAAGAAACTGCATTACAATCCAATAGGCACCCTTATGTTTTCCCATAATTAAAAAAAATCTGAAAATACAACCAATACCTCATTATTTTATGCCACAATGAGAAACAAACGGAAATTTAATCATTGCCGTACTTACATATGACAACATGGCTTTGAGCTCTTCATCACTTCTCACAGTGATTCTGTCACCAACTTCATCTTCATCTAAATGATAAATACACAGTTAGTTTAAACTTTTGAAAATAAAACTAATGCAACCAGATGTACACATCAACAAGATGAATGTGTTATTAAATCAATTATGTTATTAAAGAATGTAATTCAACAGGAAGTGATCCGAGCATAATGAAAAAGGAATTTGTATTGAGGGCAACGCAGGAGAAAGCTCTCTGCTCTTAATATTAAAAACAACAGTATTCAAACACTGGAAAAGTTTCAAATACTGTACACTTACATTCAAATGCAGTGACGGTGGCTTCGGGCATAACATCCCTGATAGCGACCTATAACAGAATATACGATTGAACTTTAATGAAACAAATCAAATAACTAACACTGATTTCACAGCTACTTATAGCAGCAAAAGCATCGCTGGACTTACCAGCAAGTCACTGAAGTTTAGCAGTGATGGACAGTCGACAGAAGAATCCATGTCCCCTAACGGAGTTTTTATTCGGATTACAATTGCCTCGGTGTCCATTATGAAGATGCTACTAAAGCAGATTGTTAATAGAAGGACGAGAAAATAAGCTTCATAACAACATTTATCCAAGCTAACGAGCTAATTTCCTGTTGACGTATGCTAACACACGTTAGCATCCCTTTCAGTCCATATGCTTGTATTAAGTCATGCACACACTTAAAGGACGGTAACAGTAACTGTGTGAGAGTCAGAATCATGTCATAATTGTTTCACGAGCCAAAAGAACTCCAAAAACCGTTCTGCTAAAGTTTTAGCGTGTTATATTGTGGATGCTTGGCTATGAATGTGTTTGAAAGGAAATCACAAGTGTCCCAGTAATAGCACAGAATTGACATCCGTTCAGTTCGTTTCAAATTAAAAGAGAAAGTAGACAAATGTGCTTTTGGTCTGAAGCAGGTTCTTCAAATATTCAATTACTCTTTGAATCAGATCAGACAAATCACTGCAGTCTCAGTTAGCTGACTCATTATGATTCATCGTCAAATGTTAACATTGCACGTTATTGTAAAAAAATATTTTGAGGCACGAGAGGGGGATTCAATTAATGCAATTGAACTATTATACTTGCTGTGATCATATGCAGCATAGTGGAAAGAGTGCCTCAAAGCTTTCAGGGCGAATGTAAACAATAGCTGATTCTGATCAATTTTATTTTGTTTTGGGTCAGCACAACTAATTTTGGCCTCCAGCGAAACCTTCATCATAATTCCCCTTGACTTTATTTATTTATTGTTGTGTTATTTATTCATTATTTATTCAGCACGCTTTTGTTATACTTGTTACTTGTTTGTCTGTTGTGAGCCATGTCTTGTCACCGTGGGATAGGGGGGAACGAAATTTCGGTTTCTTTGTGTGTCTTTGGCATGTGGAGAAATTGACAATAAAGCTGACTTTGACTTTGACTTTGACTTATATAAATAAATGAATATCTTCAAAGTATGTCATTCATTTCACCAGATAACTTCATGCAGTCAGTAAATCACATTGAGTTATGTGAAATTATTTTTGAATAAATAAATAAATGTAATAAACAAACAAATAAATAAATAAATAAATAAATAAATAAATAAATAAATAAATAAATAAATAAATAAATAAATAAATAGAGCTAGTATATATATGTTTTTAATCTTGTAAATGGTATTTTGCCATTCACAGTCTGTATAGCCATTGTCGAGTGCTGTGATACCGAAGTCCATTGGCGAACATGTGGTTCTTTTTTCTTTTCAACTTTGCAACTCAGGGGCGTTCTAGTGCACTTTTACTAGTCTGAAGTCGAAAAAGTCTAACTTTCCAACTTCACATCATAATGTTGCATTACAGTCACGTCATCAGTGTGAATATTTGTAAGGACTTTCTAATTTGATTCAACACAATAATTTATCGACCATCATTTGGCGGACCACAAGTTACGCCCCGTGGGTCACCGGGAGTCCGGAGACCCCAGTTTGAGAAGATACTGGACTTGGGACCAGGTGTCAGGTTCAACACCTGGCGTAGAAGTAATATGACCCAAGCATGGCTGTTGGGATTGGTTGCTGTGGAGGCGTCGGGTTGCTTCCACAGCTCTGCCAAAGTGCCCTTGCGCACGGCTTGTCACCTTTCTTGCACGGAGCATCACTGTTTATGACTTGGCCATTAGTGCATTAGTACAGTATTGTGCTTCCTGGGCCAACTTTCACGATGAAGATCCATTGAGCATGCCAAAATGGTTGCATGTCTAATTGCAGCATGAGTAAAAGATGGGAGACTCTCAAGTGCGTTGATTAGTGCCTCCACAAGCAGTGGCCTCAGATGAAGAGCAGAGGATCTATTTGGCCCATTTGTCAAACACGTTCTCCCAGGGCTTGACGTTAGGACCTTCTGCTTTTAGGGGCAAGCAGGATGACGCTCAGTCAGCAATCTACATTATCAGAAATCAAACTCCTGACTTTGCTTGGATGAGAAAGTGGAAGAGGAAGGCCAGCATTCACTGTCTGGTAATTAAAAGTCATTTTATCGGACCTCCTCTCTTGGCTGTTACCTCTTTTCTTCGTATTGACAAGCTGCTTAGCACAAACAGAGCCCAGTTTGACTCTAAATATATGAGGCGGACTTTATTTAACCAGGATTAAGTGGAGACCAGAAGGAAACGTGCAGTATTGTGTACTACGCCTTGTTTTTAATTGCCTGCGCTTCCTTTTCTTGTTGATGTGATCATTATTTCATTAATCATGTGTATTTGTTAGATTGTTTTGTTCATCGATTGAAGAGCCAACTTGAGCTCTGTCTTCTTTCACTGCAATGCTGATCTAGGAGATCTCCAAACACTATTCATCTTCTGCTTTTAAGCACTGATTGCTCTTCCAGTTATTGACAGCTACATCAATCGGGTGTGTCCCTCAACATAAATATTAATTATTCAAAGTCAACATGCACGTGCGTGCTTGCGGTTACTTACCTCGTTGGCAGTAACAGTGAGGAAGTTGTCAGTGACTCAGAGGAACTGCTGTGAATTCAACAGCGCTAACTCTCTTGTCCAAACTCTGTGATCCAGATGCGTACCCTCCTAAAATGGAGATGCGTCTCCTCAGCCTTGAAGCCCGAAGCCTGTTGTTTATTGACGTTGTTTGAGCAGCCACTCAGATCGATACCATCTCCCTCAGATGGGCCTTCAACACGAACACTCCAAATTGAGGTCAGGGTATATAGAGGGTTATGGCACGCCGTCAGCCATGAATCGCCACCGTGGCTGACATCATTTGTTACACCTTCCTGTAAAGTTCATCTCAAAGTTGACATGTGATGAACAGGGCTGGTTTTAATGATTTGAAGGCAATGCGCAAAGGCCATTTTCAGGTCCTTCTCTATTTCACTTAAAATAATCCAAGTCACAAAATATATTCAGAGGCAGCTACTAAATAAAAAGTCTAAATATAGAGCACATTAGTCAATTGAAAGATAATATAGGGGGAAAGAATGACGGTATATTATCACATAACAGCGAAAACATGTTAATGACCTTCAGGTCAAAAGCAGCATAAGCGAAAGTGTATCAGAGTGGGAAAGCCCCAATAAATGGAGCTGATGTTTAAAGAATGATTGTGTAGAAGTATGCTTTAGCTGCTCTTACTCTTGTTTGAGATTCACCTCTTCGCCCCCCCCCCTTTTACGGCTACGTGTTCTCTCTGTTGTTTCTAATAAAGAGGAAATATTGGTGCCTTTCTGACCTGCTCATAGGGGCCATAGCAAGATTTATGAGCTGTGTCCTCTCCATAGAGGCTGCTTTCCAACTGTGTCTAACATAAATAACAACACCACAGCTCCACTGGCTCTATTTTTTTTTTTTTGCCACTAAAGTGACTTTACTGAATGCTGAATGTGTAGTTTTCGCCACATGATACGATGACTGGAACAAATTGGTGAAAGGTATGAAAAGTATCAGATTGAGTCTTGACTAGTGGTGGGCGATATTGACTATTTTGGTATCGATCCGACACGAGTAAATATTCCCCGAAATCGATACGGATTAAGGTAGCAGCATCAAATTGTCAATTATTATTTTTGTGATATTTGAATAATTAAACTGTTAAACGCTAAGGCATAAATCAGAATAAAGATTATTGGTTGATATAAAATTCTACTACTATTTTATACTTGTCCGTGTCTGGACTTTTTTTCCTTAAATCAAGTGCTCAAAAGGATGAGTGGAAAACATTTTTGAAAACTTTGTCCATATATAAGGTGCACCGGATTATAAGGCGCACCTTCAATGAATGGCCCATTTTAAAACTTTGTCCATATATAAGATATATACATTTGGCCCACGGGCCGGTCTTTGGACACACCTGCTGTAGTGGCTCAATATTGGTCCATATATAAGGCGCACCTGATTATAAGGCGCACTGTCGGCTATTGAGAAAATTGGAGGTTTTTAGGTGCACCTTATAGTGCGGAAAATACGCTACATTAAATTCCTCTTCTGCTAACTGTCTGAACAGAAAACGAACATTTCAATGTTTAATGTCATGACATGACAGAATTGAGCTGCAATAGTGTGAGTTGACAGTGAATGTGCAGTAAATGCACATCATGGGTGCAGCTTCTATTTCAGTACACAGTGTCAGGTGACCGGTTTGTTAGCTGAAATATTCATTGAACACATCAACGGAAAGTCTGGCTGCCTTTACAGCAGACAACCGCATGTCAATAATTGATAGGGAATAAGGAACGGGTCACAGTGGTGGAGGTGGCTTGCTGGTCCTTCTCCTGCAGTAAGTGATGCTTTTGACCTTTGGTCAATGTACCTTTTTCAATTTGGCCTGGTAATAAAGTTTAAGTGATGGTAAATGATATCAAAAACAGTAACTCCTTAGTCATGTCATTGGTTGGATTTTCGCTTTTAAAATATATAATTAGAAAGTGTGAACACATGATCATTACTGTTCGCTGATCAAATTTCTATAAGCATGCTGAAATGCTTGCCGACATAAGAGGTTTATAATTCATATTCATGATTTTGTTTTGTGGCAAAATTCTCACCAGCCTAAACATGAAAAAAGTGATTAATTAGAAAATATGTAAAATATATACACCCATTTTACACTATTGTTATTTTCGCCCAAAATACTATATTTATGTACGTTGAAACCTGCTGGACGGGTGATTTAACTAAAATGTCACATGAGGGAAGTTTTCAGATGTTTTACTTTGCAACAAACTCTTCAAGGACATGCCAAACTGTATTGTATTTGTGCTCTACACATTCACATTCATGATAGAGCTTTATGAATGTGTGATAAATAATAACAGAAATATTTGTCTGATTCAGCGTGTGTGCGTGTCTGTATGTGCGTTTGTGTGTGTGTGTGTGTGTGTGTGTGTGTGTGTGTGTGTGTGTGTGTGTGTGTGTGTGTGTGTGTGTGTGTGTGTGTGTGTGTGTGTGTGTGTCTGGTTCATTGTGGGATATAACAAAGCACTGCAAAGACAACCTCCAGGGGTCTACCTGGACGTGGCAGCCCCCGCTTTTTCATTAAAATCTGCCGTCGTGCAGCTGTGGCTCTGTTACACAATGTGACAGAACCACACAAGGGCACCCGTTTCAACCTGGACCCAACCTTCAAATTTTCTAGAACAGATCTTCTCCATCTCATGTTTGAATTCAAATAGATGCAGAGCATTTTTGTGTGCGTGTGCGTGTGCGTGCGTGTGTGCGTGCGTTGGACAGTAGTGACCTTGCAGCGTTGTTCCCTTAAGCTACCCTTGTTGAAGTGTCTTGGAATGAGTGGAAAAGTGTCACATTTGGTCAATTGTAAAATAAAAATCCAGAAAGAAAACACTAATTGTTCCACATTTCATGGGTAGTGCACATGGCGTAAATTCAGAATTAGTACATTCCCCGGGCAGTCATTATTATTTTGTTAAGAATGTGAGAGCCGCAGAGGTACTGAGGTGAGGTCATTTAAGTGAATGAGAGCAGCCTGCACTGCTGAGACATGAGAGGAAAGTTGCTGCAATGTAATTACAGGTCATAAGTTGAACACCTCCAAACCACAGCAGTCACACACACAAAACAGAAACTGTCAAACACTGTGACACACACACACACATACACACACATTTGGTTGATGTTGGTCTGCAACATTTTAGATGTGACCTAGTCTTGACTACTATACTGTATTTCAGGTAGTCCATGAGACACTACCGCTTAATGGTAGCATATAGAACTACAAAATAAATAATACGTAATTATGAAAGCTCATCTTGCAACTGCATTAAGATACTTTAGATATGTGTCATGGGTCAATTCATTTCCAGTTCCATGCCCAATATTTTTCAACTTTCATTTATTATTTAGAGATAACCTCTACCTGGTTAAGTGGTGTAATTGGTTCCAAATGATTGTGGCGTGGCAGCTGGCCCCCTTCGCTTGAGTCATTTGTTATTACCTCTTGGCTCTCCTGATGCACTGTGCAATTGTGGAGCTCCTCCGGGGTCGAGGGTCAAGCCTTTAAAAGGGAATTACTTCACTGACACAATAAGACATGACAGTTTATTTGACGTCCTACCACCACTTCACTCCTTTCCTATATCTAGCTGCAAGTGCATCCCTAACTGCTCTCCTGGGAGCACTACGTGTGTCTATCAGATACATTCTGGTGTGTGTGTGTGTGTGTGTGTGTGTGTGTGTGTGTGTGTGTGTGTGTGTGTGTGTGTGTGTGTGTGTGTGCGCATGTGCGTGTGTGTGTGTGTGTGTGTGTGTGTGCGTGCGTGCGTGCGTGCGTGTGTGCGTGCGTGCGTGCGTGCGTGCGTGCGTGCGTGCGTGTGTGTGTGTGTGTGTGTGTGTGTGTGTGTGTGTGTGTGTGTATCAGTGTTCACGTTCATGTCTTTCTCATACACACTAAAAAATATTGGATTGTTTCCTAAACTCAGATGTTGTGAGTAGGTTGAGTTACATTAAACTGAGGTTAGGATAATTGTTTGACAAATTCGTACGGATTGAATTGAAGACTGGATTTGGGTGGGATGAAAAGATGAAGCTGGTTGCCATTTTGGTGTTCACTGAAGTTGAAGTAAATTTAACATTAATAAACACCATTGGTGGTGGCTGAATGGTGGAAATCGCCGTCACTGCAAACACAAGTATGATCTTGGGTCTCTTGGTCCCAAGCCTGAATTGAAAATATGGCAAATATATTACAAGCTTAACAATACTGGGTTAAAAATTGCATCTGCCCACTAACGGGTCAATTTGACCCAAATTGGGTTGTTTTTGACCCAGCAGTTTTAAGAGTGTGTGGTGACTCCGAGTTGTAGCTTCTTCTTAGATAATATTGGTCGTAAAATTAGCATTGTTTTTAACCACAGCCAAAGGCTACTGACGACCTGGTAATCGATTTCTTGGTAGCTTCAATTTACCATTATTAGTCGTTGGAACAGAATCGTGACTCAATGTGCTATGTCAAATCTACAAGCCAACACATTTTTCCACACACACACTATTCCACAAACGAAACATTAATCGTAACAATGTGTTTCGACTAGTGGCATTGTTTGTGTGTGTGTATGTGTGTGTGGAACAAGGTGAGAGTGAATGATTGATACCAGGCATGTGTGTGTGTGTGTCATACCCAGGGGGATTCGGATAGGCCGCACAACCAGTTTGGCAGGTCATTATCACTGTGTGACACAGCAGCCGCATGACGACTTCTTCCTCTGAGACAAGAAAAATAACATGCGCGTCTTTCCCTGGGTCATTGACGAATGCCTATCCGAGCCAATCAATTGAGCAATCAATTGAGGGCCAACTGGCAATTCCCTGCCATCAATATGGTCCTTGTTGCGTGGCTCCAGAAGTGCCACAATGGCTGTGGCACTTAATGAAGTTGTTAATTGCTGTGTTAAGCATTCTGAGGTACCCTCCCAAGACAGTAATGGGGAGTGGCTGAACAATTTGGCCATCAGCAGCACTCTGCTGAATTTAATCATGAAGAAAGTGATCACAGTTGGCCATCGCGGTGATGGCAAAGGCCAAAATGTGCACAGCCTTTGTCCTCAGCCTTATATTGGTGTGTGTGTGTGTGTGTGTGTGTCCTTTGCGTGATTAGTTGTGTCGTGGTCCACATACTGCAGCTGACTTTTTAGATCAATTCAATGTTTTTGACTGTGAACCATTGCATAAAGACTGTCTTTGACACTGTTCCAGCCAGTACATTAAAAAGTGATGTTAGAGGGAATTTAACAACAGTAATAAAATCTTATTTTGTGAGCTGTTGAACAACAATTGAAAAGGAAAAATGTAAACTGTTAGATGTGTATAAGAAAATAATACTTTACAGAGCATACTAAGAGATATTTGCACATTTGTCGCGCTCATGAATTGTATCAAGAAAATACCGTTCAGAATGATGAGTGCAATTATAGACCGCTACAACAATAATCACAGTAGTAAAGCGGAATTTTGGATACAGCACTTGTATTGGATCTCATTGCAGATGTTTATGTCATTAAGTGCATAGACAGCATCTGAGCAATAACAATAATTGCCATTGTATATTCCCATCACATCATTTGTTGATTAATCCCATTCAATTTCCTTGAAAACTCAAAACTGTGAATGGAAAAAGCGCTCTCTGCTTTGCCGCGTAATTACAGAGAGGCAATTAGAGGCCAAAATGATATCACGTCCAAGATCATTTAACTCACACATATGCAAATTTTGTCAAGGCACAAGCAATTCATCCCGAGAGCTGCAAAAGTAGCGCTGCTCGCAGTGCTTTGATAAGAAGTGTGATGGAGCAGGGAAAGTGGAAGTCAGACAAACAACCGCCACCGCTGCTCTAGGCACTGTGAACAGGCTTGCCAATGATTAAAACAGCAAGGTGTGCAATAAAGAGCACGGCAAAGTGTTGCCTTCCATATGGGCCCGCGCACCCCAAGGCTGAGGCCACCTATTGAGCCCCTGTGTGTGCCACTGTCCCCCCTTTTTTTGCCTCCCCTTCTTTTTCCCCTCCATCCCCAGATGGTAGAAACAATTCTCCAGCCCTCTGCCTCTTTCTGCCTCGACACACCACTCTGCAATCACAGTGGAGCCTGGCTCCAATTCAACCATTTACTCCAGTAATTAACAACACCCATACCCCCAACAATTGCAGCCACAAGGCTGCCGTGCTCCAACACGAAGAAACACGCTTGCACGGCTTTAACAACATTGTGTGTGGAAAGGCAAAGCGAGTAGGGCAAAAATGAAAGAAATAAAAATGAAAACATTATTAAGCGTAAAGGTGAGGACGACACGTTGGCACTGCAGCAATGATTATCTCATAATTAGAGGAGACAAAGCGCTCTCTCTATCTAGTGGCAAAACACTGTAATTACTGCGCTGACAGAAAATCAAAGGCTACTTTGTAAGCAGCGTGTAAAATTAACATTTTGGGCCCTCTAGCTGTATGTCCTGATTAGAAACATATTAAATCAATGCATCGCTAACTGCTGTGCATAAATACGTCCCCTCTTGAAGGAGGCTATAATTGCGAGAGTAGAAATATCGGGTTCCAATTTCACAAGGATATGGCTTTTATAGTAATTTATTGTAAT
Organism: Syngnathus scovelli; assembly: GCF_024217435.2. NCBI lineage: Eukaryota > Metazoa > Chordata > Actinopteri > Syngnathiformes > Syngnathidae > Syngnathus > Syngnathus scovelli. Next base: position 9,572,205 of record NC_090850.1, on the reverse strand, counting down.
GACACTATTAGGTACTAAATATACGCTTCTATGGAATGATGATCAAAGCGTGTTTAGCTTGGACTGTTGGAGCATCCTTCACCTAATGAGTAACTCACAAGCAACCCTGTGCATTGGTGTCACTAAATCCACTTATATTACAAACCATCTGCTTGCTTTACTGTGTGCTATTTTCATCACAGTAGTCATGAAGTGCACAGTGTTGGTCCAAGCCGTCTTCTGTTACTTTGTAAGGCACAACCTTTATTTCATTGATTGGACCGTAACACATTTTCCCAAAAACTAAATGCCTAGGGGAGATTTCAAGTGTGTTTTCCACTTTCTTTGTAAATTAGGGAAACATGATTATTGCTGCATGAGAAAGTACTTTCCAGAAATACCTACACCTCCTTTGGAGTTGTTGTCGGCCTCACAGTTTTCTTATCGTCTTCAATTTTGGACGGGCATATACTTTTCTTGGTCATGACGCATGACTTGACTTTTGTCGCTGTGTTCTGTAGTATTTTCATTGCTTTGGAAATTATTTTGCACTCGTCTCCTGAATGACAAAGAAAAATAACATTGCTGTGATGCAGTGGACACTCTTTGGGGACCTTAGGTTGAGTTGTCAAGGCTACAAGAATGGCTGAACCTTATTTGACTTTATTTAGAGGTGATTTAAATGCTGGAAAGGGTGTGCTGCCTAACATCTAACATGAGTTTGAATGTGATTTGTTCATTCTGAACACAGCCACTTATGGTTTTGGTGTTACATTTGAGTGCTTTAAAACAGATAAAATAAATATTTCAAGTTAACCTTGTCCGTATTTTACCAACAAAACAGTATTGTGTGTAAATGTAAAATCTACATTTGCATTTTATGTAATACACTTAATTTTGAACTCTTCCCAGCGGCAAAACTGCATTGTAAATGTAAAATCCACATTTGCTTTTTCTGTAATTTGTAGGTTAAATTGTTACATTTTTTAAAATGCTGAAACTCAGACCAGGAATTTCTTGTTCAAGTGTGTTATTTATTGCACACGCAAAGTCACGGCATAAATAAAATAAAAAATGCAATCTAAGCGCATAACTCAGTAAATGTATCAGTCTGAGTCTCACTCAGACACAAATGGTTGAATTAAGGTTTAAGCACGGCTGTTGTCCGCATTTGACACTGGGCCTCTGAGTGATCTCAAATCGCGCAAGCGTAGCCTCTAGCGACCTCTGCTGTATAATAAGAGCGCTGCAACAGACAATTTAGATTACTTAGACATGGTGACAAGACTATTAAACTAAACCATTTTTTTGTGTAAATAAAAAAAATATATATCATGTACCACATATTCCGTAAGTATGCCAAGCAAGCTCTAGAAGGAAGATCACGGCATACATTAAATGGGAAAACGTTACACTTGCAATATGCTGAATTTGAAAGATGTGTAAAAGCACCACTTGGACCCTCATTCATTTAAAGTAGGAGCTCGTAATCTCCCCCAAACGCTCCAGTTGGGGGTGCAGGGTGTAACGGCTGTTCCTCAACTTAGCGTCTCCCCGATGAGCCCTTAGGTAACAAAGCACCGAGGCATGATGCGCCACAGTAGTTACACAGTTTCCCTGCAGAAAGCCTCCAGCTGAACTCTCAGTAATGAACTATTTCTTGCCACCCCGAAGGCCCAAAGGCTGCAAGCAAAGTATTAATATAGCCGTATAGTTAATTTAAAACAAATTTACATCACTGTGTTAATTATTTAACGGCAACTTGGAAAGAACAAGACTCTAACTTCTTAATTATTCTTCTTCACACTGCATTTCCCATGCACATAGCCGCCTTAAGTGCAAATAAAGCCTTCCATCTGTTTGTAATTACAACTACATTATTTAAGACATCGTGGCTAATCATTTTGACTGCACATTCGATTAAAACTAGTAATGCTGGGATGGCGCATTTCTACAATTCTGTATGGACAAATGTGAGCAGGAAATACAATGAACTGAGTCTGTATCTAAAAGAGAGTGTGAACAAGTACTAAAGCTCATGCAGGCAAACTGGCATAATAGCAGCTCCCAAACAGCCCATTCCAAACGTGTAGCACTACTACAGAGCTTCTCCTGCTTGCCGCAATGATGCTTTTTATTTGCCTAATCCCCAAATTCAATGATGTTTGACGCAAGAAATGTTAAACCGCCTGTCATCAAGCCTGCGTTCTCATCAGGCCTATTTTCCCTGTGGTGTCCACGGAATAAGACAAGCATGCTGCATGGCAGGCTGCTTCAATAAAGTAGTAAAGAGCCATCACGTAACGTGACTATCGTGCGCTTCTACGTAAGATAACGACATTATGAACCCCGGGGCAGTAGAGAAACCTAATGACGGGAGGATGATGGCAAAGCCATAGTGCCGTAGAAGCCAATTTCCAGATGTTTAACGTCTAAATGTGCACGGATCAGTGATGAGGTAGGCTTCAGAGATGTCCTCATTTACTTCAAAATAAAGCACTTTTTGACAATGTTCCACATTTACAGTCTAAATGGGCTATGAGTGAGGCATAAATGAAACCATTTAATTAATGAGCAGCAACACGCAATGAATTCTAACTAAATTATCAACTATTGCCCAAAAAGACAAATATCATTATTTTTTATTATTTTATTTTGAAATAAGAAAGCATGGTGTTTTAGTTTACATATAACCTGGTCAAGGTACACTTCATGCAGACATCTGGCTTTATTTTCATAGACAGGCGAATGTCCACTTGGCGTCAAAACTTCGTGTCTGGTTTACCGTGTTTGAGGGTTTGACATGCCACGCCATGCTGCAAGGCATTTTCTATTACCCGGATGATCTCATCCCACGGTTTTCATTTACAAAACAAGATATATAATTGTCCCTCTTTCATTCTTTTTTTTTTCTCAGGTCAACGTTGTGTATAAACGGTCCATCCTGTATCAAGTCCATGCATGAGTTCTTCATAAGGTTTCAGTAAAGTATCTATTTTGCTTGACGTTTGTGTAAAAGAGACTTTTAGAGGTCAAGTCTCTCCTGTATCAGAACTTCATTTTCCTGAAGCCTTTCATGTCTTCCAACTCCTTCGCTGGGATTCATTTTTCCCTGTCTAATGATTTAATTCGCGCTGGTAACTTTCTCAAAACAGATGAGCCCTTCAGGAATATTTAACTCTTTTTTTATTTTCTTTCAAGTATATTCTTACTTTCCAAATCAATTCAAATGTTTGAGCAAAGCTGATTTTTCCCACCAAACATGCGATAACAGAACCCTGCCAATAAACAGGAAATAAGCAATTAACCCAACTATCCCCCCAGAGGCATTAATCCAGTGTGGAACTAGCAGGTATCTAGTTTGCTGGCAGACATCCTCTTTTTTCTGGCAGCAGGGACTTTGGAGTGCAATGATGGAACATGTGGCAGAAGCCGGCAGAGGCTGGCACTACACGAGGGGAGAACAAGTGCCTGAAAGCTTCATTATGTCCCAGCTGTTGGACTCGCTGTCGCCTTCAGCAAAAGCAAAGATGATGGAATGATGTTATTGGCTAATACAACGTAGACTCCATGAAAACAGACAGTTTGTTTGTGTTTTCCAGAGTTTAGCAGGAAACATGGCTTGTTAAATGTGTTATGTGTTGAGTTGATGCCCACTGTGCTGGTTATTAACATGAGAAATACTCGCGAATCTCGACACTTCCGGGATGTGATTAAGCATTCACTTTACGATTTACATTCCTGGGGCACAAGATGGGACGAAACTTTTCTGTGAGACTGACCATCCGATTGATCAGTTAATTCCTATTTAAACTGAGCCTTATGAATCGTAATCCAATTGAATCAAGACAAAGCGAATTATTCCTCTTTAAAAACAAAAAAAAATATACTATATATTACATATATATTACAATAGCCTGATATAGCATTGCTAATCTCAGGGTAAAAGAAACAAAGTAGGCAGATGCATGAAATGGAAATCTTGTCTCTGGCTGGCTGTTTGTTTGTTCTCAACTTTTCTGATTTGCTCTTTTCTTCATGCCTGGTGTTGCGCTGGCAGCAGGCTAGACAGCTTGTTCAAGTTGAATGCTATTAGTTCTGGTTCAGTACGTGGCTCTGTCGACACCTCAACGACACCTTTCCACCAAGCACGGATTCCAAGCACCATTAATCAGAGTGCTGACAGCCCATGGATGTCAGTAAGTATATGTTTCCTTCACTCCCACGTTATTTCTTCGGTTTTATCCCTCAATGTAATGCTCTCATGATGTGTTCTTCTCATGACAATTTCTTGCTCTTATCTGCTTTATTGCAAGTCGGTTAGAATAGGCTCCAGAAGAGCCGCAACCCGAATGAAGACAAGTGAAAAGAAAATGTAATTAAGTTTCAATATGTGCAAGTAAAGCACTGTAACTACACCCAATCCCAAAAATTAGAAAATATTGTAGTTAGTGTATAATGTGAACTGTAGAGGATGAGCAGTTTGCGACTTTGCAACATTAAAATTTAGCTTCATTTACAAATTTCATATAGGGTTGATATGCATTACGTTACAAATGATTATGCATCTCATGTGCTTATGAGTACACACTTTATTTCTATTGATTCAACAGACTGTTCAAAACATGTGATGCACATTTAGTCCCAATTTGTTGTAATCACATGGATGCACACAAGGCACCAATACCCGCCTGTGATCATTTCTCAACGTTGCAATGATAAATGATGGAGAGCGATGAAACGTTTGCCCTTTCTGGTTATTTCACTTGTAGTACGCAAGAATGTCTCGGATATGTGTGTGACTGTCACTGAATTTCACAAGAAAATGAAATTGCACGCTCTAGTGAGATGTTGCTGCATGTCCAAATGGAGACGTGAGGAAAAGTGTGACAAATCTTTTGTCATAAATGTGACCAAAAAACAACAACAAAACGCTCACTGTTGCTGATCTTTCTGTTAGGACTGCAATGAAAATTAAACAGACAGACAGACAGACAGACAGACAGACAGACAGACAGACAGACAGACAGACAGACAGACAGACAGACAAACAGACAAACAGACAAACAGACAAACAGACAAACAGACAAACAGACAAACAGACAAACAGACAAACAGACAAACAGATAAACAGATAAATAGATAGATAGATAGATAGATAGATAGATAGATAGATAGATAGATAGATAGATAGATAGATAGATAGATAAGATAGATAAGATAGATAAGATAGATAAGATAGATAGATAGATAGATAGATAGATAGATAGATAGATAGATAGATAGATAGATAGATAGATAGATAGATAGATAGATAGATAGATAGATAAAAATATTTGGGGGGAGGTGGGATATAGTTTTCCTCCTTCCTGATTTTTTATTTTTGGCATGTTTGTCTCAATGTTTGCCATCATTCAAGAGATTTAAATATTAATAAAAGAGAATACAAAATGTACTTTTTAAATGGTGGCTTTCATTATTAAGGAAGGAAAGCAAAACCTAACCGGTCCTATGTGTTATGTTTTTTTCTTCCTAAACCTAATGACCAATTGGGCCTCCCGTAGCAGCGGGATTGCATTTGGATTTATTTTTCCAGCCAGCAGAGGGCAGTGTAGCACTTACAAACTGTCATTCAATAGGGACCAACAGCAGAAGCATTAGAAAATTTAACTTGGAGGCTTTTTAAAAGTCTCCAGTACAGTACTACTATATATATATATATATATGTAGTAAATAGTAGATACGCATATTTTGCAACACGAGGTTTATAACATTAGAGGTTATCTACAACTCTCAGCATGAGGCAGTGCATTTTTATGCACCTACGATTTAATTAGAACGTAGATTATTCAATTAGTACCTAAGTCCTGGGGTCAGTCACAAGTTAGCATTATTGCATATTTAATTCATCTCTAGTAATGAAAAGTCAGTCAATCAGACTATTTAGGTGCTGTAGTTAATACAAATTGGAGGCAAGCTTATTAAAATATTACATAATGGTAGGTTCAACAGGTTTACCTTTCCTGCAACAGCTCTGCAAGCTTTTTTTCTCAAGCAGCCCAACTATTTGAACCCTCACTTAAGTGGTTTGGTAGGGCGTGCAGTCTCTTTTACCCCAAGGGTACCAGAACAAAGTCTGCATTCATATTCTAACCCCTGCAGTGCGTCTGTGACAGGAGGAATGGTTATGCTTTTCATTAGTCTCCAACACACAGCAGCACAGAAACAAGAGTGTCTGCATGCTCTGGGCCGGTAATTATTGTTTCTGTTTGCTTCTGAGGATGCTGCCAAACTCGCCTCTGGGGTTGAGGAAATCTCAAAACTGCACAGTCAAGCAGATGGACCACTAAAATCTGAAAGGTCTACAGACAGAGTGTCTAATTCCTGCCATTGAGCCTTGCTCAACATCACATTCTTTTTTTTTTTGTCATTACAACTTCACTGTAACTAACAGACTACACGGATACCAAGTTTTTGAATGTGAGAGACACCAACCTTGAAGAGGAAAAAATGCTTATTGCTTTGATCGCGTGTCGTATTCCAGATGACCAGCTCACACATGCCCTGTGGCTCGGCCCAACGTGGTGTGCAGTAAACCACACGCGTACGGATTAACAAACCAAAGTAATGAACAGGTTTAACAATTACGACAGCTGGCCGACAGATTCATGAGCAAATTGGGGAGTAAGAATCACGTGAGCACTTTCATTGCGCAAGAGAGACTTTTTGAAACAGTACGATCATTATAGACAATACAAAATTATAGGTCTGGTGATACATACTGTATACAAAACTGTAGTATTTTATATCATCAATTAGATTGTCAAGAATCACAAGCTATACGGTATATATTTTATTTTATAGATAAAACAAATGTATAAAGCAACACATCATTCTTTTTCTAAACAGGAGAACATAATGGACATAATTGTATACCAGAGATTCAAAATGAAGCAAAATCACAACTATTACAGATGAACTAATAAAGTGAGCAATTTGGAAATACTCAAACACAGTAATTAAAGAGTGTACAAAGAATCTTTCTCGGATTAGCGGGTCTAATAAAAGCCCTTTAAGGACTTGCACTGAGGCGATCAGTGACACCACAAAAAGGAGTCATAGTCTCAGATTGGTAGATGCTACTTTTCTGAAACAAACTGAACACTGACAGGGTTTGATCATCACCACCCATCTGTTTAAAATAACACACTTGCTTTACGTCCCAATAATGTTAAATATTAGCACCATTGGGCAGGGATTAATTCCAAAGATGTACGTATTTATGAAGACAACTGGTATATTTTCCAGAATATAAGTCACAGGTTTTTTTTCATGTTTGGCCGGGGGTGCGATTTATACTCAGGAGCGACTTATGTGTGAAATTATAACACATTATATCATTTCACATGTTAGTTTCACACTAAACCGCAAGAGGGCACTCAAGGCCTGTGGAATAATTGGAACTGCAATTGACAATGAGTCTGACACAAGCCATGTAGAAGAAGCGCAGCATCTTCTACCGACGGAGTTAGCGGAGTTGTTTAAAAGTGACATCTAGAATGAAGATTTCACTGGATTTAGTGATTTGGAGTGACACGGATGGTATGGTAAGCTTGTTAGCATGTTATTTATGCTATAGTTATCTGAATAACTCTTAATATGCTATGTTAACATACCAGGCACGTTCTCAGTTTGTTGTTTATGTGTCATGTAACGTTAGCATACCGTACAATTATTCAGCCTGTTGTTGCCTCTATTCTATTTTTATTTTAAATTGCCTTTCAAGATGACTTGTCTGGTGTTGGATTTTATCAAATAAATTCCCCCCAAAAATGTGACTTGTACTCCAGTGCGACTTATATATGTCTTTTTCTTCTTTGTTAAGCATTTTATGGCTGGTGCGACTTGTACTCCGGAAAATACGATATTATCTAAGAAGGTTTTGTTTCTTATCCGTGTTCAGGTAATGGAGTGTTTATTTTGGAAGTAAATGAACTCCCTGCAAGAAGTAAAGCTAAGACTGAATATTTCTCATCCATCTTTGATCACCTTTTGACAAAACATTACAAAGGTAAACTGGTCAAAAACAACAATATAAACGATATAGTACAAATAAAAATTGAGCTGAGCTGTTATTATTTACATGCTGCCATCAAAAACTTTTCCTTTATCAAAAGCTTAATGGAGAAAAAGTCTCTGACCAGAAAAATAGAAGTCATTTTGGGTTAGGACGATCTTTTCCTCTGGTTTCTGTATACAATGAGGCTGTGTTTTTTACAGTCCTGAGAATTTAAACATGAATATAAAGTAGGGAAGCAACTGCACTGTCAACACAAATGCAAATGTTAAGCCATATGAGATGACTCTGGCGTCCTTATTGCGGATTCCTACTACATGACAATTTTGAGACAACACAACAAGGTTTTGTGACGTGAGCAATAGGAGTGTCAGTAGCAAAGGCTGCGTTAACAGCAGGGGCGGAGCTACTATCTCTATCTAGCCACCCTTCTAACAAGGGGAAGATGTTGAAAAACGTGAATCTGTGGTGCAGATAATCAGTTCCAAATATCATTAGTGTGATAGGAAGCATGTCCAATATGTTTCTGAGACACCTGGTTTTAAAATTTTGGGGGGAAAAATGGTACACGCACCAGACAGCCAAATAATAGGCGGTTAAACAAGATCTTAAAGACAGCGATTCTTTTTTCAACAATACAATATGACATACTGTATGTACAATATTAAAACAATTGATCAAAATCAATAAATGGTTCTCTTAATTGAATAACAAGAACACCTCCTTGTTGAGAAGTGACAAGAACAATCAACAAGCAGAGTTCATACTAACATGGTCTTACTTTAATGCACTTGTCCCCTTTTGCCACATAAAAATCAAACATGTCCAGTATATAAAAAAAAGTGCTACTGACAGCTGGTAAGGGGGGAAGAGCAGGCTTGTGGGTCACTGAAGGATCATTTTGTTGTTTTCAGTCCCTACCATAGATGGGTTCCCTAGGAGACGCTGGAGCAGCGGATGCTGGGGGAGCCCATCTGCGTGAGCACCTTGTCCAGCCACTGCAAAGGGCCGTTCAGGTGCAGCTCGATCCAGCAGGGGGTGCTGGTCACCGTCTGTCGCCTGCAAACAGATCCAGTTGGATGAATGAGCTTTTACTACTCTGGCAGAGGAGATGATACCAGAATAACAAAAAACAACTCGTAAATGTTATCGTCGTGATCTTTTTTTCCTTTCCTCTCAATAAATTTTGAGAATAGAGTGCGGCCAGAAGATTTTAATCATTCAGCTGAAGAAAGTTAGTTGTCAGAATCCTGTTTTTAAGTGTCTCCACATGACCAAGCTGGAACGCCGCCACTCCCGGCGCAATAGCATCTCCCCCGTGGGCGCTAATCATTCTTACTATCAATGAGTCAGACACCGTGGAAAAGTGGGAGGGAACCGTAGAGGGAAAGTCTGACATCTCTTTTTGACACAGTCCATGTGTGTGTGTTTGAAAATAGCCTGTCGTGCCAGCTGAGGCCGGCCGGCCGGCCTTATTGAGGGAAGCCAGAAGACGTCTGAGACCTGGGGAAGATGGTCTCTGGGACAGGAAGAAATGCATCCACTGAGGTACTCTAATGTCCTCTTGAGAGACATCTTTAGTGAGCCATGTAGTCCACTTTTTAAAAATCCACATGATTAGGAAGTCGGAAATGAGTAAATGATTGCAAACACAGTTGCTGCATATCTGGATTTTTAGTCAACTACATACAGTATAAAGATCCCTCTTAAAATCTAATACAAATTTAATAAAGGAAGCCCTCTCCGCATTGACTTAATTGAGGTTAACCTTCACATTTATTTCCCTTATTAACTTAAGATACTACGAATGTACAGCATGATATTTAATTACAAATGCAGCCTTGCACAGCAAATGAGCGACAACTTACCTGTATTCAGCCCCCCAACCCTTCACAAAACTCATGCGAATAGTGCACATCCTGGTGAGTTGGTAGACGGCCTCAAAACCTTGGTTGACAGATTGCGCCAGCAGAGCAGCAAACTCCTGGTTGTTGAAGATCTTCAGATTACAGCCTGACAGAAGAGCGGAAAGAGCCAGATGACATTAGGATGGAAACGATGCAACTGATTCTTGCCTCAGGGAATGTTTCAAAGTATATTTGATGGTCAAAACATATCAACAAACTATTCATGCAGTGAAAAATTTATTTGTTTTGTCAAAGTCAGTCGTGGGTGACCATTCCAGCAACAGACAGACAATGGGCCATCTAAAGAGTCTTTATTTCACTTGACACACATGCCGATGGAATGTTGGAGGAAGCCGTAACAGACAAAAGGGCCTGATCTCAGATTCCAATGCAATGCTTGCCAACTTCACGAGAGCAAATTTTTCCAGAATGATGATTTTCTCAGAAACTATGACGGTAAACAATGGTATCGTTTTTTATAGTTTTTTTTTTTTTTTTAATGATGAGCAAATTGAAGTAAGCTCTGTCAATTTTCAAATTAGTTGTTTTTTAATTATCAAGAATACAGCACATTTGAATAGAAATGTAGCACAATAAAAAATCTTTAACAAAAGTTTATCAAGTGTAGAAAAAACTTTTCTATCCCGTTTTATTTAGAGCGTGATAAGTCTAATTATCGAGATGGACTTATGAGCACCTTCCCTCCCTTTTTCTTCCTTGATTCCATGCCGATCTCTACTCTGTCCTGGACTCACCTGGAGGGATCTTGCAGACGGTGGCAGGGTGCCAGCCGTAGCGCTGGTTACAGTTGGGGCTCTGCACAAAGATGGCGCTGTCGCTGAGACACTCGGCGAACACTTCTCCTCCGATGTAATACAGTCGCACTCCGCGACCTCAAAAGAAGCAAAGAGTCCTCAGGCAAATAGTGCCAAGAAGATACGAGCGAGACGGTGTCAAATGTCAACGATCAATTAATCCGGCTGTGGCAGTAACGGCTCCATCCAGCAGGGAATGCCCACCAATATGTCTGCGCGTTAGCTCCACTGCAGCATTGCGGTTGACGTTAGACAAGAGGCCCAGGCAGAAACGCTCAGAGTTGGAAGGGTCGGTGAAACCGTCTACCGTCAGCGAGGGCTGCGAGGCGTGGAAAGTCTCTCCTACTCGCTGGTTCAGCTCGTAGTAGGAAATGGAGCACCAGAAGGCTGGCTCACAATATGTCACGGGCTGGAGATCTGAGATCAGCACAAGCCACAATCAACGACATGAAATAGGTCCATTCATTCATTCAATGGTCAATACATGAATCCACATTTGCTTTTCTGGATCTCATGTCCATGGCAAAATGGAACACCACAGTGTGTTGTCTGTTTTTCCTTTTTTCCCCCGACTAGACTGTAGAACAAGCTTAAGGTCACAATGTTTCAGAATAAGTCAGTTCCAGAGAGCGACAGAGCAGCCACAACAAAGCACAGTGATGATGAGGACCACATGAACATGGAGACTCAAAACACAAAGTGTGGAAGACATTATACTGAGCTTGCGTCACACCATTTCAATATCATCCGCTGTGTCCCAGAAGCTTTTACCAGACTAATAGTGGAAACTCAAGCCTCACTGTTGGGACACCAGAGCCAGAAATGGTCAAATTATATGATACTTCCGAAAAAATCCTCTGGTTCTGGTCATTTGAGAGCCAGAAATGGTCAAATTATATGACACTTCCAAAAAAAAAATGGTTCTGGTCATTTGCAACATTTTGTCCTCTACTTTCATGAATGGAAACAAGCTGCCAAAACTCCTGCTGTTTTCCGTCCTGATTGGATAAACATGGGATATTGTCACTGATGTCTGTGTGGCCGGAATGCTATCTTGGCTGTTTCACAGCTCACACGGTGCAAGGAAAACAAAAGGCTCTTTCATCACCTGGTTTCCTCTTACAAAAAAGGAGTCAAATCAAACGCGGCTTTCCCACTGGGGAGACGTTCTATCACAACATTTGTCTGCGAGTGAAGGCGGACAGACTAAAAAAAAAACAAAGAAACACTTAAACACAGTCCTTACCCAAGTTATTGTGTGTGGGGGAAACAGGATTGGGCGATAGGTTTGGTGAGCCCGTGTCCATGCTGTGGGTCATCTGGTGGTCGCTGGTCTCGCCATCCTCACTGAGGTAGCCTGGGGGTGGCGTTTCTGAGCATGCAAACAAACACCGTCTCACCGATCTCATTTAAATATACGTACATATCCCTGGCAGACAGTCAGGCACTGTACATTTGATGGTGCCATGCTATTAAGTTTTTTAAAAAATGACAGGAATTTTCATTTCATGCCCTAAATCAGGGGTGTCAAACATTTTTTTTTTTTGCAGGCCGCATTGTAGTCATAGTTTCTTTCGGAGGGCTATTATGACTGTCAACCCAAATAAATGTATGAGCACCTCATATTATATACAGTATAAGCTACAAAACAAACTGGCAAATAACTCGTTTTCAAATCAGACTAGTAAAAACTGGTCAAATATAAAAAAAAAAAAAAAGACATTTTTAAAAGTGAAGATAATTTGCAATTCTAGTAATGACACACGAATATTATGCACAATTTGTCTTCGCCGGCCACATAAAATGATGTAGCGGGCTGTATCTGGCCCCCGGGCCTTGAGTTTGACACCTGTGCCCTAAATGTTTGTTTGACTTTCTCTGTGTAAAAACAAGCATGAATCAGTAGCACCACGTGGATGAATGATTAGCCTTAACAATACACAGCATAAAAGAATCCCATGCGAGTGCAGCATGTGCTTTTGTAGGTCGACGCTGTACCTGGTATATAGTTGCTCTGGGGTTCAATGCCAGCAGGGAAGTTGGTATTTTCAGGTATTGAATGGCTGTAGTCATCCAGAGGTGGAAATTCACTGGGGATTTCCGTGTGTCTGGGCACCAGCACAGGCGGGAGGACTGTATGAAGGACACACAGACGCATGAGAAAGTAACCCAAACAAAAACAAAATGTGCCCAATGAAAATCTTACCTGGAGTCTCCACTCTCTGGTAGTGGTAGGGATTGACGCACACCTCGTCCTTCTTTGTGTGAAAGGCGTACTCGCACAACTCCACCGCCCGCAGTTCATGGTGGGACTGCAGGTCGGGCCAACGCCACAAACGACAGTAGATAACATGGGGCAGACCTTTTCTGTGCGATACCTGCAGACGGCCATCCAGAGACCTGCACATGGGAGAGAAGTGAGACCACAGTTATAGTGCCGGGATTGCTGAGGGAAGCAGCAGGGTTGCAATATTGTTTGACAAAGTCTGGTCCTTGAAACCCTCCATGCAGCCTGAATGAAGTGCATCCCTACTTCCACAAACCTAATTAAAATGATCAGCTCACCAGCAAGCTTTGCACAAGCCTGATAACGATCATTTGAATCAAGAACGTTGAGGACATCCAAACCTAGTCACTTCTTTAACCACAATTCCTGGGGCAATCTCTTGATGAAAAATGTTTCTTTCCATCAAAATGGCAATATAGGCTGATGTTTTGTTTTGGGTTGCTATTTTTAAATCCTACATCGGATGATTCAGTGCCTCATCAATCATGAACCACACTGGCATACACTTGGAGTTAAAAGAATGGAAAGTAGTGCAGAAAAAAAAATCTCCAAAGCATATGTGTGATATCGAATGTCATCACGGATGAAAGTACACGTGAAAGCATTTCCGACCATTGCCTTTTACAGGATTATGATCTGAAAATAAGATCAAAACAATTGCTGCCTGTCCAGAAACCAGAGTAGAACAACAAAAAGCAATTCAGTGTACGCTGACTGGTAAATGTAGCTATTGAAAGAGAAGCTCAATACTCCACGAGGTCGGCTGTTCTGACAATATGTTTAGCAAAAGATTGGACTCACATGCTCTAACATGCGCTGACGGGACCGCCGAGCAAAGAACCAAACCGCTTGGGTTACAGAACACACACTCTCTGTAAATATTACCATTTGTTCTGCTTGTTGCAGGGAAATGGCTGCGGAGCAATCATATTGAATAAATATCCGGTGTATGTCCACATACAAAAAAGAACCCTGGGTCAAATTTAACAAAATTTATATTATACTGTTCACATTGACAATGGGGTTACTTGTGAAAGTTTGGACTGATGCAAGCAGCTAAAATGTCCAAAGCTCCTGCTGACTAGAAGGAAAACATGGAGAATAGATTAGCAAAGAGGAAAAGAGAATGGAAGAAAAACATTTACTTAAAACCATTAGCCTGTTGGATAAAAGCAATTCAACTTGCGGTTCTGAAAATACCTCTCTGAAAATATAACTACTGTAAAATTGGCATTGGATCCAGCTACAGGGTGTTCCCTTTGTCTTTTTGCATGTTTAAGTAAAACCAGCTCGCTTGAGTGTTGATGTATGAAATGATGCGATGTCTTTGGTATGCGTCTTATGTCGCTGCTGCTGTTGCTGCGTGGGTGTCTGCTTGGGACGAGACTCTGCGTGGGCTCACACAGACATGCACAAAGTCCAGTGGCTGCCGTGTCATCCTACTTTGCTTCATTTTCTTTGAAAATACCCTTTTATGTACCTCATTATTACACTGGAACCTCTAATCTTAACAAAACCAAGATTGGGATCGAGCTATTTAAAAAGAAAAAAATTGCTACACTTTATTCTGCAATTATGTAAATATGTACAGAATTTTTTGTTTTTGTATCAAAGCAGGAATGTGCCTCATCAAGATAAGCCTGTGAGTAAGTCATGGTTGTAAAAACGTTGAGTAGGACAGGGGGATGCGGGATAGTGCGACAGGTCATGACAGTCTCTTCTTGCTATATGGCTGCTCAAGCCAAACACTGTGAACATGAAATCCAGAAGGACAGACAGGTCCAGACACACATTATATGTGCCCTTCATTCCAATGACTCACTTCCATGAGGACATTTACAATGCTGATGAGAAACAGCAGTAAAAACTGCACCGCTTTCACGCTTGGGCTTGCTACTGAGAGGAAGAAGTGGTCACATTGTCTAAACAACCACAACCTGAAGGGATGTTTAGTGGCAGGAGGCTAGTCGGTCAGCAAACGTGCAACCGCTTGTGTTTGTGGAGAAGGTGAGGGGCTTCCAATGAAAACATAGTCGCGTTTGTTTTAAAATGATTATTTTCCAAAGAGAACTGATTTCTTATTTGATTTCATGTAAGACAGATTGAACATTCATTCATAT
This sequence comes from Syngnathus scovelli, assembly GCF_024217435.2. NCBI lineage: Eukaryota > Metazoa > Chordata > Actinopteri > Syngnathiformes > Syngnathidae > Syngnathus > Syngnathus scovelli. The sequence goes on along the minus strand of NC_090850.1, from coordinate 9,557,020 downwards.
TTACCAGTCTTAAATAGGGCACCCTCGTCGAAGTTACTCAAATAATATTTCAATGTAACTAAATCTTGCATGTCTGAATGATTAATATTGTCATAACATGGTGAGTCAGAGCACGATCATAAATACTTAAATTGTAACAGGATGTCAGGAGGATTACAGAAAGAAATTAGTTGAGAGGAGTGACGCTGGAACGTGGGCGTACTTCTTTTCATGTTTCTCGGCCTCCTGTTGATTCTCAGTAAAACTACAAACCTCAACTAGTGGTTAACAAATAAAAAGGACCAATTTGTACGGATTTCCATCCATCCATCCATCCATCCATCCATCCATCCATCCATCCATCCATCCATCCATCCATCCATCCATCCATCCATCCATCCATCTTCTGAACTGCTTTTCCTCACAATGGTCGTAGGCATGCTGGAGCCTATCCCAGGAGTAGGAGGGGGGACACCCTGAACCGGTTGCCAGCAAAACACAGGGCACACAGAAACGAACAATCATCCGCACCTAGGGGCAATTTGGAGTGCTCAATCAGCCTACTATGCATGTTTTTGGGAAGTGGGAAGAAACCGGAGTGCCCAGAAAAAAACCACGCAGGCACGTGGAGAACATGCAGACTCCACACAGGGAGGGCCAACGGTGGAATCAAACCTGCACCCTCTGAACTGTGAGGCGGACGTGCTAACCAATGCGTCACCGTGCCGCCCTTTACACAGTTCCACCACAGGCAATATTGTGTCAATAAGATTCTGATATGGGACCTGAGGCTGAAATCTTCATCAGCACGCGGATAGTTTAATATTGTTGTCTGAACGTTCAACCACAAGTACTATATTTGACAACAGCTGAACAAAAATAACCGAACAGCAATTCATGCCAAAGCTTTTACAGATCTTCTCTGTAAATTGGATAATCATCTGTTAAACGTGAGATAGATCGGTAGTTTGTCAGTGAATGTTTGTGTGCGACCCAGTGTGACGTCTCAAAGCCATATAGCCGGCCGGCTCAGACAGAGCAGATTGAACCTGACGGACTTTAGCTTGAGGGCAAAACAAACGAAGAAAACGAGGAAAGCTTTTGTCCGAGAGACGCAAACGTTTGTGTGGCTTTGCTAGTCCTAACCCGCACAGCCACCCTCGATTCTTTTGACATAGACCTCGGTCAAACTTCCAGCATTTTAAATGTATGCACACGAAACAGACAGACGCTTTCTGTTGTTTCAAAGTGATGAATATTATAGCATTGAAACTGAAGTAAGAAAATAAATAAAGAGGACGCTGTTGAAATTTGGGGGTAATTGTACCTCCCCATGTGGTAAGTGAGTGTACATAAACATGAAGGGGGAAGGGGGGTAATGAACCAAGTTGGGGAGGGTTAAAGAAAGGAGGTTGCTGCTGGACAAAGGGGCTGGCAGGGTGTCTCAAAAGCTCAGGGCAGCTCAGAGTGTCTGGGCCTGGTGACCCCCACCCCTATAACCCCCTCTCCTCCGTCTGTCTACCTCCAGAGAAGGTTGTGTAGGGGAAGGGACAGACTAATAACATTGAGCTGGTGTCCTTTAATGACAACACGAGCAGAATCATAATTTTTCTGAGTAATCAAGGTCACTTATGGGTTTTGAGCTCATTTGCCTGATTTCTCTCAAAAGTAAATGGGAGGTGTCCGATAACACAATATGGATAAAAAGGTATAAACATTTTGTGTTTACCAATATTGCCACACTGCTGTTACTTTTACCTCAAATTTAGATTTACAGTTTAGCCCCAAATTATTCATAAACCTGTGGGATTTTGAGCTTTCATTATTATAATTATTTTTTAATAACTACTACATGGACACATGGAAGTGGCAAAAGAACTTGTATTCGCATTTCAAAAATAATCTCATCCATACACATTCAGTTTCTCCCAGATGAAGTTTCAATTCATCTTCAGATGTCATTCAATTGAGTTTACATTCAAACAAAGACAGTTGATAGCAACTTTTAATAAAAGTGCCATTTGACAAAGACTTGTATTTTGTCTGTTAAGTTTCAGGTTGGTCATGAAGTGAATTTTCTCATGCAGGGGAAAACATTTCATTGTCATGAGGAATTCACTCGACTCTCTAGACTGGCCTGGTCGTGTACAGTATGTCTACTGGTTTCATATGTCACATTTGGCCCGTCACTCATTGGTTCCAGCGCTCTCCAACCCAATGATATCACCTGTGGGACACGCTCAAGCTGGCTTTCGCTTTTCTCGCCCACCCAATTATTGGTTCCTTTCACTCTGCATCCCCTTTTGTAAGGAAAAGACACATCTAATAGCTTTTCCAGAAAGGCTGGAAGGAAGGTGGGAGGTGAGAGTGTGTGCGTGTGTGTGCGTGTGTGTGCGTGTGTGTGCGTGTGTGTGCGTGTGTGTGCGTGTGTGCGTGTGTGTGCGTGTGTGTGTGTGTGTGTGTGTGCGTGTGCATAAGTTCCTATGGTTCGCTTGCACCACTGGAGGAATGTACTTGAAAGCCAAAAATTGTAAACTTAACATGTTTGTTTTTTCTTGGAATTCATTCTTTGTTGTGACACGTCCATTTGGATTTCATTAAAAAAAAAGTTTCATAAATTAGGCCATAAATGAGTTTGCTGCTAAATCTTGCCGGCTACCTTTAATGGTGGTTAATGACTAGAGCAGCCTGTGACTTTTGAAATAAAAATGAATGATGATTTTAATGTTCCAGATGGGATCGACAAATTAACTCAAATGCCAAGCAATATAGTGAGGCGAACGGTAGACACGTCAGCCCGGCCTGCAGGCCAAATTAAAAAATTAATTTTCTTAAACAGCAAATAAAACAAATAATAATTATTTATATATATATATATATATATATATATATATATATATATATATATATATATATATATATATATATATATATATATATATATATGTATATATATGTATATATACGTATATATATATATATACGTATATATACATACACACGCGCACACACACACACACACACACAACATCTGTATAAACTATTCAGTTACTTGAGTGACATTCCCATTCTAAAATCCAAGAAACTGAGACAGTTGGTGTTCACTAATAGGGCCAATAGGAATGTATGATTACATTTCAGGAGTGGGATTAAGTAACGAACATCCATTTAATGAAATTACAATCAGTAACTTGAGTTATAAATGGAAACATCAATGGCAGTTACACAGCTTTTCTGGAAGTAGAGATACGGGACAGCGATTAGGAGCTTGGTGAAGAATGGTTAATTTAGCTATAAAATTCAATTACCACTGTAATTAGAGATGAACAATTATTGTTTTCTGATCAAAATCATAATTCCAAGCAATTGCGTGACCTCAAAAGCTGCTGTTTGGAATCCATTGTGGCAACTATTTCACATGTTAACGTTGTCTCCCTCCGCTACCGCTAAGCTCACCAGTCAGAAGCGGCAGGCTACTACTCATGAATGGCGATGCAAACCAATTAGCTTTGAGCTGCTGTTCGACAACTGGGGTGAATGCTGGGTGCTAAAATAACTTGGGCCACACTGAGGCACGTTCATGGGCAAAAGAAAAACAACATTTATAATAAATTAATTGCTATTTTAAAAAATTGTGAGAGTCCCTTGGAGAATATTCAAAACCCCTAATTCATTGCCAGTTTTGTGTTGACCTAACTAGTGCTGTGTGCCAAAACAACTACAGAGTCTATGAAAGTGGATCAACAATGCCGCTACTGGCTGTGACCAAGTAGTACCTCCCATTCTACCCCAATTTCTTCGTGGCTCAATTTACCAATGATGAATTATGGACAAACCAACTTTTTCTAGCCAACGATGATTCCTGACAGCCGAATGACCTTTTCAGATGGCTCAGTCGTGGAGTGATAGCGTCCAAACTTGTAGGTGCTGGGTTCAATCATCAAGCCCGGCGATCATGTCAAAGTGTCCTTGAGCGAGGCATTTTATATTTCTATTTTGCTCCCAGTAGGGCCTGTCAGCACCATTCATGGCAGCCTCAATTTACATTTTGTGTTCTTGGGATGTTTTCACCAAGTGTAGCATATTTGAACAAGCAAGTTCCAAGTTAAAGGGGCGTGGCTTGGTTATAGAGTGATAAACGTCAACCTTGAAGGTGGTGGGTTCAATCCTCAAGTCAATTTAGACTTGATTTATTTTTCAGCTAATTTTGTAAATCATATACACATCCAAATGATGTCAAATGTAGCTGAGATTCCCAAAATAGACATACAGATGCAAATAAATACCGTATTTTCCAGACTATAAGGCGCACCGGACTATAAGGCGCACCTTCAATGAATGGCCCATTTTAAAACATTGTCCTTATGTAAGGTGCACCGGACTATGAGGCACACCATTAATCCATCATGTCAGATTTTTAATCCAAATCATTCTCCATTTTATCTTTTTTATTTCAACTTCAGACGCAACAAATTACTTTATAATCACAAAATAATGATCCAAAGTAGTTTTGATTCATCATTCATAGTCTTCAGCGGGCCACTTATGATTGATTTCATGACACAATGCTTCGGGCCAGTTTAAATTTATGAATTTGGTCCATATATATAAGGCACACCGGACTGTAAGGCGCACTGTCGGCTTTTGAGAAAATTTCAGGTTTTAGGTGCGCCTTATAGTCCGGAAAATACGGTATCCTGTATAGGTCTATCCTCCTTCAGTGCAAAATAAAATCATACTGCGCCAAAGCAGAGGCCCCTAAATTTCTTCTTGGTTATAATGGAGGTCCCTTAGACGAAACCAGTTGAAAACCCCTGTTTTAGAATTAACTTGATTATGACTTTGAAGCAGCAGTCTATGGTTCTTTATGTGCGGTTGTTTTCCTGCACACGGGTAGTTGTAAACCAGTACCCAGTGAGCACAAAGGCAGGTTTGTTGTCTGCTGAGCGTGCGTGTCTGTGTGTATGCAGCTTGTGCACATGGAAGCACATGCACGCGCACGCACACCCCCGCAGATAGACGGGCCAGGGCAAAGTCAAGGCCAAGCTGTCTCCTTAACCCCTCCATAAAGCAAACAGCAGGCCACACCCGCCCAGAGTTCCTGGCAGTCTCAAAGACCATTGCCCTAAGCTAACACGCTCACACTGACAGGGAAATTACACAGAAAGATAGCAAACAATAACGTGTAGAAATTCTCATTCACTTATTATCGGCATTCGGGTTGACCGTGCAACCGCTGAGTGAATCACCTTGATTTCTACTCTCTGACTCATATACACAATAACATCTCGAATGACTCAGGTGTGCGCCTTGACAGATTGAAAAGAATAAGAGTGAATGAGTATGCAATGATTGACTTTGACCGCAGTTATCGAGCATCAAAATCCAACACACCATGAGAAATGGATTTCCAAAAGCCTAAAGTGGCTCCTGAAGTTAGAGTTGTTTGATTGATTTCATTCATGTAAGCCATGTAAACCTATTTTGAGTTATTTTGATAAACAACGTACACTCCTTACGTCAAACAGCCATCATTCTGTTCAAATCCTGATGCTAGACTTGAGAAAACTTCCTGCAGATGTTGAAATGACAAATGACTCGACCAACAAGTGACCTACAGCTTAAATGGACAGCAGCCCAGCAAGCACAAATCACTCATCGCAATATCATGTTGTGCCATCTTCTTCGGTTGCTGTGCAAATAAACATCCCTGGCTTTAATTTGCAAAAAAATCTAAATTCAGCATTGAGAAAATAGCACTCTGGTGTGGAAACAAACAACTTCTATCACTTATTACAAATCTCTTTCTATTTGGTTATTTGTCCAGCCAATAACACACTTGTCTTTGAACTTGATAACGACACATTACAAGGACTTCTCTACAACTCTTTCTTTGTCACATGAACTCTTTCTATGTCACATGAATTTCACACCACTTCTAAACTCACTAAATGCGACAGACTGTATATGAAGAAAATGTTCCTCATGTACAGAGACCAAATTATGAAATACTAAAGCAAGAGACAGTAAACTCAATCAGAAGAAAAACATAAAAGCAACATACATAAATCCTTGCATTATTTTTGCTGCTGCTGTTTCCAGTTGATGCAAGAGTTCAAGTTTTTATTTGGAGAGCGGGTTTATATCTTTATGGCATGAACGTCTTAACAAGCTGTGTCCCTAAGCAATCTGCACGGTACTTTCCACATATGTGTGGAAAGTGTTGTGTCTATTGAAAACATCAGCTGTCCCAGTTTCCCTCCAGCCTTTGCATGTATAGCTTTTTTTTTTTTTTTTTTTACGAGTCTCAAAGATCTTCACACAAATGTGACCTAATTTGTGTCTGTCAAGCAAAGAGTACCCACACACAACAATGTGTGAACAAATACAAAGACTATTACAAATACTTAAGTCACGGTTATGAACATGGAGGTTTTTGGAAGTAAATCAGTAGCATTAAACATGCATCTTGGACGTCACTCAGAGTTCCCTAAATATTTTGGTCAAACTCCAAATGCAAGGTGTTCAACATTCAACATATATAGATCTGAGGCTAGAAATGTGTGCAAAAATCGTATTTAAGTTGTCACTATTTTTTTTGCAATTATTCAAACCACAAATGCGTCGCCTCATAGCCGACTCATTGAAAATTTGCTGTTTGTGACGATCTCAAGTTGACTGCTCTTGGCAAATGGAAATGATAGAAAGCAGGCAGAGAAGGAGGAAGGAGCTACAGTAAGTCATTACCACAATTCCACAAGTGCTCCTTGGTGAACGGGGTTCTTAACCATCAAGCGTGGAGTGTTTATTGAGCTTCAAAAAAGAAGAAGACTCCTGGTCAAACCACAATGACGTCAAGGGCAAGAAAAGATGCAGCCCTTTGGAGATGATCGACCAAAAAAGATAAACAGCATCATGCAGGGGGTTAGCAAACAATAACAAACAAAGAACGTTTTGGGGTATTTTACATGGAGCAATCCAACAGTCAAAGTACTGGTGAAAGTAAGCCTGACTGACGTGTTTTGGGGTTTACCAAAGATTTGGGCAATGTCTACTTTATACACAGCCATTAAGCAGAGCCTCTTAATGTTAATCAAACAAATGATATTAGAAATGAGGTATTGGCTGTAAATTGAAGCACATCCCGTCAAACAGTTGTATTCACTCCACCAGCAGGTGCACCGACAACCGGCTCACGGGTGCAGTAGCTAAGCCTCGGCTCGGAGTTTGAGTGTCAGGGAGAGCAAGGAGCTGACCTCAACACGGACAGGCCTCGACATGCAGGCAGCTGCTCTCGGCATGCCGGCGCACAGGAGAATTAATAGAAGCAGCGGCTCTCGCTTTGGTCACAATGACAGCCAATTCTGATCCTGGGTCATCTTAATGCGCTCTGCCTCTTCCCTTCCGCATTAGTGGTGGGAAATACGAAACCTGGATCATGCCAAACATTGTATACATTTCCGGCAGGGCTTAAGTATGATTGCTGTTGGCCTGGGTTGTACGGTACGAGCTGTGCACTTGTGGCAATCAAGAATCTGGGAGTGCCCGCGTAAGCTTCAGTTTCAGCTCACACGCGGTATGTGATTAAGTCAAAATTACAGCCTCTGTGTGTTACTTTTCACAACTTAGTGCACGTTCTGGAATTCACTGTTGCTGCCGTTAAACAGTCATGTGACAGGCAGTCGCCAAAAGGGAAGAAAGGCTTGTGTAGTATTCTCGTATCTGAATTGTCCTGTAAACTACAAAATATTGACCCTCAATTTGCTCCTGATGTTGATTGATCAATGGGCAATTTTTCAGCTTCAACATTTCGCTTCCATGTCAGCATCCACTAGAAGACTGCAGCATGCGAAAAACTCAGTTGATGGCAGATATGACCTCCCTATTGCGCAATTGGCAGTCCCTGCGCGATGTCGCTAATGTACGACAACTACAGAAGGTAGTTAATGTACGGCAACTACACAAGAACAAAATAAAAAGGTTGCTTAAAAATACATAGGTAAGATTTCATATAATCGATTCAATTATAAATGTAATATCATAGACTATGATATTTACACCTGAAAAGACAAATTTTTTCGGCACAGGAACAGGAAATTATACGAAACGTCTCCCTGTTTTCGTTATTTTTGGTCAAATCTGTGGGTGATATGCTTCATCTGTTCTCTGATGGGAGAACTATTTATGATGGTAACACACAGCGAGAAGGAAAATTTCAAAATAAATCTTAGCGGACCAAAGAATTAATTTACATCAATGCCTTGGTTTTCTTTCATTTTGAAGTTTTCCCGCGGCTGCGAGGGTTGACATGGCGGCTGTCTTGACTCGTAGTTGGGGCCAGTTTATATCATCGACACAAACTGTTTGCCATCAATATGAACACAATGCCATCCCAAAATTATGTTCGATTACTAATTAATGACCCCCAAATTAAAAAAGAACCCCAAAAAAATAAATAAATCAGGCTGACAGGCAACCGACAGTCTTATGGAAGAGACGCTCTTATACTATGATGTCATCTGATGGCGCCTCAATATTCGCAAAATAATAACAAATGGAAACAGATGATAAGTTGCATGTTTGTTTGGTGCAATGTCACAAAATGTGCTTAAAAATGATAAGCATTTTGGATACAAACCCAAATAATGACAAACCTTACTGGTTTAAACCATTTTTTTTTTAAATCAACAGCGCCTTCAAGTGGAATCAGAAAATGGTTCATGAAGCAAATTTGAAGCTTCATCTTCCCATCACTAACAACTTTCTAGTCTACTCCAAGCACTGATTCAGTGTCGTTGATTGCCTCTCCACGCAGCTCATAGAGGAGAAGGGCGAGAGTAGGTCAGCACTAGCGCCAGAAAACCAAGCAGATTAAGGACAAGTTATATAACTTGGACTCCATTTGAGCCTGTGCATTGCATGTGTCAATGCACAGCTACAGAAAACGTCCTGCAGTGCCTTTGCTACTCAAGTCATGAAAAGTATGTTTTGCTGGCGTGGCGTGGAACAAATGAGCAACGCTTTGCTTGCTGTCCACCAGCACTTTCCTTTGCGTGTGTCTAAACCACGTTATTCGCGTGTTATTTAAATACGTTGAGTGCAATATGTCATATTGGCGCTACAAAGGAAGCGGAAGTGAGGGCGATATTATATACCGCAGCGACTAAGTTAAAAACAAAAAAACAAAAAACAGTGCATGTGTGATTTCACTGCACAAAGTCGTAATTAACCTGTTCTTGTCACCTCTTCTTACCTTGGTATAGTGATGCATTTTGTGTTGATATTTTGCGTGGTGATGGCTTTCTCCAGTTCGTCCAGCTGTCCTGTCTTCTTCAGCTTCTTCACTAGACTTTTCACCGCCTTTTCACACCACTTCTCCTCCTGGCCGTTCTGCTCGCCTTTCTTCCAGCCCAAAAGTCGCTTGACGATGGGGGGAGTGAAAGGCAGGATTGACATCTTTTAGATTTGCTCTTGACTTCTTCCAATAGCCACAAGTTCGGCTGCCGTGGGAATTTAAAAAAAAAAGGAAGCGAGTTGTCTTTCAATGCAGACCGCACGCCACGGGCAAAATGGTTATTTCCACGATATTTGAATGCGATTCAATGCAAATTGTTGCATCCCGGGGTTTAACGTTGAAGTGAACTCTGTCCGCCCGACTGGAGCTCATGAAATGTGCGATGGCAGTCTGTTGCGCTGTGGAATTAGTAGCCTTCCGCCAGGAAACCTAGTCCCATCTACACGTTTTCAAACAACGGTTATTTTAAGAAATATACCAATGACTAATCCCCAAACTCACTATTATTCACCAAATCAACTCAAATAGAAATTTGTTTGTCGAAATAGTGTACTGTATTCCTTAGTATGTTAGTTTAGAGTCATCCGCGGTTCCCCGTGCAAAGTCTGCATGAAATGCAAATGCAGGAGCTGCAGCTGAGCGTGTCTATTGAAACTTCAGACTGCACAACTCACCCTTCAAAAGGCCGTCTAAGCAGCTGGACAATTATGCAACCCATTCCCCTTTTCTAATAGTGCACTTGCACTCTGCTAAAAAAAAAAAAAGAGTATGCTGCTGTAGCCCTCCAATGGGAGTTATGCAACACTGGACAAAACATTAATTTGAAAGCCAGATATGATTCAATATACAACTGAGAAAGCAACATTGTTTTTAATGAATTGCCATAGCGTACCACTTACCTACGTTACACAAGCTGTTTTCCCCACCCCATCGCATTCTTTATTGTTAATTGTTAACTAGTATCAACAAAGCACAGGTTTCACTGCAGGGTCAAAATATTCATTTGGGTAGTTTGCGAGGCGCTTCATAATTTAAATGGAATTTTGCGCATGTAGACAAGCTATGCCACTTGTCTCAGCTTGTTAGCGCTACGAACAAAAAATACCCACTTAACAAGATGAAAGTTTGATGTGCAGAATACTGTACATGTATGCACACACACACACGCACACACACACACAGCCACACACCTACACGCACACACTGTTGACCATCCAACACCAGATGCACAATACAAGACACAGCCATGTTGAATCACACACTGTGAAAGTGATAGTGGGTTAAGGGCGTTAAAGTGCCTTTGTTGTGGAGCTTCAAAAAGCAAGACTTTATTACGTTCAAGAACAGGCTGCAAGAAAGTTGAATGCACACATGGGATGGTGCACTTGCTGGCCTTTCATTGCTAGATTTACAGTAGAGTTGAGTCAGGGTGATGCATTGTATTCAACAATGTTGAAAAGTTCAACTATCCCTTAAAACAATATGTAGTTGAGGTGAGGAATCATTTATTAGCAAAAGTGCACGAGCGACATTGTGTGATGATGTGAAATGTGACTGGCAACCCGGATGCGCAACCACTTCCTCTTTCTCTGATGTACTTTGCAGTCAAAAGGCTATTGTGCATCAGAGAAGAGCGAGCCTTTAATCAGAGCCCCCACTGACACTTCACAGTCATACAAAAATAGTTACATCGACCTGTGGGTAACATTTTGGTATGTGTGTACAGCCCACACTGACCTCCTCCCCCCAGGACCCCCCCGCCCCCTCTGTGAGCACAGTGTGTCATTTGTGCTAAAAATACTGCTGGACTCAGCCGGACAACCTCTTTGCTTTTATCTATTTTGGTTACTTGACCACAGGTACAGTATGTGTATTTTTAGATCTGCTGAGGGCTTTTCGTTCTTCATTTAGCCTTTTACAGTACACACACGCTTAAAATATGGGCTTTTTGGTGAACTACTTGGGAAGATGTTGCAAGATATACGTATATTTTTAAATCATCCCATGTCGGAACAGTTAATACTTGCATCACCTTTGGGGCACAACAACATATCATGATGGGATGGCAGCTTGCAGGAGCTGGCGATGACGACAAGGCCCCTCTGGTCCTCATGGTAACTGTTTACGCCCCCCGCGGGACACGACTGGCCAAGACAGCTGGTTTGTTTTGGAGTAGTATGGGTCGAGACAGGGCGGATATGGGGATGCAGGACGGGGGATGGGATTACAGATGGGCCACAGTAGACAGGAGGGGAGGGGTTGGTGGTGGATGGAAGGGAGGTGGGGGGTGGGGGGGGTCCTATGAGAAGAATTACTGAGCACAAAAGGCTTGTCAGCAAGACCGAATGGGCAGTGACCACATGCAATCCGATGGATGATAATGACATTGTGTTGGATGTGACCTCAGGGGACCTGTCCGGAGTTCCTGAGTGTGTCTGTGGGGAACCAAGGAGGGTGGTGTGTGTGATGTCAGCTGGCGTCCCAAAGGAGCAGAAGGGGGAAAAAAAAGAAAAAGCACAGACCTCCATTTAGCTAATTAATATCCTAAATCAGGTCTGAAAATGATAGATTTCATGATCTTTCCTTTACACACCAAAGAACGTTCAATGTAATAACTGATATGAAATCGAAGTGTAGACTAACAAATGTTTGTAACTGCTTTAGAAAACACTGCTCTAAGCCACAGACTGGCTGATTGGTTGTCCTCTAATTTTCTAAGGTGCCCAGCTATTAAATACAAGCTCTACCTAGAAATTAAGCGCATAACCATTGAGAGCTCTGTGGGTGACAGTTAAAATCACCATGGAGCCTAAACAGCATCAGAAGCACAAATTGACACAAGCAACCTAATTTATATTTATTTCATCCTTGAAATTGTATTGATTTATTCCCAGCCCTCCATTCTCTTCATTTTGTCATTTTTCTCTTGGCTGTAGTTTCAAGTGGTGTCTGTGGATGTTCGAGATTTGTGCTTGTACCTGTCAACCAGTATTTTGACTCTATGTAGCAATTTTGTAGCAAATCACTTTATATGGCCTGCAAAAGCAAATCAAGCGTGTCAGCTTCCAGTAACTTAAACAATAGTTGGAATTATTTTCCTTGATTTCTGATTTCACAGTTGTTCATCAATTTATGTATGTAAAATGATATTAAGAACTGATTAAACATTGATGCCCCTGTCCTATATTGTAATGTCGATACTATTTTTTTTGCCCTAGTGTCTAACCATAAGACACACCTGTTTGTGTTTGAGCAATACCTTTCTGATACAGGTGAGAGAATGTCAGGTATTTTTATGAGGATCCATCTCTAGGCAACAAGACTGCATAAAAACGTTTTAAAAGGCTGACTCTGCTCCAACATGACAGTTTGTTTTCTCTTGCAAAAATACATCACCAGCCATTCACCAGTGCCTGACAGGAAAGCCCGTCGTACCTGAGACATCATCATCATCAAAACACACGCAGTAATAATTGCCTGTCACTCAGCTCAGCGGCGGCTCACCTACTGTAAATTCAGAATAAATGTGTCCTTTTATTACAATAACAAATAATAATCCTTTTTGGTTTACTATTGAATAGGGATACCACTGGAAAACATCCCCAGTTAAAAGGAGCTGGCCAGAATTTATTTATTTCTCTTTTGTTTAAGAAGTACTTACGGACTAAGTTCTCAGAGGGATCCAGGTCACACTGTTGTGTAGTAACATAACACAGCAGCAGAGTCATAACTACTAGTTGCCCGTGGGCTCTGTCTGCTGATGTGGGTGGACCAAACACAAACACGTGAGTCATAACGCAGGTAAGTCATCACCACGCTTCGCATACCCCGACTTGAGTGGTGACTCACGTGAAACAACACTGCTTGAGATAACCTCTTTTCCTGACTGTGACTACTCTGAAATGGAAGCTTAACCTGGGACACCATCACTATGACCTCACTCACGAATGACCAAAAATGACTGTTGCGTAATGCCTCGTGAGAGCAAATTTCCTGTTGGTAGCATACCTGCTTAATCTTGTTGATATCAGACCGGATATTAAATTGAAGTCATCCAGTTGAAGATGTAAACGGAAACAGGCATGGAGGTCTGTGTCACATGTGAGACATCATTTCATATCATTTGACACATGCACATGCTGAGGTCGACTGGGGTGCTGGTGACTCACTTGGGATTTCCAAATCAGGTCAACATTGCAGTATTTTGCAATAATCATGTGCAGATGTGTGTGATCAAGTCTGGATGATAATTCAATCGATGACAGGGCTCATAACAAACACAGATCACGTTTCATGCTGTCAGCATCTGAGGAGCCGAGGAAATTCAGCAAAATACAACCTTTGTTTGTTTTGTTTTTATCCTTAATATTCAGATATTACAAATCATACAAAGTTTCCTGTTTGTCTTGAGACAGTCCTTGCATAAAACCATTTGCAGATGAAATTGAGGAAGCAAAATAAACACAAGGAGAAAAAAAAGACATTTGGAAAGGAGTGAGAATAAGCATAGCTTATTAGCTCTCACACCTTTATCCAAAAATAATTTATATGCATACAAAAAATTCTAACTTTTGAAATGTGCAAATTTCTTTTATGTACTTTTTTAACAAAAGTTATGAGACTCAATTTCAGTGAATAAATACTTGTTTTCAAATATACACATATTCATTGTATCATTGCAATATCAAACTATTGTAATTTACACCGTGATTCCTACCTCTTTATTTGCTTATGATTACGCATGTCACATGTGTGTTCCGAACTCCAAACTCAAGTTTGCTTCCTCGTGAAAAGCATGCATTACACTACACTCAAGTGGAGAAATTGCAATACTGCAAGCCATGTAAACATTCGTGAAGCTGCTGGACATTATTTTGGTTGTATTTTTGGTCATGCTTACCTTGCACACCAGTCTGCTTGCATCAAGTCCTGAAAGTGCGATGACATATGCATAGGAAATTGTACACTTGTTCGCAGACCATTGTTCGGCAGTGTGGCGGAAACAATTTATTATTCTTGCACGCTGTTGTCACACCCCTCCTTGACATTATGCAAATAATGTCCTTGGGCAGCTGCTGCACTTGAACTAAGAGTGGAAGGTGGCCGGAAATGAAGAATCATGATGATCTTTCATGTAGAACAGTCATTGAAATAAACCCTAAACAAAATAACGATTATTGTAACGTTCTTCTAAATGTCTTAAAATAAATTTCAAAGGATACACTTACTGACTTTTTCAATCATGTACAAAGGCTATTTTCTTTCCCATGGTTCCACTTGTTTTTAATGATTATGTAATTAACTAACTTCTATTGTGGTTTGGACTGTACTGTCTCCAAAAACATATTACCCGTGCTTAATTGCCCTAAACAACTGCAAGTAGACTAATCAGTTTGCATCTGTTCCATAATATTTCCTCATTTAACTGTAACTATAATGTTTCTGCAAAACAGAAAGCCTTCCACTCATTTCTAGAAGGGCGAGTTCTTTTCGTCTATAGAGGGCAGCAGGAATCCACAATTGGAAAGTAGAGTGTAATTTAGTATTTGTATTTGAACATACAAATCAATTGCACTCAACCTTTCCCAGGAAAGGCGTCATTTAAATAAAATCTTAGTTTTTACTCAAGCATTCTACCTCCAGGCCTATTTGATTTGTTCCCCCTATTGTGTTACATAAGTAATTTGACATGTTAATGAATTTATCATCATGTGGTTTACTGTGTAAACTAATAAACCATTTAACACTCTTCGAGCATTAAACTATCACAATACCTGATATTTTACTCATGACAGAAACGTCAGACAAATATATTAGAATATAAAATACTGTTGAACTGCAAGGCATGCAATGACTGCATTTATCATCAGATCATTACGCTCGCATTTCCAGGCATTTTTCATCTCTGCTTGGCTGATAAATTCATACAAAAATTCCATGAGTAAATGCCAACACGTGGTAACATTGTGTACACTAGTTCATCGAATAAAAATTATTATAAGATTTATATAATAAACCATCCTTTGTATAGATATCCATGCTAGTTGTTAAAGAATACATTGTACCTCTTTGGCTGTATCTAACTAATGTTGTGGCCGCCTGGTGAGAGTGTATACTTCAAATACCGTATTTAAAACATGATGTTCTCCTTTGGAACGAGTTTTGCAAAAATGAATACTGATCTTAAACCTGAAAATCGTGAATCAATTTCAAATGTGGAATAACATCGGTGAGGAAGAACAAAGAGACATGAAGAAATAAAAAGTGATAAAGAAGGCACTGTAAGTGATTCAAGCAGTTCGGGTATATTACATTGGCTTTTTCTACATGGAAATATTTAGCTAGCAGGCTTGTTTGTCCAAAAGGATTCATCTCTGATTATATATGGGTGGTGTTTTATTGGAAGACAGCAAAACGGCAAGTCGTAAAGTAAGACTCAATGAAAAAAAAATGTGTTATGTTGTCAGATGAGGAGATGATGCTGACATATAACCAAAGCAACACGCAGAGGTTATTCTCAAAATGACCCAAAGAGAATCCAAATCAGCTCATTTCATCTGTAGAACCAAGTGTGGGTGGAGACTGCTCAAGTCTCTCTACCAACAGTAGGAAACCTGAGCTGGGTCGGTGCTGCGATGGAATTTATTGCACTGGCATCTGCTGCAGCCAAAACCTCATTCTGGAAGTTTGGAAAGCACAGCGGAGTGACAGCATTTCCTGCATCCATTTAGAGTCCCACAATATGGAAAACATTTAAACTTCCCAAGAAGAAAAATCATCCGTCCTTTCGTTGCATGTCCTGTTTAATGCAAGTCTGCGAAGGCAACCTTTTATCTGTCAACAATAACAAATTGAAAACCAAACCGAGATTGGGTTTTGTACTTGATTTCATGGTTAGAGATGATTATAAGATAAATTACAATTGTTTGTTTCCATTAAAGTCTTGCCAATTTGTCTTAAAGTATGCACATCAGCTTTTATCATTCTGGTTTGAAGAAAAGCACAAATTGTGGTCCAAAATATTCTTTGGCAAAAGCAAATATGATTAGTGCGGATACAGGGGAGTGGATTTATGTTGTGGTCCAGTGTTGTCTTGACATTCAGGGAAATAGCTCACCCCTGTAATTTCACAATGTTCAAATGTACTTTGTGATCTAATGAAACCACATTGTCTTTCTTTATATTTCACAAACGATTGTAATTTGTTGCTGACGCTGTACGTCCTCCAAAATGTACAGTAAGCCCTTGAGCTAGAATCAGTGTCTGCATTTTTCTTATTTGTTCATGTAATTTAGCTTTTAATTACGCTCATACATTTTTCCATTCTGTGTCCATTCAAAATTGGTTCTTATCCAGCGAATATTGGATTTGTCATGCCATGTAAGGTCCAAGTATTCTTCGACACATGGCAGAGCTAATCCGATGTGCCTTCATTGTTGGACCGCTCTGAAAAGCGCAGGTAGAAGATTTCTAAACCTTCTAAAGGGGTTAAAAAGGGACTTGAGGAGTGTCTTGTCTGTTCTTCAAAAGACCAGCAGCTCCAGGCAGTATACTGGTCGGTCATGGCTGAAAGAGAAGAAGGCTGTCTCGAGCAACACCCCCCTTCCTGTGTCTCTGTCTCCATATAATTACACTATAGCTGACAGACGTAGTTCTTAAAATTACAAAACAAAGACAGGCTGGAAAATAAACAGTACCTCGGCCACTCATCGGAAGGGTGAGCATGCACTTTTAATGTGGCAGCCTTTGATGGTTAGTGGAGGTGCGGAACCATTTTTTACAATTGAAACCATAAAGATCGCAATCATGTTCTTTTTTTATTCTTCTAGGGTGATTTCATGCTTTTAATTGCGCTTATAAAGCTCACGCTGAAGTCATACGCTTTGAAAATGGATCAAGTGTCTCACTCTTTTTGAAATTTAAATGTTATTCTGAGTGAGGTACATATAAATCTCAGATTGTTATTGAGCTCAGAGAAAAGTTGTCCTTTCAGCAGATTCTTCAGAAAATTGTCTCCTGGTTTCAAAGTCGATACAAGAGACTGAAAAGAAGCTCCAACATTTAACTCACATGAATCAAACTCACGGCCCGGGGGCCAGATACGGCCCGCCACATCATTTTATGTGGCCCGGAAAGACAAATTATGCATCAACTTCCTGTGTCAATACTAAATTGTCTTCACTTTCAAAATATACAGATATTTTGTTACCATTCATCTTTTTAAATATTTGAACAATTTTACTGGTCTCTGATTTCCAAACTAGTTATTAATTTGTTGTGTAGCCTATACTGAGGCATTCGTACATTTATTTGGGTTGACAGTTACCATGGCCCTCCGAATAAAACTGTGACTATAATGTGACCCATGATAAAAATGAGTTTGACACTCCTGTTGTTATTTTTAAGTCAGTACTGCCTTTTTTTTTTTCAGTTTTTGTAATGATTAGAAAATTTGTGTTGCTCAACTTTTAATTTTAATTAGTTGTGAAGAGATTCAATTCTTTTTGTGAATTTTGAAAAACAATGTGCTTAAATTTGGACTTTTATGTGATGTAATCGGAGGCTCCCTGAACCCCTTTGCTAAATGTGCAGTCAATAATAATAACAATTTAAAATGTCATGTGGTGTTTAGCCAATGCATCACCAAAACCACAACACGGTCATACACTTTAGGAATGATATTTAAAATTCCAATGTATTAAACGTATTGCAGACTTGTAAATACCCAGTATAAATCTTGCTGGCCAGCAAAAACAAAATGCCTCTCATTGCCCATCTTGCATTCATTACTAGAGTGACAACATCATAGTGTGGACAGGAAAAAAAAAAAAACGAGTTCTTGCCAAGCTGAATCGCACGTACGAGGTACTGATGGACTGTTTTCATCCTCTGACAGGGTGCAGCAAGACCACCATGTTGTGGTGATTTATATTTTCCATGACACCAATGAAGGACAATATTGAAGACATGACCTGTGGTGACAAAGAAGAAAAAAGACATTGTATATTAAAGGGGTGAGGCAAAATAAAAGTCAAAAAAGAGATATATGTGAAACACGGAATGCTTTGTACACTTCCCTGAATCCTTCTATTGTATTCTAACCACTAACTGTAACCCTTGAGAAGACACTTGCCTGAAATATGCTTAGGAATGTTTTGGAAGAGGGCTTATATTTGGTTATTGTGGGCGTTTATGAAAGCTATTATTACAATATATATACTGTAAGATGTCATATATAAACGGGAGTTTAAAATAACCCCCATGAAGTAGTCGAGAGTTTGAGCGTAGTGTATTGTGAGTCTATTTTTCAGACGGAGAGCTGTGACTAACTTGCGGAACCTTCCTAACGCTTTGACTAAAACTTAATCACAGGTTGGAGCAAGACGTCTGCTGAGTGTCTCCAGAAAGTCTCATTATTAGAGCTTTCCATTGGTTTTGCTTGCTCTTTTATTTCTTCCTTTTTATGTACTGTAAATAATTGTATTGTTGGGAGACGCAAATGCCAAATTTTCACCCACCAAAATCAATCTAAGCCCAAGTGCCCTTCTGCGGTTTGTTGTGTAATCACTCAGTTATGTGATTTATTTTTTTAACACGGGAACTCTGATGCCTTTTTTTTCTGCTTTCCATTTCTGCTGCTTCTATTTAATACCATGGACATAGATTGGCCTGATTATGATTCATACTGATGTAATGATTTTTAAAAAGGTTTTGAAACTTGTCTCAGCAGTCAGCATTGTGTGATGTGTTGACGTTGTGACAGTGTTAGTAGGGGTAAGAGTTGTCATATGCAGAAGTGGACTTTTAAAGCATCAAACAACCATAGGATCTGCACATTGTGGCTGATCTGATTCAGTGAAAAACAAAAATCAATGTTATTTTGTTACTGAGGTCAGTCCAGGCATGTTGTGTTGATAGGCAGCCAATGAGTCCCAATTGTCTAAAAAAAAAAAAAAGCCTTTTAAATTTAACATATATCACTGGACTTTACCAATGTGACTTGTAATAAAAATAAAGTCATTATTAAAAAAAGCTCTTAATTTTGTGAGGTAAAATGGCTTCACCCCAAAAGGGTATTTTTACAGTACAGTGTGTCTTTAAATTATTATTTTTTAACTATGAAAGATTTAGAGATATGAAAAGCTATTTAATTCAAATGTGTTATACATAGAAGGAGAGTTGAGCTACAAGATGGCTCCTGGAAAATCATGTGGCCACTTTCAGCCTCTCTCTCTGTGTGTGTGTGTGTGTGTGTGTGTGTGTGTGTGTCTCTCTCTCTCGCTCTCTCTCTCTCTCTCTCTCTCTCTCTCTCTCTCTCTCTCTCTCTCTCTCTCTCTCTCTCTCTCTCTCTATATATATATATATATATATATATATATATATATATATATATATATATATATGTGTATATATATATATATATATATATATGTGTATATACATATATAAGGGGCGGTGTGTAGGGGCTCCCTCTAGTGGCCCACAAATGAATCACTGGCCCAGCAGAGTTCTGTTGTATTTACCTTTTAAGTTCAATGCATTTGCATTTATCTTTAAGATTACAGCCATTGTATTCTTTTGTTCAAACAAGGTGTGCAGGTTTTACCTTAAAAAACTTTTCCGACAGTTTTGGCAGCAACCTCCGACTTCGTCTTAATCTTTAAGATTATTAAGATTATTTCGAAATTTTTATTTAGGTACAAATTTGATTTACCCTCTATGTGTGTTACATTTGAATTGCATCGTTGCATAATTATGACTTGATGTAAGTGCAATTTGAAGGTTTTCACATAAAATTTTGATGTTTCTGCTGGAAAATTGATCTGGGTCTTCATTCCAATTGTCAGCCCACACAAATTTTTCCTTTCTGGCTCTTTTCAAATACCCACTCATGTTTCTTTGGACACTTTTTCGATCGGCTAGTAGTACTTGGTAGCATTATATACAAATGTACAAATTATTTCACTGCCAATTGGTGCTTTACAACCATATTAAATTATTATTTAAAGATTTGTATTTGTACATAAACTTTAATAGCATAGGCAGCACAATAAAACAGTGCAAAAATTATCTATATAAATTTACAATCTATAAATTATAACCCACCCCCTTGAAAAAAAAAAAAAGTGGTTACCATGGTCCGACCATTACGGCAAATTCCCTATGCTGTCCCAAAGACTAAATGCAAGTTTGTACAATTTGCTTGATTCTGAAATCCTAAAATCAATCATTCCCAAAAATTGAAACCCCTATAAAGATGAGATATTACCTTTTTTTATTTTGTACACTACCTGTCTTACAGTTGTGAAGTTGATGGTTTGAATTTGGCTGCGGCCTTGCTGTGTGGATTTTGCATGTTCTGTCCATGCTTGCTCCTGATGGTACAGTTTTCCCCCTCATTCGCAAAGCATGCAAGAGAATTTTGAACTGGCACAAATGTGAGTGTGAATGTTCTCCCGCAATTGACTGGTGACCACTCATGAGTGTGCCCAGACATCACAAGAAACCAAATACTATTGGAAACGAATGAAGGATTTTGGAAGTTCAATATGGCAGTAAAGTGACCTTTCGGTGTAATGATTCCTCAAGCACTGGAAACTGCTGAATATTTAATTTAATACAAATGTTTTATTGACACGTGTAAGGCGTACTTTGAAATAGTGAAATCATGACAACATAAACTGAGTATCTTTATATTTGCAAAATGACACTGAGAAACTCTGTAATGCATATATGAAGACTGAAAAGTGCATAATCTTGTTCCTTTTTGTTTTGTCCATACACACGTGACACTATACATAAATAGTTGCATTGTAAAATGACAAAATGAAATATTTACATGATAATAGATTTTATACAATATATAATAAGCTTTATATTAAATCTTGGTGGATTACAACTGTGATCCAGGCTGGGTGCTATCTGTGAGTGTTAAGTAACACCTCGAGCCAGCACGGACAGGAAGTGATGAACTGTCTGGAGTAGCAGGGGCCCCATCCTTTAGCAAAACTAATACGAACACTGTGGGGGTCCCAGGGCCCCTCCTGGCTTTCAGGCTTCACGCCATGCTCGGCCATCCAGTTGGAGCTCTCATAGTCAAACATCTTGAGGGAGAAGCCCGGCATCAGCCTCTTTACGCTCAATCCTCGAGCGCTAAGGTCCAGAGTGGGCGAGTGGACGAACACTGGGTGCTGGCTGCGGTTGTACACCCACACGCCATCCGGCTCACGGCTCAGCACGATGCCATGGCCAATTTTACTGCGGATCTGTTGGACGCTGCTGCTGTTCCCTCCGTGGCCGGGGTAAGCCGGAAGTCCAGATGTGCCTCGGTTGTCGTGACGACTGTGGTTGGAGTGGAGTTGGCTGAGGCATAGGCCCGTGCCCTGAGGTAGGTCATAGAAGATGCTGAGCGAGGCTTCGTAAGCTGGGTAAAGGCGGCCCACACGCGTGCGCTGTTCCCAGTAGGCAACACTGCACCAGTGAGAACGATGTCCGCTGGTGGTTGACGAGCCCAGGGAGCTACCGGTTACTGAAGGTGAGAAAAAAAGAGGAATAATCTGTATGTGTAGTTTACAACTGTCAATACAGACACAATATTCTTTAAAAATGTTCATCATAATTTGCGGCGGCGGGGTGAGGATCCAAGACACTTGATTGGACGTATGAGAAGAATTTCTGAGCAATCAAATATATTGGCACCATGAATGGTAATATTTGGCGATCATTTCTTTGGTCTGAACTTTGACGATTAACAACTAGTCAGAGCTATCAGAAGGCTATACTGTATTTACTATGTTTTTTCAAAGAGGAGGGTCAATGGTCGGCTTCCTCCAGGGAAATCCTCCAACATCCCCCCTTCTCATCACTCCTTCACATCCTGCATTGGAGTGAAGGTGCAGGGCGGCAAAGACGAGAGGGGTGGGAAGCATTCAGCTCTCTGTCAACCTTGTGCAAGGCGGTGAACCCTTGACCCCCCCACCCCCAAGCCCTCATGCTATCAGCTCACATTAACTCCCTCGTAGAGTGATGCCATTATTTTTCTCCAGAGACTCCACTGACACAGAGGATTTAAAGACCCATGTGCCCATGGCCCCATTCCTGTCATATTCCGCAGGCGCACCCCCTTTTCTACCATCAGAAAACTAGCCCCTTTTTAAATTAACAAGCTGCATTTGGGTGAAACATATCAAGATTAGGTGTGCTGTGTATGCAGCGGCCATTTTAATTGAGGGGGGGCGTATTTATTTGGCAGGGAGGAGGAGGGCTTTGTAGGAAGAGATAAAAGTCTGCTTGTCTGTGCAAAATACAAGCGCACACTACATGATGAGATAGCACGTCGCACATGCACGCGAAAATTGGCCTTAGTGGTTCAAACATAAACTATTACCCCGCACGCATACACACTCTCACATACACACAAGCACATACACACAAAATTGCACATTTCATTTGAGCCCCACGTGTATCATTAGTGAATTCCAGGCTGGCAACTCCTGCGGTCTGGAGGTTTTACATCTCTCCAATCACACACGCACACAAACACACTCGCGCACACACACACACACACACACACACACACACACACACACACACACACACACACACACACACACACACACACACACACACACGCACGCACCTGTAATAAGGCAACACAAACATGTATGCGGAAACACAGCTAGACTTTATGAGCTCACGAGCATTTTTCCCCACAGTACACCAGGAGGAAGGCCGCAAATTTCAGTTCAAATGTCTTAACAAATCGACAGGAAGAACACTGGGAAGACCTCTGCAGAACCAGAAGCTCTTTGGCGAGCCACGGGTTATGTTAGGTCAAGTCAAGTCAACTTTACCAAGTCGTGCATTCTCTAGAATAAGGCTTGGTTTTATCATTGTGCTGGTAGCCTCAAAAATACTTTTTATTGCTTGGAACATGCATGCACCCATACATTTCCAACCCTATAAAATATCCCCACAGAAAGCTATGAAACTTATCATTAGCCCTGTGTATTATGTATTAGGTATAAATGATTCACAAAATTGGCTGGAGAATAAACCAAGTCTCAATAATAGATCAATTTTCTTTTTAAAAATGGTACAATTATTTTCTATTTTCAATTTTGCGGACCACCTGCAATACCGCCAGGGACCACTAGAAAGCCGCGGACCACCAGTTGACTATCCCTGATCTAAAACATACAAATGCCATTTAGGCCCTAATTTTTTCATGTCAATGAGTCTCCAAAAACATTTTAGTCTGAATATGTGACAAGGTCATTTGTGAGAGTGGACATTGGTTCTGTGTAGGCAAGTGGCCTAGCCAAAACAGCAAATGTCAGACCACAAGCTAGATAGCATTGCTCCACTATGGCATAAAGCCAAGGGGCATTACATCAATTTAAACCCACACATGCAGACAAAAGGAATTTCAGGCATGGTTTTGGATAAAAACCTGGAGGACAAGTAGTGGGCGTGAATGCGTGGTGTTTCCTGACAAATTGACAGTGCCACCCACTGGCCTGGCATGCGTATGACATCAGCTGTTTTTCTAAATGGACTTCTCAAAAACACAAAGAAAAATCACGTCGCGTGAGTTGTCCATTAACCTGCAGTCGTTGAAAACAACACTTTTCATTTGCCTGTTGTCGAGCTCTACAAATCAACAGCAGCAAATAAGTGAAGAAATCAGTTTAACGTGTAGTGAGACACCACTTCTCACCATCCTAGTGTTTAAAAGAAGAGTCTTGACTTTCAGCAATCTAAAGTTAAAAGCCATTTAAAAAGTTGTAGTGTAGTATATTGTGAAGTGAGCTTCTTTGGCAGAGTTTTGCACTCTCAATAATTCATTTACCAGTTGTTTCTTAAAGGGGAGGGGGCAGGGGTTCTTTGACCTCATCACTTTACAAGACTGATCTAGTTAATGTCTTATTCTTGTCTCTTGTCTTATGACAAGGATTTATGTCGATAAAGCCTTACAAATATGTCATTGTGGAATAAAGCAAAAATGGGACTTGGAACCAAAACACAGAGGTGCAATTACTATATTTAAAATAATACCAACGGCTCCACTTATTCTGTGACGTCAGAAACAAAACACAGACAAGATTAATCACGAATGCGTGGCGTGGTATGTCATGTTGAATGTTTCTGGCACGGACGGTTCTTAGTGTCATCGGGCTCAGCTTGGCTCCTATCCAACTCAAGGTATAATGTGCCAGTGTGAGAGCAAAGCAGCAGGGAGGAGCTTGGAGGAAACCGAGTTCTTCAATGGAATTTTTTAAAGACGGGTTAAAATGGGAGGTTATCAGTGTGTTTATGTTTGGGGCGACTAAGTGTGTGCCTGGGAGATTGTGCGTGCCTATACGCATTTTCTGGATGCGAGGGAGGGCTGGCTGCAATTACTGCGTCCTGCAAGCATTTAAGCCAGCCAACCTTAAACAGCCCTGTTTACCAATTAGATAAGTAACCTTTGTTGTTTCATTTCAAAAGCACTGTCTCTTAGTGCCAATCTCACTGTAAAACATTCTCCTTCGTACAAGAGTGTTTTAACATACATTTTTTTATTAGCTTCTTCTCTCGACCTGGAGATTGTCACATACCTGCGGAATGTGTTACATGGTCACTGCATTCTACGTGATCATTTTGTTATAGCGCCAGTATTTACAGAATGTTTTCATGTCTGGCCAGACAGTATAAAGAAAGACAATATCAAGCTACAGATAACTATCTTTCGATTTGGAGATAACAAAATCAGTTTTACCACCACATGTAATCAGCATATTATTCCTGCTTTTTATGCTTAAGTTGCAACTTAAAGGAACATTTCATTTCACAATTTAACAGTTTGAGGTGTTTTTATAACATGTCTGTGAGATACTTGATCAAAATAGCTTTGAAGAAAGTTTTTGGGGGTCTGGCCCTGTTCATGCAAGGGAACCAGCGGGTCTGGTTTTCATTACTGGAGCCTGAACTTTGCTGCTTGAGAGGGTTCGAGGGCTGCCAGTCGTCATCTCACCAGCAAGTGTATGCCTAACAGTGTGTGTGTGTGTGTGTGTGTGTGCAAGCTGGTATGTGATCTCCTCTTTGGCAATGCTGGCAGGACTGGCTCTGGTGCGGCTGGCTGCTTGCTTCTACTTGCAAATAGATCCTCAAGTGTGAGAAAAAGTGAGCGCCTGTAAAGATAACATGAGGTTTTTAACTCCTGTGACTTGCTAGCGAACACTCCAGAGTGTATTCTGCCTTGGAGGCGGGTTCGAACAAATGTTGGTAATTTCGCAGCCATGCGCAAGCCGGCACATTTTATAGGGCCGTTTGCGCTACTGTGGGTGTAAACACAGCCAACTACATCACTGCCAATCAAAGGGGATCTTCTCATTCCCTATAATTCGGCATGCTCACATCTCACTTGGAGAACAACTCTCTGGGGAACAGGATCACAGCGATCTGTGAGTGACGAGAACATCGGTGTGGCAGCAGACAACGTAAATGGCCGCCATCAATAAATATGACTTAAATATGGCCGCGGACCTTATGTACAGTATGTGCCCTGCCCTATAGCTGCAAACTGCCTATTGCACCAAAAATTACAATAATAATAATAATAATAATAATTTAAAAAAAATAGGTGATCAGCGTCAAATTGTAATTTTAGGTTGAGTGACTTATTGAGATTTTTCTTTCCAGGCAAGACAATGAATGTTACACTATATGGATATGAAAACTGAATTACTGTCTCTTTTTAATTCACACATTTCCAGGTCACAGCAAGGGAGGCTTCCTGTTGCCAACCTCAACCTGCAGGGGAGCAGGAATACAGCAAGGAGAAACTGGGGAAGTCAAAGGGTGTAAAAAAACCTCAGTGAAAAAGGGAACTGGAAAATGAAAGAGAGAGAGAACCTGCCAAGCATAACTAGCATCCATGGAAAAAATGAAGAGAGAAAGACTGTGAGAAAAAGAGGGAGTGAGGGAGACCCTTGTCTTTCATCCACTGCCAAGGATTAGATTCCCCTCCAGTTATTAGACTCTTCCACTGTGTTGAAAGAACTGGGTGGTTTTAGGCAGGGTGGGGGTGGGGGCACAGGGGAAAAAAGGTCTCAACGACTGACTACTGTCAGCATGTTTTCTTTCAGAAGCCTTGAATTCCCTGAAAATCAGTGATCAACAGGAAATTCAGAGAAGCGCAATCCTGGCAACGAATGCTACTTTCTGTGTTTGGGACAACAAAAATCAAGCAGCGACTTTGAATCTAGCACGCCACAAATCCGGCTGGCGTCTTGACTATCTCTGCCATCAGAGGACTGTTATCGCCAGACATTGGCTTCACAGTCCACCACAATGAGGCTGTTGCTCACAAACACGCACACTGCTCCCTCCGTTTCGATGCTGCAGTGTGAAAATCCCATGCTTCTAGTTTAACAATATTAATATTCCATTCTTCCACAGCTTCCCGAATTCTTAGAATCTGAGAATGCCAGTAGAATTCCACAGATGTGTGACTCCAGCAGAATTCTTCCAGAGGAAAAGAGAAAGTGACCAGTTTCCTGCATTTCTCCGTGTCGAGCCAGGGAATTCTTCAGGTATGACATACGTCATTTATCCTGCTTGACTGGACGTCTAAACATTATATCATCCACCAAGAAGCTTTGCCTTGGCACAATATGTATGCTGGACCGAGTTACTGAGCCTTTACAGGGAATTCATTCAAGTACCTTGAAAAAGTTGTTGCGGTACATTACACATTGCATGACAATTACAGCAATTTTCCTGACTTATTTCAAACCACTCTATTTATTTGTTTAGTGTCAAAAAGTTGCTTATCACTCATCATTGGTACATTCGTCCTGCATGGGCAAGTGTACCATTAGCTTTGTGGATTATCTTGGGTCATTTCTATTATGTATACATAATAATTGGTGGGAGAGGCATGGAGGCCTCAACCTTTTCATCAAGTCCGAGTAGGCTCTGTGTGGTGTATCTCTGCGTGGAGATGCATTAGACCCGATGGTGGTTATTTCACCAAAGAGCAGGGAGCGGTATATCTGCAAAAGGGAGGGTCGCGCCGCTGTGGGAGTGGTCACAGTCGACTTCAGGCATGGCCAATCAAAGTAGCTCCTTTGATTCTTTTTAAATGCGACACACTAGTCGCACGATAGTCTCCACATGGTAGAAGTGCATCTGGGTTGTGAAATGGACACCGTCCTCAATCATTTGAGTACCCAATGTGAGGATTTCAAAACATAAAACAATGGCTCAAAGGGTTTGATGCCCACTGTTATATTCATGACCAAAATATGTTGTTTGACCAGCTATCTAGCCTGTGCTGGAGTTATGTAGATATGGTCTGAGCAGGCCTAAGGTTTCAATAAACTTTCTGCCACCAAATTGTCACTTTGCCAAATGCATAGTCCAAACACTTTGAGTCCCTTTGATTTAAAGTTAACAAAGGATCATCATATTGAAAAACATTAACATAATGAGTGACACAAATTCAGCGTTATAATGAATGTTGCGGTAATCTGTATGATCTAAGCATATCAGTCAAGCTCTCGGTTAATCTTGTTGGATTTTCCGTAACAAACAGAGTTAGCGCAGTCCCAGTTCATGTGGTATACAGCACTTAAAAATCCTGCATGTGGTCGCATGTCTGAGGAAAACTCTCTGATGTAGCCTTGTAACCATAAATTCATATAGGGACATAAATCTGATGATGAATAAACTTGTCTAATTATGTTTTTATTCGAATGGGAATACGTTCAAGCAGCAAGTTAAAGAGTAAAAAAAGGGGGGGGGGGGGGCCTTATAGTTGACATGCGCCCTTCCAACACATTCCTGGACAAGCCCTCTTCCTCGACACTTCCTCCCCCGCTCAGCCAGTCGTGGAGGTCAAGTTGACAAGTGTCTCATTGAGTCTCACGTGGGCCAACTATATGGCCTTCACTCTTCAGAACGTAATTACACAAATTAGTCATGGAACACATCCACTTGTTCCACTATGAGGAAGAAATTTCGACGAATGGTTAATTAGGGGGCATTATCAAAGTATGAAATTCCAGCAGCAGAATATAATGTTTGCACAGTAAATTTATATAGACTGTGTGAGCTTTACATGGTAAGTAAAATAACTGTGTATCATTTTTTAAAAGCTTTGGGCCTTTCTGATGCAATGATATTCATATCAAAACGAAAGCATGTTGTAATCCCAAATCCAAATTCGGGATATTAGACTCAACGTACTCAAGATCGTGTCTCTTCTGTGGCCTGTGAGATGACTCCGTGATGAAAACGTAAATATTGCTGACTCACACAAAAAGCCACCACAGCTTGTGAAAACAAGGTGAGTGTTGCTTTTCCAAGATAAACACATTTTCAGTCATTCGGCATTGCATTCACAGTCACAGCGCAGGCTACGCTGTCCTACATTTCATCAAGTCAGAGCCTTTCAACATCTGCAAAGAATCTTTAAGTTCGGCGGCATGGCAGGATTCCATTAAAAGCCAAATTGCGAGTTGGCAGAAACTCTAAGGGAACAAAGGAAAGCCACAGCCAGTCCTGTAATTTAAACCTTATTTTAAACCGTGAAGATCTGACAACATAGACTAAGGCAGCGCATTGGAAAGACACAGAGAATGACAAGACAGCCAAAACTCAATCGAATTACATACGCGTGTTCAGTAAACACGAAAGCCAAGAGAAAACATAAAGCTGACAGAAACGCTGATGAGCAAGTAGTAAAACTGGAGGAAAACAGATAGCCTACCAATGCGTGACTCGGTGTCTTTAGAGGCTTGTGGTGAAAAAGGGCCGTGATGGAAAATATTTGAGGAAATGGCAAACGGTTAATGGGCCAACCCTTGATGTAGAATTCCATAGCCTAATAGGTCTCAGCCAGGCATGAGAGTTCAAATCGTGAGCGTGCCAGCAAACAGCCCACTAAGACAACCCGTCCGGACTTGGGCAGACATACTGGTCACAGCACACTTTGGATGTCTACTGTTTGCACTATTTTTACTTTGAGCCTCATAATATCTCGGGAATTGATTCTTCCTGGATTTTGCTCTGGAATCTAATTTAATATTCATTGTCTGACGTGAACTTGAGAAGAACAGAGCCCCAACAGAACGTTGACCGATGCTTGTCATACAGCGTCGACGAACGTGGAACATTTTTATCCCGCAAGACCACTTCAACAACGTTCTCTTGAAACTGTCTCCCAAACTTCCAAGAATGTCGGCTCCTCTGTGTGTCTTAACTATTAGCGGTGATATGTTCAAACATGTATCAGATGTCACTCTCCAGAGTCATTCAGACCCCACCGGCCCCCTCTCCCGCCTCTTTTGCACCGAGACCCTACTCCCCCTCACCTTCCCAACATTCCTGGGCTGTGCCCCATCAGTCAAAGAGCCAATTCATGGGGTTAATGCTGCAGTGAGTGCAGACAGGGCTTAGAGACGTGATTGTTTGGCTGATACCTTGCTCAACTTACAAAAAAAAAAAATATGATGGGGGTGGCAGAGAGTTCGCTCCACCAGCCCCCTTATTTGTCGCTCCAGAACTGTTATTCCTTGTGTTTTGGTTGGGACAGCACATGGATAGCGGAACTTGTCTCTGTGCCGACGATACAAAGGCAACCTGTCATTTATTGTTGTTCAAGAAAATACGCTCATCTCATTTAGATGCCTTCAGCATTTGTTTTTGTGTTCATTAGTACATTTTTATCATTTGATTGGCCCGATTCACGGGGGAAGCAGAGCCCGGCTCACTTGGCGAATATAGCAAGTGTACCAGGTTATAAGTTTTGTTTGGCTCCGAGAGTCGGGTTTAACCCTAACCCTAAATTCTGGGAGTTTCCGGAACGGCTGGTCTATTTCTGGCTCAGTCGGACCCTCGCTACCTCCACCCCACGCCTACCCTTGCCCCTGTTGCCGATTACATTTCATTTTTAATATAATTACACTGGTCAACAGTACATTTTAATCAGACATGGCTTTGTGTGCCTGAATGTATTTTTTATGCTGATGTATGCAGGTATACATGATTTATGTTTATTAAATGTATTTACTTTTTTTCTATATCAACACTTTTTTTAGATCTTTAAATGTTTTTGTTTTATATTACATTTTTTACATTTATATTTTTTAATTTTGACCTTTAAAAGCTTGCACAATACAGATTTTACTACCATGCGTTGTAATTTGTAGCTCTAACATTTCAGAAAAAAAATCCATCAGTTGCTAATCATAAATTATTAAAATCGACTAAACCATACGTATACTAATTTATACACATGCATTCAATGATGAAAGGCAACAACCAACTTTCGTTCAACTCGTGTGGTCATGTGCGTGAGTGCATCTGTGTTTGTCCTGATGGAACCCCTATTTGAGCACACTGAAATGATCTTATCAGCAAGTCATGGCAGAAATTCCTCTGTGTCACAAACACACACACACACACGCACATGCACACGAGCACACACTCACAGACAATAAGAGTTGAATGCTAAAAATTGACAATATCACATGAGGAACCAAAATCTACTGAAGTTTCCTTTTTCGAGCTGCGCCGTGTGCTGTAGTTTAAAGGGAGTATTAAGTGATTGAATGATAAAAGAGGCGAGGTCAAAGGTATGTATGGACCACACCCGCACATACGCACTTGCTGCTTTTTACTTCTAAACCTCAAGCAAATAGCAGCTTTAACGAAGAAGCCAAAGCGCATTTGTTATGTAGAAAACATCACAGGCTAGTTAGTGAAAGACTCATAATAGTTTCAAAGGAGACAGTAAATGTTTCATAATCCGGCCTCTTCATCGACAACATGTTCACCTTGTGGTGAACAAACCACCTGTGTCGCCACTGGAACATCTCAACAAAGTCTGAGATGAGAACAATGTGCAGATCTGTTTGTTTCTTGTGTGTACTGCATAAAAGTTCCAGCGCTGGGCTCCAGTCGCAGCGTTAGTGCAGTGGGTGCGGTGTGGGGGGCAGGAGAGCTGAGACCACACACATGCGTGCTCTCGCACAAACACGACACGGAGCATGTCTGTAAGGAAATTAAGCGCTGCTTCATGTCGCCCAGCACAATCAGTGCTGCCTCCTGTTGCGGTTCACAGTATCCAAATGGCCACCTCAAGTGGAATCCCTCGCAAGCTTTTCATCAAAAACTATGTTTTTGTTTGTGTAATTCAGATCAGACTTTGTTAACACCTTAGAATCCAAATTATAAAATGGTGTGGAGTAAAATGAAGAAAAGAATCATGATTTTTATGATCAGTTTGAAATCTGCATGTTGACGTTTTTAGACTTCCTAAAGAGCCAGACAAACCATTGATTATATTCTTTCACTTCCGGTAGATGTAAGACATCTAAACATTAACATAGTTCAAACAATCAATAAATAAAACCCTGATTGCTGCAAAAGACTTGCACAAAGTCTTTAAGTACTCATAGTGAGGGATGATGATTTACTAAAAGCGGCCTTCAAAATTCAAAACATGTCTAACAAGAATAATAGAGTCCGGGCCTACAACAAGGCCAATCCTAATTTGGAACATCAACTCATCACAAATATTCCTGACTAACTCCAAATGAGAAAATTAGCATTCAATGTTCTCTTTTTTACACCTATTCAAATCCTAATACCATTGATTCGTGACTGTACCTAATGCATAACAACAATTACTATGGTTGACCATTGAAAACATAATTTCGGTCAAAAAGCTTCACCACAACTCATTGCGTAATAACCAGAACCCAAACCAGAAAACGATTTGGGTAATCATTTATATTAATAATTTAGGCAAGCTGTGGTATAAAAGTTCCATTGGGCATGTATTGAATGCGTCATCGTTATTGCAATAGATACATCTGAGTCATTTGTGATCCTTGGAGGAACCAGATTTGTAGTTGAGCTGAGAAAGTCGAGGCGATCTTGCTATGTACGTAGAACATTTGGCAGATCCCACTTTTGTACTTTATTATGACACTATTAGACATATCTGGTCTAAAATCCCATAAAAGCCACGAGCTATGCGTGGGGTGGGCTGGGGGGGTGTCAAATTGTCAGGCGGCCTCCAACACTCATGACAACAAGGCAAGACAGTGACGAGTACATCAGCTGTACATCGGACATGTCTGGGATGCCGCGACGACACCGCACGGGCTTCTTTGGTGCCCGTTCATCTTTCAGCACCTTCCACAACGTTGTCCAGACAGGCGTGATCGAGTGGGTTTGTGGCCATTTTTTTTTTTTTTTTTTAATACTACGTGGACCTCTCTGGCCGACCCCAGCACTTAAACAAATAAAGCTCTAGTTTCATCATCTAGAGGGGGCTGTTTCCTGGCCAAGCGCAACCCTAAACTGCCCCTTTCCACATATACACACACAAATTCTACACCTAAGCCAGATCACAACCGCCAGGCTCCCCCGCCCCCAAAATACAAGTCTCTTTCCACTGCTCAATTGCCGAGAGGAATGAAGGGATTTGAGGGAAGAAAGAGGGGGATGGGCGCTTGGAGAGGCAAAGGGGATTGGGTGTATGCGTGGAGATCTTATTGCAACTTCATCCCAGTGAAATATTTGGCTGTGGTGGAGAGGAAAAGAGAGATGGGGAAAGGGGGAGTGGAAGGCTACTTTTGCAGCATCAGGGCAGTGAGAGACCCCAAACAAAGTCCCCCATGCTTCACTGACAATAGACGCTTTATGCTGCAGGCTTTGGGGTTATCTTAACAGCCTTCGAAAATAGGAAGGAAGGCACGACATTGCAACAGCGCAGCAACTTATCAATCTATGCAGATGTTCTGAAAGAGGGGTGGCGGGGTCATTTCAACATACGCACACAAATACGCACAACTACATTCATACAATTTTGTTTGCTTGAGAGGTATACACCATTACAATTTCACAGCCATGTACCACAGGAATGTATGGAGGACAAAAGTGCCAAAATTAAGTCGATCAATAAATACACCATAAAATGTTGAACTAAAATATCATTATTTAATTTAATGTTTAATGTCTTAATTAAATCCGAAATTAAATGATAATAAATGAATACACCATTAAATAATACAAAAGAATCATAAAACACTGCACGGACCATGAAAATTTTATTGAAATAATCATTATAATTACCTATTGTTGGAAATTGTGTTGATTACTTCAATAACACATTGATTCATTGAATTCCATATTTAAGGAATAAAAGAAACATTTGATTAATAGAACATCTAATTCAATATTTAATGCTGTATTTATTTTTTGTTTGATTTGTACAATTCTGTATTTAATTTATAAATGAAACATTTAATTAATGACATTTTTTATTAAATATTTCATAGTGTATACATTTATTTAATTTTAGCACTTTGGTTCTCCATAGGAGTGGGAAAAACTCGAATATTTGCAATTAAAAAATACTGCAATGTACTCTACCTGTATAGTCGGTCAGTCTGATGGGAGAGGGCGGAGTTTCAGTGTAAGACAATACAGAGTCTGGAAAATGTTGAAAAAAGGAAAGCATATTACACACTTGGATTAAAGTTTCCCCTTTTCCCATCAATTTCATATTAAACAAATACAGCAAAGCCCTAATTTTACATGGTTCGATTCTACACGACTTTCTACCTAAGGCAGTTTGGTCATGGCCCCCATTTTTTTTTTCGTCGTAAATACATTTTACTACTAACCTTAAAACATTTGGAACACAACACGCGACTACTACAGAGACAGCAATCGGTAAGGACTGTTTGATCTTTATGACTTTGAGACATCGTAGCTTTCGCAAGGAAGCAAGCTGTAAAGCAAAAAGGCATTATGGGCTATTTTAAACATGGAAATCAAGAATGACTTTTGGGATTACTTTAAAGTCATGAACGTGTGCAATGATTTCAGGTAATGTAAGAACGTAACATTACACGTCACAGTTTATGGACGCTCTCTGTTTCAGAGATCGAAAATTTCATTTTCATTTCAAATAACGATTCTTATTTACACGCATTATAGTTCTTTTGCTATTGTTCGGTTTTGCTGCAATAATACGATGTCTATTCGTTTTCTTCTATCCATCCATCCATCCATTTTCTGAACCGCTTAGTCCCCACGGGGGTCGCGGGCGTGCTGGAGCCTATCCCAGCCGTCATCGGGCAGTAGGCGGGGGACACCCTGAACCGGTTGCCAGCCAATCGCAGGGCACACAGAGACAAACAACCCTTCGCACTCGCACTCACACCTAGGGACAATTTGGAGTGATCAATTGGCCTACCAAGCATGTTTTTGGGATGTGGGAGGAAACCGGAGTGCCCGGAGAAAACCCACGCGGGCTCGGGGAGAACATGCAAACTCCGCACAGGGAGGGCCGGAGGTGGAATCGAACCCGCACCTTCCTAACTGTGAGGCGGACGTGCTACCCAGTGCGCCACCGAGCCGCCCTCGTTTTCTTCTAATTTTTGATAATTATATTGTATTCATTTTCACCTAGAATAATGATGTTACTCCCCAACCATAAACATCTTATCTTAGTGTCATTAGTATCTTAGTACGTATTCCCCTACTGCAATTACCCGATACACTCGTATGCATGGCTCTGATTTTTTTTCCTCTTCCAAGACTTTCTATCTAAATTTTGGGGGGGGATTCCCAAAGTCTGTATAAAATTGAGGCTTAGCTGGTGACATTCCTTTGGTATGGTAAACAAAATATAGTGGAACATTAAACACTCCTTTTGACACCATAAATTATTTATGATGGTGACAGCCTTTTTGAATTTCCATGTGTTCATTCCAAACGTTTTTATCGAACTTTGAACTAATATGAATCTTTTGGTTAACAACCAGACGAGAAATTACGTTGTTTGTTTTTCTTAAACCATCCATCTGTTTTCTATGGCCTACTGCTTTCACAGGTCAGTAGTTAGTACCCAGACTGTAGTTTGGTATCCTTTCTAAACACCCAGTGGAAACATGTGATTAAGCATCAGATTCATTTTTAGATAGACTTTATTTTTCAACATGTAATTTTACATCCAAGCCATGATGTCAACCACAGAAGAAAACGTGTCAGCCTGCAAGATGACGATGCCTGTCATTTACTGCTTTGTCGTGTGTCTGCTGCCAAACTCACCCAGTGGCTTGTGTTCATCCGAATGGGACACCGAGTATGGAGGAGGAGGTGACTCTGGAACAAAACACACACGGCAACGTTTAGAAAGTTTTAACTGATCACCTATAACAGTGTTTCTTTCGTGGAGCAGTCAGTGTTGCTCATGTATATTACTAAAATGATGATTCCCGCCATACCAAACAGCACAACTCTTGTGTTCAGGCTCTGTCCCTTCAACACGTACACAGTGAAATGAAGCGCGCTGCCCCTTTAAGAGCGCAGGCAGTAATTGCCGAGTCCTCTGTCAGATACCCAGCGAGTCAGTCTGGCGCCAGCTCTATGCAAACTGTATATTATCGGCACTCCTTCACCTAAATAACAAGAAGAGGACCTCCTTGTCAGAAGGAGACAGAGGGGGGGTCAGAACCCCGTTGCAATTTGAGAGCAGCCTTCAATCGGATGCTGTTGCAAGCAAGTTTTCTGGAGCAAATTTAAAAGGTCTGTAAGAGTTGTGTTTGAATGTCTGGCAGGAATAAAAGAGCTTAACCAATAATTCAGCAAACTATTATTGTTGACTTCTGATTTTAAAACTAATAAGGCATCAATTTGTTGTGTATATGTAATACGTAATAATGATAGACGATTAAACATTTATTTGGTTTCACCATCATAACGACCCAATAAGGGAAGCCATAACTACAACGAAAATGAGTTTGACACTCAAACGGGTTTCCATGCTTATGTGACTTCCGATGTCAAACTCTACTCTCATTGAGTGCATGCGTCATGGCTAGCCGTGTGGCTGGCTTCAAGGTTCACCAAATGGGCTCCCAAATGGGCTCTTCACACACTCTCTCACACACACACACACACACACACACACACACTTCCCCGAGGTATTTGGTGGTTTCATATCGGACGGATGGTTGGACGGATGGACGGATGGATGGATGGATGGATGGATGGATGGATGGATGGATGGATGGATGGATGGATGGATGGATGGATGGATGGATGGATGGATGGATGGATGGATGGATGGATGGATGGATGGATGGGTGAGTGAGTGGATGGGTGAGTGGATGAATGGATGACAGACAGACAGACAGACAGACAGACAGACAGACAGACAGACAGACAGACAGACAGACAGACAGACAGACAGACAGACAGACAGACAGAGGCTATTCACCTGGCCCACATAATCGACTGTAGTGGTAAGGGTTGCAGCACACCTTTCCACCATCCCCCCCTTGGAAACTTTGGCAGTGGTGCAGAACTTTGAGCGGGGACGAGAGCGCCAGGTCGCTCCATCGGTACATCCGACCCAGGAGGTACTGAGGCGAGACGTGATGAGCCCCTAACCGAAACTTTGTGCTGGGGACCATGACGCACTCACTTGGCACCCCTCCTTTGGACTCCACAGCCTTCAGTAACAGGTCCAGACTTTGCTCCGGAAGTCTTTTGAGAAAAGCGTAGGCAATATTCACGATGTTACACTCGCAGGGGGCCCTGTTGTCTTTAGGGGGGCCTGAGTGGGGGCCCCGAGGTCTGCTATCCCACTCCCCAAACAAACAACACGTCACTGTCGCGTCCGCCTCCTGTTGACTGCGAGAGCTTGTGCGTCCCCGATCGTCGTCAGCCTGCTCCCCTTCCTCCCTGTCCCCAGCTTCGCCCGCGGGGTCCTCCCCGGCGCGTGTCACCGGCCCCTGTTCTTTTCTGGGCAGCCCGGAGCCACATGGACATCCTCCTTCAGCTCGGCCGCTTCCATCGCTCTGGGTGAGCGCACGGCTTCTCCACAGTCGCCGTACAAGCCCGGAGCGTCTCGGCCTGAACATACGACAACCTAGACCGTCCCGGATGCGTCGCGTCGGTCTCGTCCGGCTCTCGGAGGGTCCCACATGGGTTTATTTAGACTAGGCGACCGGGACGTGCGGATGGTGCACAGTGCGCCCAACAAGCGCAGCCAGGGGTGGCCGTCCCCGGGCTCACACGCAACATTTGGGAAAGAAAGCGTTCACTTCGACATCACAGCTCCACGTGAAGCACGCACACCACACACGTTGAAGATCTTGCGTCGAAACTCTATGGAACCTCAACTCATTCAACTCCACATCCCACGCACAGTCCTCGAACCATAGTTCCAAGAGCACTATCACTATCATCTGACAGTGTGGCGTTCGTGTCACACCTCCA
The DNA here is from genome assembly GCF_024217435.2 of Syngnathus scovelli. NCBI lineage: Eukaryota > Metazoa > Chordata > Actinopteri > Syngnathiformes > Syngnathidae > Syngnathus > Syngnathus scovelli. The sequence continues at coordinate 9,519,453 of NC_090850.1, read as the reverse complement.
GTGTTTCTTTTTCTTCGGCACCACAACAGCATCTAAAAAGCAACATGTGCAGGATTACATCCAAGCGCCTGCCAGGAGTTTGCCTCCTCCTTTGGAAATTCCGACATCCACATAAAAGAAAACTTCCACTCCGACGTAAATCCCAAATCGACAGAAATCCCTTTATAATCCTGCTACAAAATCCGGAGATAAAGCACCACACTGGAGCTCTTTTTCAATGATAGCTTCCGTTCTTTGAAACTGAGTTGGAATCGTTCCTCTCCAGTCCCCCTGCAAGCAAGTCCTCCACAGGCACATACACGCGCACTCAAACATGCGCAGGCATTGGAATGACGCGACATCAAAACGGCCATTGGAAGGAGAGTCTAATTCCGCATGTATTTTCAGAATAAAAGACAACCGCCAAGTCGCCCCGCGCAAAATTTGATTTTGGGCCCTTAGATCTGTCAGTTATATTTATTATTAATCATGAATTTTACGACGTACCGTTGCAGTATAATGTACATTTAATATTTATATTTAATAATAGTGATAATAACAGCACTACTGCTGCTAGTAGTACTACTACAAATAATAATATAATAATAATAATAATAATAATAATAATAATAATAATAATAATAATAATAATAATAATAATAATAATAATAAAATGGTGGTGGGGAGGACTATCAAGAGCTGCCTGGTGTTGTGTTAATTGACATTCTAAATGTGCAAGAGCAACAACAAAAATTTCTTGGACCAGAGGTAGTGAAACGACAAATTTTGCTAACAAAGAAAAATGTGAATAATTAGATCTTAAACTATGTAACAATGTACAAACGTTTTTGTAATAAAAATTAAATGAACAACCTCTAAGAAAAACATTTGACTTTATGGGCCTAGGACAAGTCTGACGCAAAGCAATTTCTAATTGTGCAAATTGATGGAGTTTTCTTTTCGTAGAAGCGCGTGGTAGGTGTTTGATTTAGGGACTGAACACAGATACATTGTTTACTGACAAATAGAAGCAGCAGCTTTCCTTAAGTTTAAAGACTATATCGTGCAGGGGAAGCGCACTGTCTGGTGGAAGCGGACTCACTAGAGTCCTTGCAAGAGATTAACATGCACAAAATAGATCTACATTTACAAAGAACTGCAAGACCTCCACTTGCAGATGACGTAAATTTGACTTCCGTGAAGCAGACAATGTGACAACCGTGTGTGACAACCTAAACCTGTGCCTGAGTCAGTAGGGTGCTTTTAAAAACAAAACTCAAAAAAAAAATTAAAGGGTTAAAACACACACAACATATTCAGATTCAGATGTTTGTAAATCATCATTCAGCAATCAACAAATTACCAAACCTGTCACGGATCGGATGGAGCGGGGCGACCAAATGCAGCTTGGACCAGGGTTTATTGGAGAACACAAACTAACAGACTCAGCAAACTGACATGACTTAACAAAACAATAACTTGATTGACTGACCGGGACGTGAAACAAGAAGACAGCAGGACATGACGACAACAAGACAGTACGACAACAATGAACCGACGGGGCGTGAGGGGCAGACAGGGCGTATATACACGACAGGTAACAAGAGGTAGGTGAGAATGATCACACTTAATGATGGGCAAACAGGAGGGGAGGGGCGAGCACACAGGCACACGGACAGAAACTAAGACAATATGCACATAATAAACAAACCGGGGACAAGACATGACAAAACCCATTACATTAATAATACAGATATGTATGAAAAACACTTCTAGGACATGAAAAAATCAAATGAAATTGTACTGCAATAATACTGCAATAACTGAGTTTGCATTTTGTTTCAATGACATGAATTTACATGTGCGCTGCTCAATCGAAACATCATACATAATGTTAGTAGAGGAAATACATTCACCTCTGAATTAACTTGTAATGACCCACTTGTAATACTTTTATTTTGAAGTCTCTCTCTCCCTCTCTCTCTAATTCCCATCATCATGTGCCAGTCTAGACGTTCAGGCGGCGGGGAGACGCACTGGCTGGTGGCGCAAAGGGTTTCAAGTTTCTCAACTCTTAAAAAGTCTTTACATCCTGCTTTGCTTTAAGGGGAAATAACATCGTAGTAATCGCTGGGACCAATTCAACTACAATAAAAAAAAATGCTGCTAAAATGTGTCCATCTCATAAGGTGACCAAAATATTAGAAATAGCTTTCAATAGCCTATGGTTAGTATTATATGTACATTATCATGTAGGGGGGCAAATTTTCTTGTGTACGTACGTATTACACTCAAAAAACTGCTGAATCGATTTGGGTTATGCTGTTGTTGATTCACAAACTACTCTCCAAAGAAAACCAAATGTTTTGAGCATTTCAATGTTAAAAAATTCAGTTTAATAGTTCAAAACGAACTGGGTTTAAAGTTAAGACGCAACTGTATTGTATGCAATGATACAATACATGTAAATGAATACAACTGAACAATACTTATAAAACTGTACAAAAAATGTACAGCACTGGATGTATTTTTTCTAGGAGCGCCAATCTACTGTAAATGTTGGATAGTTTTGCAGCTTTTAAATGTTCTTCACTTTTATTTGTATCTAATTTGGTGATTTGCCTCCCCCCAAATGCTAATAGGGAGAACCTGGGTGTGAACACAGCCAGCTTGATTCACCAATAATTGAAACGAGTTTTCTCCTTTGTGGGGGATACGCCGACAGGTGGAGGGAAGAAGTGAGACAAAGGAACGGCAAGCATGCTTAACAAAGATGGTGATGATAATAATAATCCGTTCACCTTTCTGCAATTCTTAACACAGTTTGATGGATGCTGTTATGTATAAGAATAAATTATGATGACATCTACCACACATCTGTGATCACAATTTGTCTCTCTGATCTGTCTAATTGAATTCACCAAAATCTCATTACACTAAGTGTGCCAATATTTTGAAATCAGAATACACACGTTTTTTCATTCTATGAATATATATAGAGCCCTCAATGTTACAGGTCAGCGTATGTGTCCTGTCGCCAACAGACTCCTCCAAATCTGCCTGAAGAGACGGGAGTCGTGTTGCAAGTGACTGACAGACCGTATCATTGAAGGAGCAAGCGAGGGGAGTCGTGTGCTTCACTGGGCACCTGTCCAAAATGTGTTTCCTTCTGTAACTCAATCATTTATAGAGATATAGTGGTAAGGAAGGAACTTCGCGGATTATAATACTTTAAATCCTCTATCCAGAGGTATTTGGACGCTGAGTTTATATATATAGTCTTTGTGTATGTTATGTAAATTTTATGTACATTTAAACTTTATACACTACCACAATGAAAGTGACATAAAATTATCAAGGACACTGGACTACAAAATGTATGAATTGTAAGGTGTAAAGGATTTTACTAGAAGCTCACACTCAGCCTATTTGCAAATAACAGTAACAACAACCAAGCTGAAGTCTTTAATCTTCCATTTTAAACTTCGTCAACGGTCAAATCAGTGGCCAAATGGCAATCTAACAGAGCATATTTTTCACTTAACAAAGCCAGATGTGAATCCAATAAGCCCCATGAAAAACATCATGGTGGCGTCCTTATTCAAATGTCATTTTTTCCGAGTATGCTCCACTAATTTACTTCCTATAAAACTACTATTTCGCTTTCCACAAACAATCTCCTCGGTGTAGGTTACAGCTGAGCTGTTTTGTGTCCACTTTGAGTGAACCGACCCACTAACAATCTCTGTCATTCCAGTCGCCCAACCAAAACATTGTTGCGTGAGTGCTAGTGATAAGGTGTGTATGTGTTTTGAGTGTGGGAAGAGATGGGTGGGGTGTATAGAGGCTAGCAGAAGTGTAGACACTGTGTCCAGCACCAAACCGCCTCCCAAAATAAACGCCGTCCTTGCGTCTCCATGTCTGTCCGGGGGCAGACCTGCAGGCTCCCCAGCGCCCCAGCGGCAGCAACGAGGAGTCTGGGGCCCACAGGAACAGCATGTCATCACCTTCATCACTCCCCCTAATGGCCCTCCTCAAGACCAGAGACATGGCAGACTGGGTTGCCCTACCGAGGCGGCAGTGGACACACACACACACACACACACACACACACACACACACACACACACACACACACACACACACACACACACACACACACACACGCACGCACGCACACGCACACACACACACACACACACACACACACACACGCACGCACACACACACGCGCGCACACACACACATGCATGCATACATAAACATGCACACACAACTACTCCCAGCCTCTTATAGACTGGACTGGAAAGACTCACAGGTCCTCTTATGAAAACATGAAGGGGTGCTGGAGATAATGTCTTGCTAGAATTCTGGACCCGCGCCAGACTGTCCTCTATAAAGGTTTGTAACAATAGACTGATCAAATGTTAATGTTTGCAAGTCAGCTTTATTTTCAAAAATAGTCATTTGGACTTAACCTGTCGGGAGCACTGAGGGCCAGTGATGCCTTCCTTTCTGAACGAAACAGTCAGAAGCACTGTCTCCTATTTACAGTACAAGTCCATATTTCTTCCATGAAATTTCGTCACTGCATGCATCCCCACTTCAGTCTGTTCTCTTCATTTTGTGTCTTTTCTTGGAGACAAAAGTACAAACAAAACTATTTATGGGGACTCCAGAAATATGTTCTGCAATATCAAATTAAATCAGAAGGTATACAATATTTCCTCGCTACACCACGGTTCACCTTCACAGATTTTTTTTCACAGTCGTTGTGTTATGGCTTCAGAAAAAAAAGACACCACAGAGCAGGCCGAAGTGGCACAGTCGGAGGTGCAGCGAAATACACGTGAGTCACAATTTGTCCTTCAATACGTACTTCGTATTGATAATTAAAATGATTATTTTACTGTAGTTATTTGTAAAACAAATTTTTGATTTAATTTAACTTCATTTAATTTAAATTTGGTAAACAAATGCTTGGGCCTGAAAACAGGTTTTTTGGTTTCACTGTTATACATGTATAATAATGGTAAAAAAATTAAAAGTTTCCACGTCATGGATTTCACCTATCACGAGTTCTTTTCAGAATGTAACCCCAGCAATAAATGAGGGGTTACTGCATAGGGAATTTGTTGAAGCACGTGTGGTGCTTTTGTCGCCCCCATGCGGACAAACACTTCAAGCGTCACTTAATAAATTAGTCATACTGTCAGAGAGAGGGTTCCATTTTAAAATTAAAAATATACCGTCTGTGATCATACACAACATATATTGAACGGGACCCCAAATATCAGAAACATTTCATTTGGCGGGCATCTCTGATGATGTACTTTGAATTGCAGTCGAGCACAAGTGTTACCAAAACAGCAAACACAACAACAACATTGTTTATTGTGCACTCACACTATAGGTTGATTTATTTCCGCTGCAGAATAGGCTAGCAGGTCAAGAGGGCAATGAATGTCAAGAGACCTCAAACCCAACCTTTCCTTGTCAGCGGGTCTCAGTAGTGCACACGCCCATCCTCGTCCGCTTTACTTGTGGCACCAGGGAGGTGTAAATCTCTACTCACTCGTCACACTCAGCTCTAATGCTGCGACAAGCCTTTGAATTTTTCACTCAGATTTCCCTGTGGTGAATTTCCATGCATGTCATGTTTTAAGGCGAGATATTAATTTTTCTTCCTCCGTCTTGGGTCTGACTCTGACTTGGGCAAGGCTAGCGGCAACAGTTAAGCTCGTTAATCACTCTTCTCTTCTTCTAACTAATGGAAAACACTAATCATTCCTAAAATATGTGGGGATGTGGAGTTCTGTTGCCATATTTGTGTAATAGTGCAAGGTGGACGCCATTGTGATAAAATGAAAGCATTTTCCATTTAGCATGAGGATTCATTTACAATTCCATATGGGCTTCAGGATTTTCTACTAGCTTCTCGATTTCACCATAAACTCTTGTGATGGATGAGCTATTGTATTCGCACTGCAGGTTCTTCTTGTAAGTCTTTGGTTTGGTAAAGTGTGCACGACCTGGATGCCCCCAATAATTGGTCCCGAACTTTGCATGCCCCTGATCTGTCATTTATGCATTGATGTGGAACACACAGTAACCAGCTGTTGCTCTTACTTTGTACATAGATGTTGCATTTGAGACCACATTTGCTGCTTCGGCATTTGGGGACATTATGAAAGAAGTTGGAATTTAATCAATCATTGTGATCCTTCCTATAGTGAATCACCAGAATGTAAAGGGCGTCATATATGTAGATGTAGTCTGGTAACTTTCACAATATTGTTTTTTGTTTTGACTTCCACGTGGGGAGACAGTGTCTAAGAAAATGAGGAAGGAAACGGGATGAAAACAAAGGAAAAGGAAGGGAAGCACAGTGTGATGAAGCCGGTCCCCTTTCACAGATCTCGGGCAGGCTGGAGTCATGTGGACAGTGGCGCCACTGCCACGACTAATGGCTGTGGTCGCTCACGGGTGACCTTTTATTTATTTATTTGACTAATAGACCAACCAGGGAATTGAAATCCTTAATGGTAGGGGCGGGGATGATGTTGCCAAACAGAGTTACTATGGCAACTTAACATCAGTAACTTCCCAAATATGCTGAGCAGGTGCAAGTCTTGCTTTTTTGCCTTTTTATTTTTGCATTTTCAGTAGTTTGACCACAGCTTCCTTTTAAGGAAACAATTTGAAAACTGTGCGCGCTGCCAAGATGGACACAGGAGGAATCATCATCATCAGATGATCAGATTAAACTGGGGAAGTAACTTTTGGCTTGACGTTACACGAAGTATTAGGTCAATGTGGTTCAGAGTGAAAACAAGGTCAAAATGAAGTAGGGCTTGATGAAATTGAAGGAGCCAGCACCCACACATTGCCAAACATACTCTCAGCTCTGATTCTGTTTACATAGAGGGGGCGAAATGTTGAAGGCAACACACTCAGCACAACTTGTAATTGCTTGTGATTCTCTCCCCTAACTTCAAAGTCAAGGATGGCTGCAGTTCAAAGGTCAAAAGCTCCAGCAGTGCCTAATGCCCCCTCAATTTCCTGTTACGTCTGGTGTGACAGGTTAAAAGGATCTCAAATGTGAAGGTCACTTTCTTTTAGGTTTAACCAGACAAAAACATCAACTGGTCCCAGTCCAGCTTTATTTCACCTTATATACGGAACACCAATAAACATATCCCATTAGCTGTTTGTATCGATTGAAATGACGTCGTATTACCTTGGCACAGTATTTCTTGTGGCTGGTCATTGTACGTTCTTGTTCATCTTGAATCAACTGCAACAGTTGAGGCCATTTTGAAAAAGGTGCATGCAAAGAGTCTGAGGCAAGCTTTGTAAATGGAATGCTTTTTCAACTCCCTTATTTCATCTTGTCAGGAGAAACCCTTTTTACAGCCATCCATGGCGCATGAGACGCTCTCCCTTTACTCTTCTCTCCAACTTCAAGCAGCGGCCAAGAAGGACTCTCATATGCTGTAAATTATCTCGGGATCCATCTCACTCCGTGTTTCACTCCAACAGCATGAAATGGAAAGTGGGTGGACGAACATAAATTTGTGTGTACGTTTTATTGAAAGTATTACTTACGATATTGAACCTAGTAAGACCGGCTCCGTGGAAGAGTGGGGTTGAAGATCAAATAAGCCTCAATGTTCTGCACACACACACACACACACACACACACACACACACACACACACACACACGCACACACACACACACACACACACACACACACACACACACACACACACACACACACACACACATACTATATTTATATATTGGTGATTTTGTGGGGGTTGGGCAAACATGCGTGTGAGGAAACCCAGTGCTAAATTACACTGAAACCTGGTCCCTCTCACAAGCCACATGTGGGATTGGCCCTGACAACTGGATGCAGTGCTGCTCTCATTTTGGTTACTTTGTTTACAACCCTATAATAGAGACAGCATTGGACCACAGGGCAGGACACAGACAAAGTAAAAGCAAGTTATCCTGGAAAAGTTTCCGGAGAAGAATGACCTTAGCTAAAATGAGCTTGTTTGAATGACTGTATGGAATGGATTAACTCAAGCTTTGATTTTTGTTGGTATTTTTATTTTCTTGCAACAATTGACTTTCAAACTGAGTGGAAGGACTGCAACAGGAGGTAGTGGTTTGTTGAGTTAAGCGGCTGCGTATGTAATTACAAGAGAAATGTGTAATTATATTGCGGATGGATCTGAATTTCACCAGCCTACTCCCTCTCTTTGCATTAACAGCGCAATCATTGACACACTTTGTTTACACGTAAAAGATACATTTAACAAACTCTCAATTTAGGAAAGTAGTCATCACCTACGCTCAAATAGCATGCATACATGTGAGTGCGTGCACCGACAATGTCACAGCTTGAGCTGTTGACGATTTGGTTTCCTTGTTTCCTTGTTTCAGATCAACTCTTTGATATGTCTTTCTTTTTAAGTTCAAGGCATGTCTCCAACAGACAAAACTATTGCCATGTGTCAACTGTCTATAGTTAGTCATAAATTACATAAATGATCAACTAAAGTAAAAATAAACATTTACATTTATTTACTGTATATAAAGTTGTGCCTAAATTTTGTTGCAAGTAGCCAACATAATGTTAATTTTTTTTTTTAAATCATTATTTTTAAATTATTATATCTTTTATTCCAATGACCAAACTTTGCTTTCCCAGCTGAGTGAGAGGCAAGTAGACCCTGGACTGGCCTCCAGCCAATAGCAAAGACAAATCATCGCGCGCAACAATGACCAATGGAGTCTTCTCTAAATTGGCATATTCCAGAAATATAAGAGGAAGCGAAATTGCCCAAAGAAATCATACACAAATACTAAGAGGCAAAAGTCGAGATTCGTACCCAGACAACTATGAGGCTGAAATGCTAACCACTAGTTCACTGTGCCGCGTAGCCTTGCAGAATAGAATAAAAATGGCTGCATGGTTGCATTATCAACAGACAGCCAAACTGCAGAGTATCGTCAATGTTTTAATCAAAAATAAAATAAAATAAAGACAAAAACATCCCTGCAGCATAATATGACTTGGAACTCAATTTTACTTGTATGGGTTGGATGTTTATGCGCAGCACAAAATAAAAATGTACAGGTGCCAAGTGGACATTGACACCTATACATGACAGGGAAGGAAACAAGGAAACTGGATTGCATGCAGGAAGAAAACAAACATGGAAATGACATGATGACAAGATCAGGTTTGCATTTAATTTAAACAACATAATGTCTTCTATGTCATAATTTAGGATTACAGTAGATCCTGTGTATAAAAAATACTGCTTTCTTTTGCTCTGCAGCATCAGAATCTTTTCATCTGTCGCCGATCTTGTCTTCTCTGCCTTTTCTCATTCACTTCCTCCGGTGCCGATTGGCTTGTTGCAGTAAACCAGGGGCCCAGAATGTTCACCCAAAGCAGGTGAGCGGCGCGTGCCGGTGCCTGGCAAACAACGCACACATTACGTCTCTTTAAAATAAGCAATCGAATAAATGTACATGGGTCAAGAGTAAAAATTAAAGTGAAAACTCTTACCAGCAACCACAGGTACCAAAAATATGAAGAGATACAGCTGAGGACTTGGACAAACACTGTGAGTAGGATAACATCCTTCAGGTGCCTGGTGGAGATAAAAATAAAAAGAGATATTTACTGTAATATATATTTTAATGATGTAACTTGTGAATGCATTCATTCAAGTTACATACAAATTTGAAATATTTTATGGTGCGACAGTATAATGTGGTGTGATCACTGACTCTGCCATTCCTTGTTCCATGTTCAAGTCTATTCCTCCATCAAAGAGACTTCCGTCATCAGCAAACACTGGTTTGGCCATCGTGGACATGGAGCGGTAACTCCCAACGTACACAGCTAGCGCAAATGCGAATAGCAGCTGCATGAAAATGGAAACATCCAAAAATGTACTTAGAATAATAGTTGGCCAAAGATTTCGAACAGCATATCAATCAATATACATAATGCTCACCCATGTCCAAAAAGTAGATGAACTGTAGAAGATGAAAAGATTTACAGCAACATATATGGCCTGTGCATAATTAATATTATTTTAGAGTTGACCAACAATATATCAGCTTATTATCAATCAATTATGAATGGACACATATGCAAGATTACTGCTTACATTAGCTCCCAGAATGACTCTTGTGTAGAACTTGAGAGTTGACTCGTTGTCCTCGAAAATCTGCTTCTTTCCCTTGGTACCAACTTTGCCTTTTGGCTGTAAAGAGAGAGTGAGAGACGGGGGGTCGGTTTCATTAATAACTTCATATATGCACTTCGTGTCATTAAATGAATTGCTGGTTTTAAATTATTTTGGTTTCGCTCTTGAGGTTTAATATAGTAATATATATATATATATATATATTAAATTTGACGTAAATATATGTTTCTAGATGTTTTTAACAAATAATATCGTCCTCATTTTGCATACAATGTTTAGTTACTCTGTACATTTACTCTATGACTAGATTTGTTTAAAACATACATAAATTACAACAGTGAATATTATTTGTGAACTAAATGACAAAATCACTGGATAAAAACTGGTGGTGATATGTCAATCAATCCATGGTCCAAATGTGCACAGATAACGCCACAGTCGGACAGTTGAGTCAGTGAAAGAAAAAGTGCAAGTATGTGCAACCTCACCGCCATTATCTCTCAGAGAGATACTTGTGCTCGCTTCCACTGTGTCCCCTTACAATACGCTGTCCTCGAACCAACTTTAATACGTATGTTACCTCATCGAAAACTCGCAGAAAAAATCACTCCTTATTTCTTGTAACACATCAGCGTTCAACCCGTCTGAGATCGGCAGTTCCGGCGAGTGAAATAAACGTCATTCCGGTCCTTCAAAACTGAAATTTGGTGGTTGTCTGCCCTCTTGTGGCCGTTTTGCAACTACAGCATTGCATTGTACAGTAGAACAAACAGAACGTTTAACTGTAAACTGAATTTTTAATTTGACGTAGTATTTATTATTACAGATATGTTATTTGTAAAGCATTTCCACTACTTTCCAAAATTCTTGTCCTAATTAATGCGTTTTGTACATAAAAATGCAATTTTTTAATAATTTATTATTATTTTAGTTTATTATTTATATTATATTATTAATATTTTTTTTATATTTTTCTGAGCATTTCGACTGCCAACCAAACTCAGTGTTGTATGTTAACTACAGAGTAAACCATTCTAACCATCCGATTATAAAATTACTCGTGCTATTTTTATTTTATTTTTTAAAATTAAACTAATGTTTGTGTGCGTGTAACGCGACCCTCGTGAGGATTAAGCAGTTCAGAAAATGAATGGATGCGTGAGTCTGTGCGTGCGGGTGTGTTATACTTTACGTATAAGTAAATGAGAAGCTGTCAAAAAGTGCTTTTTTGCCGGTCGGTCTACCACACTCAAAAAGGCGGCTGTATCTTAGCGCAGGGACAGCTCTCTTCTCACTGGCTGTTTTCTATTGGCTCCTTTTCGACCTTTGTCGGCCACCGTCGAAGCAGAGACTCATCCACAGTCCTTCCGTGTTTGTTTTGACGAGCAGTCCTTATGTAGTTTCACAACTTAATTGTAGGTCAGGTAGGAAGGGAGGCTCTCTCTAACATTTTAACACATTATGGATTTTTTGCTTCAAGTAAAATTAGGCGCTCTGGTCGGTTTGTTACTTCTAACTCTTTTTTTCGGCTTCATCCCCGCCAGAGTCGCTTGGTTCAGAAACACAAATGGGACAGGTAAGTGCAGTTACTGATCTTGACGAATTTCTTGCTTTTTATTTTTGAATTACGTTGACCGAATTACAGGTAAACGAAGGCTTAATTTACAATCAAAACTATTTTTTTAAGGCGGACTCTGATAGACCTGGCTGGATGTATGAATGATTTTTTACTCAGTGAAGAGTCACGTGTTAGATTAATCGTCAGTGATTTTATCAACTTGTACATGATCGATTACGTAGGTCTAATACGCTGATTAATACCCAGGGAATAAAACCGTGTGTTTTTTATAAATACAAAATTTGAATTTGCAGCAGTGGTTTTTATACATGAATATGAACTCCATTCTGCCCAAAGTTTGGGTCACCTGACCTGACAATGACTGTATGCTGTAGCCCAAAGGCATCGTAAATGTTTGTATATTTTCATAATGCAACAAAGGTGGTTGTCATAGTGAACTTGTCCAAAGTGCATCTGGACTTGTCGAGTGTGGAAGTGAAAATATTACTTCTCTCTGAGCACCATAAGAAGGATCTGAAAACTAATCTATGACGTGTTGGTCTAATCTGTCATTAATTCACACACAAAAAGATTGTGGGATCAATTAATTGCATGACCATGTGTGATTTCAGAATTTAAATGTTTTTGTTTTAAATGTTGCATTTTCAGAGACTCACCGCACAGTTTTGAGTCTGATTAGCTGCTTTGCTGGTGGAGTCTTTCTGGCAGCATGTTTGCTGGATATTATCCCAGATTACCTAGCGGACATCAATGCTGCCCTGGCATCAATGGAGGTACAGTTAACCTGCCTGCTGGATAATTTGCCTACCTATTACTTTTGCGATCAGAAGATTTACTACATAAGAGCGCTTGACAGTAAGCTATAATAATATTGTGGTTGCGTGTGATGTTATTCTCATATCAGGAATATGTATTTCATATTATTGACTTCATTTTAACAGTATCTACGTATTTGCTTTCGCAAAACTTTGTGATGGCAAGGCTTGATCGCATTGTCTCTCACAGGTCAACTTCCCACTTCCTATGTTCATCATTGCTGCTGGCTTCTTCGGTGTCCTCATGTTGGAGAGGATCGTTCTGAACTGCCGGGAGAATAGTGGGACTGGGAATGAGAGAGTCCCACTTATACAGGACAACAGGAATGGCCACGGCCACGGCCATGTCCACACCTCCTCCGTGAGTCCGGATCTGGAGAGCAGTGGCCACCATGTCCATGTGGACTTTCAGGCCCACTCGCCTTTTCGCTCCTTTATGCTCTTCCTCTCGTTGTCACTCCACTCCGTGTTCGAGGGGCTTGCTATCGGTCTGCAGGATACTGATTCAAAGGTAATAAAAGAGGAGTGACATTTTCTGATATTGAATTATCTCAAGGTTGCAGGTTATACTGAATATTAAGCAAGGTTTTCTCTGATTGTTTAATTGCACTTTTGCAGAGTCTTAACTAACAGTTGTTGTTTATCAATTCTACTGTTCAGTGCATCAGGAGTGCCAATGCTGTATTGCAAGGTATTCACAGCTATCAAATTTGATACAACTTTTGTGTATCATAAATTGTGGCTAGTGAGTACATTTTCAGCTTCTGGTCAAATGCTTTGGCAAGAAAGTAATCTTGCGGTCATAGGACATAAGTCTTGTCATGTGGTCATATAGGACCCTCTGCCTCAAAATTCTTTCGCTTCAGGACTTTTTAGCTATAGGTTTCATTGCAGGCTCATGAGTAGAAATACGTTTGAAAGAGTTACTTTGTGCAGTTTCAAACAGTTCCATGGTATGACTTTTCATCATGCCATGTTTCTTGTTTTGGTTATATCAGCCCATTTTGAGGGAGAAGCCATTTCTCATGAAATAAGTGACTGTTCAGCATACCCTTGTATATATTGGGTAGTGATGTTTAGTAATACCACTTTTTTTTCAGATCAATTTGAGCACTCAACTTTTGAGAAATCATTGATAACGATACTAAGTAACCGACACTACTTCTACTTTAGATATATAGATCATTTTTAAGGCAGACCTTAAGTTTATTTCTGATAAAAGACATAACAGTCACTCTGCAATAGATCATTTAAGTTCAATACAGAACACAAACAACTCTCTCTGAGGTTAATTCATTTGTAATTCATTACCAAACAGATATCTTCCTGACTTTCATTGTTGGTTTAAAATAAATTGAAATGGGGAAAAAAATACAGGTTAAATTTTTGTTAAGTGATTAGCATGACACTATAAAGTTGGCAAATAGGGCTCGGCCATACAGCTGTGAATTTTTATCACAATATTTCATATCGAGCGTTATTCCTGATGCGTATTCACAATGATTAAAAAAATTAATAGAATAGACAAAATACAACTCTCCACAGGAAGAATAGCAAACACAATCAGTCTAATGAAATGAATTAAAAAAACGAATATTTCATCCTCCAGGTGTTGGAAATCTGCATCGCCATACTGGTCCACAAGAGCATCATCGTGTTCAGCCTGTCGGTGAAGCTGGTCCAGAGCGCAGTTCGTCCCGCATGGGTTGCCGCTTATATCGTCGTGTTCGCCGTCATGTCGCCTTTGGGCATTGCCATCGGCATCAGCGTGATCGAGGCCCAGCTGGCGGCCGGCGCACTCATCCAATCCGTTCTGGAGGGCCTCGCGGCAGGGACCTTTGTCTACATCACCTTCCTCGAGATCCTCCCGCATGAGCTCAACTCCCCTGGGAAGCAGCTGCTCAAGGTGCTCTTCATCTTGCTGGGATTCACCGTCATGGCCGCACTCACGTTTGTGGGCTGAGACGCGGCAAGAGTTTGACTTTGTGTTTGACGTCATCTCTGTTCTGAGCATGGAGATAACATTTTTTCCTCACCTTATGACAGTATTGTAGGTCCTTGACTTTTCATGTCCACCAGTGCATTTTTTAAAGGAACAAATTAACATTGCTTGATTTTGTTTTTTTGTTTTTTTTTTAGACCTTTCTGTCTACCTCTTAAAATAATTCATGATTGATTTATAAGTATATGTTGTTTTACTTAAGAACAGGTCTTGATTAATAACCATCCTAGTCAAGCGTAAACAGAGCACATCCAAACTTTCACGTCACTGACAAACAATTTGAACTTGAAGAAACCACTGAAGATGTTTACCGTGTGTATCACACATTGTGTTTTATCCAATTGAGTCATGTTATTAGCAACTATGTTTGTGTCCATTTACTTTTGGTTCATTTGTTTGAAATGATAATTGCCTCCTTACAAGTGCCTCCAAACGTGTATACATACGTACATAATTAATTTTAAAGTTATTCTGCCTTTGTTTTTTGTTTTGTTGTTGCTTCTAGTAGCCTATCACTGACCTCATGACATTTGATTTGTACTGACATTTTATGATACTGCCTTTAACCCATTTTTGATCTCAGTAATATTTTGTTGCTTGTATGATTCATAATGAGATTTTGTGAGGTGGCTTAAAAGTAGGCACTCTTCTTGATGCGTTATGTATTAAAACCCAAAATGAAAATGTAATCAAGAAAAAACAACGAGATTGTTTTTAAAACTTTTTTTTTAAAAATAAAACATTGATATCTGAGAAAGCTTGTATGTACTGAACTAAAATGAACAAAAAAAATATATTCACAAATTGATAAAACTACTTCAACAGCATTGTATTGCGTTTTAGCATTGTGAGACATGAAACAAGAGAGCATATGTACATTACATAGCCAATCATTAATTGTAATGTAAGGACAATTAACTCCAATTTGTCTGTAGGTGTGATTGTGAGTGTGGATGGTGTGCCCGCGATTGGCTGGCGACCGGTTCTGGGTGTACCTGAACTGCCCAAAGACTGCTGGGATAGCGTCTAGCAGGCCCACGACCCCTGTGAGAATAAGCAGTTTGGAAGATGAATGAATGAATAATCTTTTTCTTTTTTTGAGAGGCAAAACAAATTAATGCTTTTTATGATCCAATAAATTCATACATAACCTAGGTTTCTGTCTAGATATCATGATAAGAAATATCCCACTTAGTGTTGATCTTAGTGTTCAATTCAGTTTGCAATTGAGGAACTAAGATTATCCCACAACTGACAGGGTTTGTTCCAACACTGGCACTTGAAAGTCCTGTTCCATCTTACAACTGAGGTGAAATGGTAAACACTATTGCGTAAAGCACAGGGGTCAGTTCTCCATTTAGCCATAAAGTCCTGTTCCCTATTATAAATGAAATGTTCAGCATTATTGTTTAGAGCACAGGGGCGTCAAACTCAAGGCCGGGGGGCTCAGAGCTGGCTGGCCACATCATTTTATGTGGCCCGTGAAAGAAAATCATGTGTCAGCTTCTATGATCAGAATCATCTTGCTAAATTCCGTACTATCATGTAAATAACTTCGAGATTTTGCAAGATTTTTCGTAACTCTTTTCACAGTAATTTGAATTATTGGGCACCGCACAGTGGATAAAACACTATGTAAGTGCCTTCCATTTACTTTTTATCCTTGACTTTTAATTTCAAAACTAGTCAATTTGATGTGTATTTACAATAATACGATTAAACATTTGGTTTCATCATCAGCCGATGGAAGCCATAACTATTACTACTTGCTACACCCTATTCAAGCAGCATTGTGGAATTTGTGGTTTATTTATACAAAGTTTTATGAATTCGTAAATGGATAAATAAGTGGTTATCTGGTCTTCACTGTGAGATCAGTTTTATCGGATCTGAGACAAATATTGGTTGCTGGAAGTAATTAAATGTAATTGTACAAAAACTTTATCCTTAGTAATACAATCAATGCAACGACCAATGCATGACCGTTGATGATAACATACTGCCATCTACTGGATTTTTTTATGTATTACAATGCAAGTGGATGAAAAGCACCGTTAGTGTTTCCTCATTACACAAAGTATGTAAACTATTAAAATGGTTTTAATGTTTATTTTAATGCACTAAAATATTTTTATGAACACTTGCTCGTATATTTTATATCATTATTTGTTCTAATAATAAATTGCATGTGGGTGGCGCACTGGTTAGCATGCCCGTCTCACAGTTCAGAGGTCGCGGGTTCGTTTCTGGGTCCAACCCTCCCAGTGTGGCATTTGCATGTTCTTCCTGTGCCTGCGTGGGTTTTCTCTGGGCACTTTAGTTTCCTACCACATCCCAAAAACATGCATGGTAGGCTGATTGAGGTCTCCAAATTGCACGTAGGTGCGAGTGGGGATGATTGTTCGTCTCTGTGTGCCCTGCGATTGAAAGTTGAAGTGCATGCCATATTCTATTCCATATATAAAAATTGTTGCAGGCCTTAGTTTGGACACCCATTAAATCAGTTAGAATCTATATGATTAATGTCTGCATTGCCAACACAATTTTTTCTCATTCGATTTCCACAAAAGCATTGATTGGCAACACAAGGCTGGGAAATTTGAGGAATGGTAGAAGACACACACACACACAACACACACACACACACATACACACACACTGCAAGAAATTGCTCACCCATTTTTTTTCTTCAAGGTGAAAGGGGGCTTATTCATGAGAATCTGTTAATGAGATGTGGAGTTGACGAACAATAGCACAGAGTGCACGCAGTAAGTCGGCCAGCACTGAGGCCTCAGTGTGAATGAGGGAGCCAGTAGAGCATTGAGCTCCGTCCGGTGTGAGATGAACTCTTCAAACAGCTCATTAAGCTGCTCTCTCTCTCTCACATCTCAGGACAGTCACGTTGTTTCCATGAAAGCAACGCTCACATGCCTGCCAAATTGTAGACACTCTCGTGAATTCATACTACATGACAGAGTCAGAGAGGATCCAGAAGTTCTAAAATGGTGGACTGACCATTATTATCTATTTCTTATCACTTGAAAATATTTTCTGACGGATACGAAAGTTCATTTAAACACAATGACTGTTTTTGTCCTTTCTGTTGACAATAATTATTGCAATTAAATAGCCATAGTTGTATGAGGTAGTTTGTTCATGACTTATGTGTGGTGTGAAAAAATAAAAAGTGGTCCCCTCCAAAGGAATGTACACAAAGGAATGTGCAGCATGATGTCTAGTATGGTCCCTTCCCACAGTCTCAACACAATTTTGAGATCAAACCCCACATTTCATGTCACGTGTTGTGCCACACAATGGCAACAACACTCTAATATGACCTTAACTGTCTGGATCAATTAGAATAAAAGACTATAGAGTGTAGGAAAGAAAATATTAAACAAAAATCAATAGAGGAAATTGATTTCCCGTTTCCTGTGTTGATATTCTGATATAATATTGATGAAAAGTAAAATCATTCACTTCAGTTCAATTCAAAAAGAGATCTTCAAATGTTATGCAGCACAAATTGGAAAAGAACCTAATTTACTCTTACGTTTAAAACATTGTTTTTTAATGTAAATTCCAATTTTGTCAAGATGCTAGATTTGAGGATTTTGTCAGCTGTATGTTAGCAAACTATGTAACAAATATAAACCATAAAATATTTCTCTCATAGTTCCATTGACATTGATGAGAGTGGAATTTCTTTCATTTGTTTTCAAGTTGTTGTTGCTCTTTATGGAACAAGGAATCTTATTTGGCATCTTAAATGAAACGGAGAACCAGACAATGTCACACAGCCAATCACAACAGAAATATATTTAATAATTAAATAAGTAAGCGATGGGGATAAAAAAGTGCACTACACTGATATAACATCATTACAAACTATTTATAATTCTATTGTATACTAACTGTGGATATGTAGACAGTGGCAATAATCTCAATGTTATACTGTACGGAATATGATATGCTTTAGAACTACGTATATGTTAAAATATTAATTGTATTGTTTTTCTCCCTCCCACAGGGTCATTCAAGCTCCACCTTCATTTTGCATTATGCAAATTAGCCAATTGGTTGGTGGCAACTAAGTGATGCCTCCTCCCCTTCTGGTCCACTTTCCTCTAGTGGTCTTCTCTTCCACACTCCCCTCATATCACATTCCACCTGCTGACGGTAAGACTGACATTTTCTCCATTAGGTCTTTGTGCAAACCTTCGCGATATAGAAATAGTCAATTATTTTCCTATATATAATGATCTCTTTTAGCAGTATGTGAGACTTTAACAGAACATAACTAAAACATTTGTCACCATCCTCCACAGTGAGGCTGCCGTCAGATACTGCAAGCAAACATGGCTTCCGTAAGTGAAATAATTTAGTGTGAGATATTTGACTTGTGCCAGCCGATGTCACGCAATTGTTCCTCTTTTAAAGTCTTGGCTTTACAAGTCCTTTTTCTATGATCATGTGAAGCAGCTTAAGCAGTCACTCAGTGGGTGTGCATCGCTCGGGGTCCCTGTCGGCTTACAAGTAGGCCCGACAATTAAAGAGAAAGTCAAATCCAAACATGTCTTCACAATAATATGTTCTATGCACCCTGAGTCGCTATTACATTTCAAGATTCAAGTTGAGTTGAGTTATTATTTGGATTAAGAAATTTATGTTTGTCTCCTTTGCATGCCTGATAGTGTATTGCTGGGTTGCCAGGTCTATATATACATTGACTACACAAAAATAACCTTTCTTTCCCAAACGAAACAAACAGCACATCTTTCAATGGCATAGTTTTCAATTTTGCAATTTGTGAAAAAATGTAGTGTAAGCTCTTATTCCTTTCACGCAGACTGGATCTTTCCGTGTGGTGTCAGAGGACGAGCAGGCCATGAGATCCAAGCTGGAGCATCTGACAGTGAAGGATCACGGGCCTGTGTTTGGGCCATGTCACAAAATGCCGGGCCACACTATGCAAAAGGTAACATGGCGTTGGATATGACAATGACCCCATGACTGGAGATATGGTGCCCACTCTGCAGGCTAAGGATGAGCTGAATGAGACAGAGGAGAGGCGGGCACTGTCCCTCAAGGACCTGCGAGGTATGATGAAGGAGAGGGCAGCAGAAGGAGATGACCTGGCCAAATTGGTGCTGGAGCGTCTCGGCGATAAGCCTGACGCTCTGCTCCTGCGCTTCCTCCGAGCCCGCAAGTTTGATGTTGGCAGGGCCCATGAACTCATGAAGGGTAATTGTCTTCATTTTTCATCTCTTCACATTCCAGAAATATTTACTGATAACTTCAGTAATTGAGGGGGAGGCCTCTTTTTTTTGTGCTCCAGTTGAGCAGGAACACTGTCCATCATAGAAAAAAAGAAGCCATGTGTTTGTTAATTGGAGGCTCTGATGAGCCCCTAACAAAGACCTCCTTTGTGTCCATCTGGGACAGCAAGATTATTTAACGTGTGAACTCATCGTGTACCGATGGGAAATTCACAATAGCGCACCATGAGTTACACTGGCGGTACTGGTCAGTTTTACATTACAATATCCTTATTATTTGATTCGTGGTACTAGTTAGTTTTACATTACAATATCCTTATTATTTGATTGGTTGAACTCCATAGTGAATATAGTAAGTGTACACACAGCCGTCGATGACAAGATGAATAATTTCAGAACTTTGCCCCCTATAACTTTATTATTATTCATTAGTTGTACTAAGTTCATTTTGTTTTTCCTTTTTTAATCACTTCACTGGTTTCTTTTATATCAAACAAATTGTTTTAGGTTCTTTACCTGACATGTTTCGGCGGTTTCTTCTGCCTTCATCAGAGTCAGTGAAGTGTTTATTATTATTCTTTTAAAAAGGGCAGTTTGAAACAGAGAAAAACATAGAAACATAGGGATTTACAATAAGTATTTTTTTTTAAATGAATATTTCAGTAACGACCAAGCCCTCCTGCAAAAAGTGGAAAAAAATCACAATTGACCCTTTTCGAAATGTTTATAATTGACTGGATTGTGTCAGAAATTGAAAACATAAATATACCAAATGACAGTTTAATATGTCATTTCAAACACAATATTACCCTCCAAATTGTTTTGTTTTTGGAAGAAACGCACCCGAAACGTGTTTTTCCAATTGAAATATTTTTTCAATTTTAGTTTGAGGTAAACGATGTCGTTTGTAGGTTACGTGCATTTCAGGAAGGAGTACCCCGAGTTGTTTGAGAACCTGACGCCTGAGGCGGTCCGCAGCACCATTGAGGCGGGCTACCCTGTGGTTCTGCCCAGCAGGGACAAGTATGGTCATGCAGTCCTGCTCTTCAACATTGAGAACTGGGACCTGGAGGAGATCACCTTTGATGAGGTGGGCAAAACATCTTGGACGTCACGAAGAAGAAATACAAAACATCACAGGCTAATATTAAGTCTTTTGTGTGTGTCAGATTCTAAGAGCGTACTGCGTGATCCTGGAGAAGTTGCTTGAGAATGAAGAGACCCAGATCAATGGCTTTGTCCTGATTGAGAATTTCAAGGGCTTCACCATGCAGCACGCCTCAGGAATTAAGCCTGCTGAGCTCAAGAAGATGGTGGACATGCTTCAGGTCGCTCAGATATTCTGTCAATCAACACATGCATGAGTGTTTTTTCCAGTGTCGTTTTGTTGGTTATGCAGGATTCGTTCCCGGCTCGTTTCAAGGCGGTCCACGTCATCCACCAGCCATGGTACTTCACCACTACATATAATGTGGTCAAGCCTTTCATGAAGAGCAAGCTGCTGGAGAGGGTATGGGGAGAGGGGCGGGGTCAAGCACTTCTCTTCTTCCACATCACTTCTAGTATGATTAGCATTAATTTCTTACACCTCAGGTGTTTGTCCACGGGGACGAGCTGGACAACTACTTGAAAGAATTTGATGCCGACATCCTGCCTACAGATTTTGATGGGAAAGCTTGCGTGGCAGACTGCCAGGCCATCGCCGCCAGGCTCTTTGGCTCAGAGGACACAGCTCTCTGAAGGAGGAATGTCCTTCGTCTTGGACCATCGATGGTCAGACAGGCACCCTGTTGTGAAGCTCTAGGACAAACTTTTTTTCTTTTTAATCGATAAGGAAGTGCTGAGCACATAGGTATTTAGATTTAGCAGAAGGTGGCTTAAGGTGATAATTAAAATGGATGTTTAGATTTTGGAATGTGCAGTTAATATTTTGGAGGTGGTGCGTTTCATGTTTTCCTTTAAAACTGGCAGAATTTGTGGCTACAAACCTGTCAGATGAATGCTATCAGAAAACGAAACAGTTACAATGCAGGACAACCTAAAGAGTGACATGTTATAAAGTTATAAGTTAATCTGTATGGTCTTAAATATAGTCTGCCTCTGTGCTCTGCAGTGGATTTCTAACCATATTAATTTTTTATTTTCATTTTTTGTGGCTGTAATATAATTTGTCAGGGAATTACAAACACGTTCATGTTGCTATTAGACTCAGAACAGTCTCGCACAGCTTCTGAAAAGTATTTTTTGGGGGAAGAAAAATCAACAACAGAAAATGTGCTTTTGTCAAACAAAATTTATTTTTATCATAACTCCTTTTATAAAGACTCTTGAAAAAGAAAACAAGAAAATAAAAAATACCCAGTGTCCAACATGAGAAAATAATGTGTGCACCTTTTTTGTCTCCTTTGCATCCTTTTATGGCATTTCAGCATAAACAACTACAAAACCAAAATTAAAGCTGCATATTTACTGTGGCTCATTTTTAATGTGGGCTCTCAACCACATGCCCAAAAAGGTTGACTCCAAACATGTGTGTACCCCTCGATAAGAATGAGCCCAAAATGCCAAAAAGGATAGGCGAAAAAACATATTTTAGATGCACTGGGCACTTATAAATACATTTTCTTTTACAACATGGTACATAACATTACAAGTCAACCACCACGGTGTCTTATTTACATTACACTGATCTTCATTAATTTCATTTGGTTGCTTATTGCCTTTAGTCCCTTTAGTTTTGCCCCATCCATGGGTTAATGAAGATTTCAAAATAAATAAATTTTCCAAATATTCATTAAACGCTTTCATTATTTAAAGTCAATCGTTTTGGTTTTTTGTCAGTGATTATAAGACAACGTAGGCCTACGCATGTCTCACTTACCAACACACAGAAAGGTATTCAGGAAACAAGTATTATTCACACAAAAAAATAAAGATCTGTTAAGTTAGAAGAGGCAACAAAAAAATAAAATCTCATTCATGATGACTGAATTGGAAACAAATCAACCATTGGCCTCTCACTGGTTGAGATGATAATGATTGGCGTCCCTGACAGCATCAGTGATTTTTATAGAAAGGCTCCTGGCAATGAGAAACCTCTCCATTATTGGCCATGGTTATATTTCATGTAATTTTTTTTTTTAGTTTAATCTTACAACTAAATTCAGCAAATTAGATTTTGTACCATATCAAACAATGGTCACATTTGAATGAAAATGAACTGCAAAGGAGAGAAAGAAAATTTGAAAGGGAAGCAACAGGGGTATCATATTTTGCCAGACTGAGAAATGGAACCAGTAGAAGAAGCTGGACTCTATCATCAGCCCTATACCAACAAACAGGGTGTACTTGGGAGTAATACATTATTCCTCACTTTCGTGACAAAGGAATCGTCTAAGTTATGCGTTCTACTTTTTTTTTCTTTTCTGACAATGTAAGAAAAAATTACAAAATACTCACATGAGGGCGAAAACCAGATTTTACATGAAATTGGTGCTGGATCTTTCAATATACACAGTTGTTACGGCTTTTTTTTTTTTTCTTCAAGTAAACTAAACTATCTCATCATCATGTTTATATAAGAGTAATTGGAGTTATGTTGCCTATGAGTCAAAAGTATTAATGTTGCAATTAGATCTCTAATAATTCATGTTTTAATAATTTGCATTTGAGCAATTTACTGCATTTTTTTTGTTCAAGTAGGTGCACTCAAGCACTGAACACCATAAAAAAGACAAAAAAAAACATCTTCCTTCACCTTACATCTTAGTATCTGTCACTCACTGTTCACTGGCTGATAACACCTCACAATCACCAGTATTGTTCAAACAGTACACAAAAATAACCATTTGGTTTATCATTTAGTGACTTGGCATTTCAACCAGTCAACTGAGATTATTCGAGCCAAGCTAGCAAGTGTGCTTGCCAATGCCGAGCCGTCCCTTTAACGGTACAGCGAACAAGGCCTTGGCTCTGGCCACTGAGCATTGGCAGTGGGTCAGCGTCTCCACTCGAGCTGCAGCTGTGGAAATAGATTGTGGTGACACCAACAAGAGGCAACGCACACGGGGGACATCTGAATGATCTCACACATACGCCCAACGTTGTCCTCTCACTAGCAGAGAGCAAAAGAAAAACTTGAAGGGATGGGAGGAGCTATAAAGTGCAAAGAATCAGAGTAATAGAAAGTGACTGCGGGAATGTGCATGGATTGATCCCTTTGGGCTTGATCCCTCCTCACGAGCAAATGTGCTTTCTTCCTCTTCAAGTGTCATGCACACAGTAAGAGGGGGGTGGAACAGAAATCCTACCAAAATATTATTTGTTTTCGTTAGCTGCTAATTTTCTACGCTTGAATCGGGCCTACGTGATGATCGTGTTACACATGGTTCCCAGTCTTGCTATATTTATGACTGATGCTGCACCAAGCAGACATCATGAGGCTATAATGGCGGTGATAAGCAGTGATCAGTAATGGTCACACTACTTTGACTCATGTTTGGTCAATGCCTTCATTATCAAAGGTCACCGCTGAGCACATGTGGTAAAACAATGTGTTTCCTGCTCTGAACTTTACAGAAGCAGATTGTTGTTCCTGTGCTGAAGGCAAGGGGACGTGTGGCAGGTGCAGCACCAAAGAAGAAGGCAGAGGAGGGAGGGAGCACTTCCACATGTCTCCTAAGTGTCGGGACAGTGGAGTCTTATGTGGTCAGGGAGTGCGAAAAAGACGTCGAGAAAAATTTTAGGCTTTTTCCTTTGTGCAGGAACTCTCACTCAGGGGGTCACTTTGGCACGGCGCTTTCTGCTTCTGCCACTGGCATATGGCGTTGGCGTAGCCCACAATCACTTTGTCCATCCAGGTGAGGGGTTTGGGGAAGAGCACAGCGCCCTTGAAGAAGCCTAGGTGGCCACCATGTAGCGTCAAGGCAAAGATGACGTTGGGCTTCTTCTCTAGGAAGTGACAAAGCGGACAGTCATCAGACCCTTTGGACTCTGAACACGAGAACAGAAAGTTGCCTGGAATATGACACTAATGACGGCTTATACAGATAAAAGCATGACTACATGGTTCCATATCACCTTGCCAGACAACCACATGGACTTCAATTAGAGTATGATAAAGCAGAAAAAAAGATTACAGTCAGACAAAGACATAGCAACGCAGAATAGAGCTCATATTAAAGGGACAAGCTAGTCTCAGATTTGTCAGTACAGTTGGCCCGGTTGTCAACTTAGACGGACTACCGTACACGGGGGTCCTTGGTTTGCAACACTGTTTCATCGCTACGGAGGCGGCAAATACAATTTGTCAGTCGGAAGACGGCGGACGTCAAGACCATAAATGAGGCGCCCCTTCAGTCATTAATACAACATTAGACAATCTCACAATTAGGTTAGCAAAATTCAGTGAATTTTCAAATCTGTTGGAATTATCAAAGTTACTATGGGAATAAAAAAGACCTTTCCAAAACGGAATAAAGTTGAGGACATTTTTAACAAGTTCAAAATTTGATGCAGACACCCTCGCAAGCCTTTGCCACTCAGTAAGAGTCAAGCTGCAATAAATTTGGTTGTTTCAGCCGCGATTATGCTACAATGTATTTCCCCCAACGTTATTGGATTTCCTCCGGCACCCAACTGCCACCACTTTCTTGAAAATTGCCAACTACTCTATTCATCCATTTTCTACACCACTTAGTCACTGCTTGAGCGCTGCTTTCTGTCGTCGAAAATGTGACAGGTTCAATACAGTGGAAAAAGTCTCACGAAATAAATACAAGCACACAAAAGATTGCTGAGATGAAAATGAAGGAAACTATGTAGTTGTTCCTCCTTTTGCAGCTATAACAACATTTATTGTTCAGGGGAAACAATTTTACAATATGGCGGAGTGTTTCTGTGGGATTTTTTTTTAATGGACAGGAGGTTGAGGCTGTCAAATTTCTTCCTGTGTGTGAGTGTGTGTGTGTGTGTGCATGCGTTTGTTTGTTTGTGGGTCTTGCGGAGACATTTTTAGGTGAGCATGGGTACATATGTGGGGTTTTAATGAGTTTGAATTTGGTGAATGCAGCTCAAAAGCCTGCATTAGTAGCTAAGTGAGCTTTCCACACTGTTGTTCCACGATGGCTAACTCCAATACGAGGTGATTGTGGAATAAATCGGACATTGTCAGTATATCTGACTTATTACAAAAAAGATAATGGTCAAAACTAGGACACCTTCCCTGAAGGCGATAAATTATTCATCTTCATCCGATGGCCACGTGAACTTGCATAGGTTGCTGCAGCTGTGCCCGAGCGGAGCAGCGTGCTTGGCTATAAAGGATTGGCCTGGATCTCTTTATTTTGTATCTCTTATCTGGGTTAGTGGGAGACACTGATTCAGTTCAGTTGTGATTTTGATCCCACAGGGCTTTTAACTGTGTGCATTACGCATGGAAGCTGCCTTGAGTGCTTGTCCACACCCTTCGACATCTTTTCACCAGGCACAGAATGATGGTTAAATGGAACGCTCAAGATTTAACACTAAAATAATAACAATAGTTGTAATAGTGGTTGCATGGGTGTACTCTGTGTTCATGTTTGGAGCACAAGAGTAGCAGCATGTGCAGTAGATGTCTGTCATGCCTTTTCCCAGTATGACTACATTATATTTTAAAACCAACAGCTGGTCATGGTGTTACTTAAAAGACACATGACTGAAAGTCAGTTACACAAAGCCTCACAGATGAGAGACTTTTCTATTCCCAAATAGCCTCTGGGTTTGTATATGGCAGAGTATTAAGAGGGAGAGAACCCACATTGCACGGTTCATCTGATACACTTTGGATTTTTTGCGGTCAAATGGCTCATTTATTATAATTTGATCTAACATGATATGAATTACAGCAGTGTGAAGAGAAAACAAAATGATTGAATAAAGCCTCTGAATAAAATAAAACTGTCTCTCTGTATTATGGATGCATTTATGTATCGCTGTCACAGTCAAGTGTTAACATTATTTTCATGCAATTTAGGTGTATTTATATTATTTTTTTTACTTTGCATGCATTTTTTCTTAACCAACATACTTAGACTTCTAGAGGCCTATTGACATAGTTACAAGGAATTTTGGATTAGAATGAAAAAGTTGGCAAATTATAACTCATATTGCAGATATTGCGCCCTATTACTGCCACAATTTGGCCATAGATATTTTTTCTTACCAGTCTCAAATATCTCTAACATAAGTGAGTAATCTATCACTGTCTGTCATGTCATCTAGCAGGATGACATTCTTCTTGACAACTCCCTCAAAATGTGTCATCTTAGCAAGAAGCATCTGCAAACTGCCTTTAAATTGAAGGCTTCGGCCACAAAAACACAATTTTGAGATTTTGTCTGCAAACCACACCGTGCTGGTCTTTGCTCTATTGTTCTATTGAAGTTTGTGGTTCTAAATAAGCCCAAATGAAACTAATCCAACAATAATATGTGGAAACATAGTCTAAACGTGTCGCGCCACTGAGGTGGTCGTCATGGCAAATTGTTGCTTACCTGCTAATGTGCGGGGGATTTTGAGCAGAGAGTCATGAACCAGAGGATCGTCAGCAGCGTTCACAAGCAGCAGTGGGACATTTACCTACAAGAAGACAATTACAATTCATAAGGTAAACACCACAGAAACAATGTCAACCTGCGTTATATGAATGGACGTGTCTTACATTGTGAATATAATGGACGCAGCTTTCCTTCTCATAATACTCTTTGAGAGAGCTGTGGCCATGAAATTTCCTGTTGAAAGACATAATAGTACGATAGATTCATGGTAAGAGATTGAAATTTGTGTTATTTAAAGATCAGAAGCGGCAACTTTAACGTACCTCATGATGTTGTCGTCGATCTGCATAAGGGACGTTGCTGTATATAGCCGACCAAGATCTCCAGGCACCATTTTAACCGAGTTTCCCCCAAATAGACTGTGCCTGGACCAGGCAAAAAAGTTAGGGTTACATTAGATAAGTTAGGGAATATATGAATACAAAACAGTTACTACATTTTTTAATCTTTTTATGAACAAATTACCATATTTGTTGTAAGAGTCAAACATAACTTATGCCTGATGGCTTGCTAAATTAATTTTTTATTCAAATCTAATTAAGGCTCTTCTCCACAAGCGTTACCTGTGTGAAAGGATTATTTTCTTCATGTTGTCAGCCATGAGAAAATTATAAAAGCGCCTGAACTGATCCCACTGTAGGAATGTTTCCTGGGCCCTGAGAGACAAACAGACAGGAAGTCAGTTTAGGAATGCTGAGTGAGCACTAACAACGCAATGTCATATGTAATCCATTGGACAAAGAGTCATGCCGAGGTCTGCGTCAGACATTATCAAAAAGCTCAGTGGGCGAAACTAAGAATGAAATGCAAATTATTTATGAACCGACAAAGAGTTGTGAATGTAGCTTTACATATGGAAAGAACGAGCAGTCTTTCCTGTTTCTTACTAGGAGCTGTTGGCAAATGTATGCACTTAGCTTTGCTCCCATAATCTCCTACCGGTGTGTAAATATCGAAAGCATTTATGAATATGCCAGTTTCTGTGCAACCCATCAACCCCTCTGCTTTACGACATCTATGTGCCAGTTGCAGTATGTGATAAGATAGTCAGGAGGACATACGTACACCAGATAGATATAATGGAATTACACTTAATAAACAAATGAGACCAATGATTCAGATTACGCAATGAAATTCCACCAACCTAAGAGCACTGTAACCTTGACAGACGCTGACACAGCACAGCACTCGCTCCTGGTTGGACATGTTCTCACCTAGGAACTTGCAGACAATGTTTCCACCCAGACTGAAGCCCACCACTATCAACTGGGTTTGAGGATACATCCGCTTAATGTAGCCAACCATGGCGGCAAACTCCCATGTGCACCCTGTGACGATAATTTTACTGATCAATACAAGTTTTCTGGGCAGAACAGAATGCATTTCGGTGATTCCATTATCAGGATTTACCATATGTAAACATGCGTGGCGACGTGAGCTCGATGTTGGGTAGAGCTCCAAGGTGGTTTAGCACAGCACAGCGGTAGCCATCCTTCTGGGCATAATCCACAAAGGTTCGAATGTAATGCTTCTCACTGTGGTTACCGATGCCGGGGCAGATCACCATGGTGATGTCATCTGGTCAAACAGGCAGAGAGATATTTCACGAATCAGAGATTATGGATTATTTTACTGCTTTAAAGCAGATCACAACAAGTCAAGGGGAGGGGGTCCAAAGGATTACACCGTTTCTCTCGAGCTAAAGCAAAAAAGTCAGCCCACTTCTGGAAAAATAGCATATTTTTTATGTATAAATAAAACATTACGATCATTTCAAAATGTCAACGTTGCATTTGTTTGCTTTCAGTTTTAGTCATAAAAATTTTAATGTGGTACTGTTTAGCCATTTAGCTTTGCTAAAAACTATACAAACGACCCTTCACAATCCAATTGCATTACCTCCTGTTCGATGGTCCCCCACTGGTTCAAAGAGGTCAAAGGTCGCAGTGGCCCCATCTGACATGGGCAAGTACTTCCTGATGCCACTGGGATGAGGCGCGCTCACCCGACCTAGTTTGCCGTATAAGGCCGTCTGGAGGTGACCGCTCTTGCCCCAAAGTAATGGTGGAATATACCTGTGTAGCAACAGTTTCATCAACAACTTCCTTTCAAAAAAAAAAAAAATTGTTTTTATGGCTCTAGATAGGAGCATGAGGCCGCATTATAAATAACAGTAAACAAAGGATACTGATTTGCATTGGTGGTTTATGCCAATGGGAAATGTTTGGGTCATCATACAGTTGCTTTTTTGGTGCAGCCCTTGAAAGATTACACAATGGCAAATGAGAGCCCATCAATGTTTGACATCGTTGTCACAGGTCATGTTGCAAGTTACTCATTGGGCGTGCTGGCATTCCAGGGACACCTTTGCTGAACTCAAGTCTTTAGTTATGAAATAGGCTGCTGAGATTGCTGCACATGACGCAGATAACATTATCATAGCTCAAGATCACAAAAACGGTGCGTTTACTATCATATTATGTCATACCATATTTGTTTACAAAACTTGCTGGCTGGTTCCGAAACACAACGATCAGCACAAAAATATATAACATTAGTCCTGTTTTTTTATATTACAATGAAAACCTTAGCGACACAGTGATTACATGCTCTGCATAGCTTCAAGCAGACACGTTTCTGTGTATACAGTTCATCCTGATGTCACGTTACACAAGTACTTTAACCTTCTCCCTGTATTTTCTCATCTCTGGCTCCAACATTTACCGCACCTTGAAAATACACAGTTACATAAGAGGACAGGCAGCAGCTTCAATTTGGTAACGTGGTCGCCTCTGCCGTTTGTTGTAAGCAGAAGCGGCTCTTGACAGCACGTTTCTGGAAGGCGCACAGCAGTTTTAATCCGAGGTGGATCATCTCTTTGTTGTAATGTGGATGAGTAGTCAGACGCCTGTTTGTAGTGGCCTTGTGATTCTCATTTCGAAAACCTTCATATTACAAATAGCTAAACAGTCACATAGCACCAAGGCGCACTTGACATTTTATTGATCATGCAACAGTCCCAGTTGTGTGCACATTCCCAAACACAACCAAACAGTCACGAGTAGTTGGCTCTGATAACTTCCCAGCTCTTCAGAGCTTCCAGTTGTATAATATATCGCTTGCACAAAATGTACCATTGTGGATAACAAATATCCATGACTTCTTAAAAACACAATCATAAAACAGATTAGATTAGGGTGAACAACAGCTATCCTATCCACTCACATGTTAAAATGACTCTTCTGAACATGAAGCAGAGTGAAAGGCAAAGGGGTCCAGATGAACTGGTTACATAAGCAGACCCCTGTGGTTAACTCTTAAGAGTTAATTCTAAGGAGGCCCGCTAAAGAGCTAAGGTTTCCTCTGGAAAAATAGAGGAGGATGTTGGCTCTCAAGAGTTCAGGTATTTTCTCACAAATACTGTACAGGCTGTGAAGCTGACAAGAAAATGCATTTTCTGCATTTGTAACTCCTGTTCAATGAATTCTACCATAGGGCCCTGTTGTTTCATGTTCCACGACAAAGCCTGACAGATGTACGGCACACAAAGGAACACTGACAACAGATGGGATCGTCACTAGACTGAGTGCTACATTCGCCACAGTCCCAAATGGCAAGCCAGCATCTACATTTCCATGGCAACAGCATGAATGATAAAAAACTCACTCTTTGGTCAGCTGAGAACAGGACTTGAGCAGGAAGTGGTTGAGGGGTGTGTCTTGATAGGTGAGGTCTGGGGGTGCGGTGGGACTCTTAAGGTTGAGGCAGCGCACAATGACATAGAGGACCGTCGCCACCGCTGCCAATTTCATGCCATCAAACATCGCCGGAAGCTCCGGAGCAATGGTGTGCACATCCGATTCATGCGTGCTCATGATTGCTCTGGAATAAAAAATAAAAATTGATAAGCAACATACAGTATAAAAAATAAAGATATGCAATTTGTTAGTGCTAGGGATTTTTTTGGAAAAATTAACGATTAGAAAAATATAGACGATCATGATCAATTGTTACTTGGATGATGACATTACAGTAAGAAGAGGAACTGCACAGAGCACAGGAAAGTCACATATTTGTCATGATCATATTCAAGGGGAAGTACATTGCATAAATTCACACAGCATTGTGCCAGTCTTATGCCACAATTTGTTTTCATGACCCTGTTTACATCATTACCAGTACAGCACACTAAATGAGAAGGATACAAGCTTAAGCAATGAATTACAGAAGTGTTTTTGATACTTTATAATGATGTGCAAATAGTTTTGTGAATTGTTAGTCAACTAACTTACATATACATTTCTTATAGTCAATAACTTTGTTGTGTACATTCTGAGAAATTGTTTTTAAATATATTTCATTGCCTGCAACAAAACGTATTGTGCAATAAAAAAAATCGCTAAATACTTAATATAATTTTTATTCCCCCCATCTGTCTTTTCTGTGCTTTTTTTTAAAGATGACTTACTTGTTTTCAGCGTGGCTACAACAAACAATTATTTCCAAAACTAGGAAAGTGTGATGAGTTAAGTCACAGTGATGTGGTCAGACCTAAAGAGCAGAATAAACAATACATTAGAAATAAAATATGTCAGCAAAAAAACAACAACATTACATTGCCTCGTGTGAATTGTTCACTCAGTACCATCAATCCTTTTTGAGTTTGAATGTCAGCACTAGTTAGTAGATCGCAAATTATGGTATTACAACAAGCAATTTAGTGACGCCTTCATTTTCATCTTTAGTGAGAGCTTAAGCAATTATGACTTAGGAACACTTAAAATATTTGACCAGATAGTTATTTTCCAGACGGAGAACACGTTAACACAAGTTGTAGCGTCTGAATCCCCACCCACGATTAATAAGATCGTCCAGTTTCCGCATTTTAACACTGGATCACAATTCGTGGATATATGTCAGAATAGCCGCAATTAATTGATTTCTTTTTTGACAACACTTGAGTCAGTAAATGAACGTTGTGATTTGTCAGGGGAGTCTGCTAATGTTGCGTCTGCTAGCGTTCTTTGTCACGACTTGCAGGCTGCCACAAGGACACACACTGGTGGCATATTGCATGATGGAAAAGGCGAAAAAAAAAACACTTGCGGTCAAAAACCTCAAATAAAAAACAAAATCAAAGTTCATATATGTCTGGTGGTCGTTTTAAATACCACCAACCCACCATTCACATTACATTGGCTCCACAATCCTGGTATAAAAAAAATAAAATATTAAAAACTCGGGGGTTTTTTGTTTTGTTTTTTAAGATTCAGGTCACGCTGATCGACTCAGTTTGTGTTTGACTCAGTGTCTCTATAAATTTTATTTCATTTTATTGCAGGATCGTCAGGTTAAACCACGGGCTCGTACGTTAAATACAATACGTAGAGCAAAGGAAGACAAGAGCACCAGTCGCAGCAGCATCTTTAGCATGGCGTTACTTACCACAGTCGAAGAAAGAATCCGCCGCTGACTGCCTCAAAACGTTTGTTTATTAGGTTCGTGTTAAGTCATAACTGTCTGTTGTGTAATGCCGTTGCATTGGAAGTTAGCCTATGCAAAGCTCACCAGGTACTGGTACTGTAGCCACCACACTGACAGCTCGATTCCGCTTCCGAGAAGATTCTCCAATTTGCATATGGGCGCTGTCATTGGTTGAGAATATAGTGACGTCACAACACACTGACTCATTTTGGGACATCTTTATCCCGGTGTATTCTTTCAGAATTGTATCCGATTGTTATTGAAATAAATTTTCGTTGGCATTTTTATAATAAGTAGTTTCTCATTGGAAAATAGCAGAAGTACACTTGTTTGGCCTCAAACTACTATAGCACAATTTTTCATTTTCTGTATATTGAATATTGAGATGAGTTTGTTACAAAGAGTGCCCACCTGAGGGCGACAGAGTTTGCCAAAATATTGCATTTTTAAGCGTCTCATCTTGTCAACATTGTAATTCTTCTGACTGAATATAACTATGACATATGAAACGTGCAGGTAATTTGGTTTGAGGTGGTACCAAATACTGAATATTACTTTTGAAGACCGTGTTAGCAATATATTTATTCCGATCTGCGAACTATTCATGTCACATTTTGCGGGACACATAGTGTCGATCATACCAATATATTTAAAAAGTACATTCAGCGATTTTTGAATGATAAATCAGACCCATGTACTTGGTAGGACTGCACCCAAATCCTCTTCAGTCTACAGGGGGAAAGGTTTCCGCCCATACAATGACGTCACTACATTTGGTTTTTCGTCTGTTGGCTGCCACAGGATTCCGATTTTCACAGTGCACTTGAATGCGGCTACAACGCGAATTTCAGCTCCATTCTAAACAACTCTAGTTCAATAAAGAATAAATCAATATGACATCTTCCAAAAATGCAAGAGGAGTCAACTTGACAGCGATTACACTTCTTCTTTGCCTGTCGTCGGTTATAGGTAAGCTTATTTGTCTCGCTTTACATGAAATGGCCTTTGCTGACGACTGTAAATTCAAAGTGTTGCATTGATTAAATGTGCCATTTACAAAATAAACTATCTGAACCACACAACATAAGTTTCTTGTAATGTCATTTTTTAAAAAATAATGAAGCCACTTCATTGGCCATTTCTTTATG
This sequence comes from Syngnathus scovelli, assembly GCF_024217435.2. Taxonomy (NCBI): domain Eukaryota; kingdom Metazoa; phylum Chordata; class Actinopteri; order Syngnathiformes; family Syngnathidae; genus Syngnathus; species Syngnathus scovelli. The sequence continues at coordinate 9,485,328 of NC_090850.1, read as the reverse complement.
ACTTGTGTCCTTTGAGTCAATGCTGACAGTAGGATTTTGAAAGTATGAAATTTAAATATGATCGTGCACACTTCTCTTGTGATATTCCTATACCAGTTGTTTACGATCTTAAATTGTTCGCAGGAAATGCATTTCCACTTATTTGTTTTTCTCTGACAATATTACATTGTTACAGAATTTTGAGACTTCTTTTCCCTATTAGAAACGTTGTCTAGAAACAAGGTAATTTATGGTTATTTACAACATATTTTCATTTGTATCAGTGGACATCCTTGCATGTGCAGTGCTACAGATGGTGAGGACAAATAGCGCCATATGTGCTCGTGTCTGGAATTAACATAAAGCAGCTGTCTGCTCACCTAACCTGAGCTCAACCTGGGAATGTCCTGCCAACTTCCTGCACCTGCACACATCGTTTGCCGAAAATAGTAACCTAACATGTCTGGGCTGTGCAAAGTCCCATTGTCTGGTGCTACTTCACCGTTATGACGTCATATAGACATCCAGCACCTGTTGCACTGACAAATCACCTGCCAGTCAGGTCATTGGCAGTAAAATCTTGAGCGTTTTGCCAGTGCGCTGTCATGTTGTATAACTGCTCGTTCCCTGATAATTCTGTATGCTTCTCAACCACTTGGCTAATCCTACAATCTCTTAATCCCAACCACACTCAGACACGTTTTTGTTGTCAATGCCTTAAATAGTAAGGATAATTTTGTACTCCGCTTTGTTGTGAAATAAAAATCCGATCCACCGTTGGAACATTGTTCCCAATTTTGAATTTAACAAGCTGCAAAAAAGGAAAGGTTATAGTCACTTGATTGTGTGGTGCGTTTTTGTGCTGTTGTCATAGACAGTCACAGAATAGAACGCGACACAACGGTCATTAAGCCACAGTTTGAAAGGTGGCTGGGTCAGCACGTGTCCCATCTAAGGTGGCAAAATGCAAGTCCCAGGCTTGAGCTCTTTGTACTGGAGCACTGAATTTTATCAGTTCACGATACAAATTGATGTCAAACTCATTCACCTAAGATGCCAGATGCTGCTGAGGGAGTACGTAAATAACAACCTCGAATAGCGTTTTAAGTATAAACAAACACTCAGATTATGACTCACAATCCATGCCCTGCCACTCCCCCTGGGCTTTTCTGCCTGATTTGGTGGAGCTGTCCGTCCAAGAAGTATGACTCACTTTCCTAGGACTTTATATTCACTACCAAAATAACACGATGAACATATTCAAATGTTTTCTTTTCCATCTGATTCTTCATTTTGAATGTTGTGACCCCATTCAGAGTATTCATCCACTTGAGATATAAAGTTATCATTTGTTATGGTGTTTTTGTTTGCTGCAAAATCTGTTGATGTCCTGCATTTTTCTGAATTGTTTTGCAAATTGCAGAGAATGTTCAGGTGAATTGTTTCTTAAACTTGTAAACATATTGAGTCGACAGTATCATCACAACAAAAAACTGCTGGGTCAAAAGTAACCCAAAGTGAGCGAAATAGCCAAACCAGCGTTGGGTCCAAAAGAGACCACCTACCCAATGTTAGGTTTGCATATTGGGTCAAGGATTTAACTCAGCATTAAAACATTTTGAAATGATAATCAGCATCATTTCATTACTAACCTATTCTATAAAGAAAAAACAAATGCAAATGTCGCCTGTCAGTGGTCGCCAGAGCATGTGTTCAGCACAGTTTTTGCACCAAATATCCCTCGCAATCTGCTGGGTCAAAATTATTAACCCTACTTTGGTAATCCAATGCACTCAAAATCCACAGATACCCAGTAAGTGGGTTAGGAAAGGCAAAAAGGAAAAGTAAAGTTGAGTGACATTTACAGATGGAACATTCTAATGGGGTTGAAATTGATTGCCATGTAATTATTATCCATTTCAATATTGCTGCTTTTTTATAATCTCCTAGGTGACTACTGTGATGTGAATAATTGCCATAATGGAGGAACGTGCGTGACAGGGGTAGGAGATGAACCCTTCATCTGCATCTGTGCAGACGGTTTTGCCGGCGACACATGCAACCTTACAGAGACGGGTAGGCCAAACAAACCATCATTTGACGACAAACATTTGTATGAACATTATCCCCCTTGTTTGACTCAGGACCTTGCAGTCCCAGCCCCTGTAAGAATGACGCGTCTTGCCAGGTAATCACTCCTACCAGAAGGGGAGACGTTTTCACTGAGTACATCTGCAACTGCAGGGCAGGCTTCGAGGGTGCTCATTGCCAAACCAGTAAGTTGCTTCAAACGTTATCGAGGCCTGAACAATCACTTTTGACACTCTGATGAAAAATGCGGCACTATCACACGAACGCTAATAGCAAAGACTGAATACGTGATTGAGGTCAGCGCTGTTAGATAGGATGTGTAGCCCCTGCAGTGGAAAGAAAGAAACCCTTTCACAGAGTTTTGTGGTCTTTCTGTTTGGCTAATTAAGTAAGTGAAACCTTCCCCAAGTCTCTTAGCATGCAGATGCCACCCACACCGGTTTTCACAGACTTAAACTTGACAAAAAAAAAACAACAACTCAATTATTTTATTGAATCCCTTTCAAATCCTCTTAACATAATGACCAAGAGAGCTTGCAGTCATTGCAGGGTTGTTTAAAATGATTAGAAGGTCAAAATGTTTTTTTTCCTGGCTCATTTGTGGTTCAATGACTGTAAATTGCTTGTATATAAAAAAGTGGAAGGTGAAAAGATCGGATATGTAGCGTCAAAGAAAGTTTGCACTCACGCCTTGATGATATGACCAAAGAAACACTTGTTTTGAATGAAAAGCTCCTCCCCATAGTCCGCAGGCTGAACACCAATTGTGGTGTTTGTGCAGTCTGCTTCCTGCACCACTTCTATTTCTGTATCAGATGTCATTGGCAGAAACCGTCTTGTGGTTTACGGTGTATAGTTATAGTCAGGGAGCTTTAGTTATAGCTTAAACTGTTATCTGGTAATAAAACAGTGCAGTTCTGGTAAATATGTGTTTTATTTTTTTAAAGCTATTTAGAGTTAATGTTATATATACTGTATAATTGTCTCTATGTTGTTTTTCAATGTTTAGTTTGGTACACGTGTTGCAGTGCTAGATTAAGAGCAAATCAGTCAGCCTATTTTGCAATACTGGCATTTGTTTCTAAGTTTTGACCAATCCTCTTAGTGGAGCAAGAATTGCACAGATCCATGTGGCATTACGTCAACCAGTCGTCTACTTGAGCAGAGTCTTTTAGGCCATGTGATGCAAGGTAGCACAACACAGTGCTTGCCATTGTTCTGCAGAGTTGTTGCATTCACACTGATTGTAGTCAACAAAATTAAGTTACTTAGACACTTGCACTAGTTAATTGGGTCATTTTTTTACTATCAGTGAATCACAACAAAATATTGCCAATCCTAAGGACGTCTTTCGCAGTAATACGTAAATACTAGTTGACATCAACTCTTTAAAAGAAGGGTGACTCCATGATAAAAAACAAAATATAAGAGGAAACAGAAATTGTATGTGGCCATATACGCTAATAGAAGATGAGACTATCATTGTCAAAAGTACATTTTTCATTCTGTGCTTTGAAAATAATAACGTCATTATTTGCAGATGTGAATGACTGCGCCAACCGACCTTGTAAGAACGGAGGCCTATGCAGAGATCTCGAAGGCGATTACTCGTGCCAGTGCCCATCACCTTATGTTGGGAAGCAGTGCCATTTACGTACGTACGCTCTGTAAAACATCAGCCCGTTCATTCTCATCAATTTATCGAATTCAATCTTTAAGTATTATTTATTTATGTAAGTACTGTATATTGTAATGTATGTATTTCATGTAAGAGGCTCTGTTGGAAATCTCAGATTCTGGGGGCGCGATATGGTCCTGTGCTCTGGGAACATAGTGAGCCTGACCCCCTGACACAGGCCACTCGGTCTCTGTACAACTGGTGTTTTTTACGTCTCAGGTTGTATTTCTCTACTGGGAATGGAGGGAGGAGCAATCACAGAGTCCCAGATTTCAGCTTCTTCTGTGCACTATGGTATTCTGGGTCTTCAGCGCTGGGGCCCAGAGATGGCCCGCCTCAACAATCAAGGTATCGCCAATGCCTGGACATCAGCTGCTCATGACAAGAATCCTTGGATTGAGGTGAGAAAAGTTGTCAACAAGTTGTCCAACAGTCATAACACCTCAGCACTTCTCGACGCCAGATTGACCTGCAGAAGAAGATGCGTCTAACAGGAATAATAACGCAAGGTGCCAGTCGCATGGGCACAGCAGAATACATAAAGGCCTTCAAGGTGTCCAGCAGTTTCGATGGAAAGTCTTATACCACATACAGAATGGATGGACAGCGGAGAGACAAGGTTCGACCTTAGCTTAGTGCTACATGTACAGTACATATTGTGATACAACATTGTATTGCAGGTTTTGGTGGGCAACACAGATAACGACAGCACAAAGACCAATCTTTTTGACCCACCCATCGTGGCCCAGTACATCCGCATAATTCCTGTGGTTTGCCGAAAGGCGTGCACGCTGCGCATGGAGTTGGTGGGATGCGAACTCAACGGTAAACACAGCAAAAACATCTAGTTGCATTTGAATTCTGCTGGTGAATAATAAGCAGCAGGTGACTGGCTAGCTTGTTAGCTAAACAACAGCCGCTTCTCTCAAAGTCTCAAAACATTGCCTCTGTGGGCAGCAAATAAGCGACACCTCTGATAAATATCTTTAACATAAAAAGTAAACGAGTAATATTTATCCGGAGAAAGCACGCTAATGCTAAGCTATCGTTAAATGTAGTGCTGGAATAAATGATTGATGCTTCTGTCGTCCTGGAATTGTGTTCATTACAAGCAAACAACTCGGTTAAGAAGTCACACTGTTTATCATATCATCCACATACCAATCTTGCAAAACAACAAACCCAAGTAAAAAGCAGTGTTTATAATTGAAGAGGAATGTTTTCAATGTGACAATATGAAAATGTCAGTGAAAATATTTGCAGACACATGGTGTTATGTAGCACTGTGCGCGCTTCCTTGCACGCACACCATTATTCTTTCTGCCTTCTTCCTTTGTGTCCACTTTGGCTTTAGAAAGGGAATCATTCTCATTTTTATCTTTATACATAATTTCCTGGTGGAGGATATTGATTAATCTCTTCTGTGGGTTTATTTATTCATCTGTTCTGCTTTTCCTCTCTCGGTTTTTCCATTCCTCCCTTCTGTCTGCTTCTTTATTCACAGTTTCTTCAAACACAACAGGGTGCTCCGAGCCAATGGGAATGAAGTCTCGGCTGATCTCAGATAGCCAACTTTCAGCCTCCAGTTCCTTCCGCACGTGGGGCATCGATTCCTTTACTTGGCTGCCTCAGTTTGCCCGCCTGGATAAGCAAGGGAAGACTAATGCGTGGTCTCCTTCCCAAAACAACCGATCAGAGTGGATCCAGGTGACATATGATGCCATGGGATAATGACTTTTTTGAATTTTCAAAAGGATTCATTGTTGATGTTTCTTCCTTAGGTGGATCTTGAGAAGACAAAGCGCCTGACGGGCATCATCACTCAGGGCGCCAAAGACTTTGGGGTGGTGCAATTTGTGTCTTTGTTTAAAGTGGCTTACAGTAATGATGGAGAGTCTTGGAGTGTGGTGAAGGACATTACCACAGACAGCGATAAGGTCAGTTATATCCATTCCAACATTTCTCTTAGTTTTTAGTATATTTTAGAATTGGGAGAATGGGGCTCTCAGGTTCTTCAACGAGTACGGACCTTGCTTTGTGCAATTAGACTCAGTCATGCTGGATCATAAAAGAGCTGTCCTCAATTTGTTCCCACAAAATAGAATAGAATGAATTCAAAACAGATTTTTTGTGTCACTAATAATTCATTCATTCATTCCTCTTCCTCACAGCTTTTCCAAGGTAATATTGACAACAACAGTCATATGAAGAACGTATTTGAGCCACCGTTCTATGCCCGATTTGTCCGAGTGGTTCCCTGGGAGTGGCACGAGCGCATCACTCTACGCATGGAGCTGCTGGGCTGCGATGACTAGAAATTCAACTTTCTTTCTCAGAGCTATCACTACAGTACATTTCATTTGATCAGCTGCTCCTCTGACAGAGTTTACATGGCACTGTATAACGCTCTGGAGGAAGATCATGTTGGCGGAATAGCTGAAACTTTCACATTCTTTGTGTGTGTGTGTTTTTGTGTGGGTGTGTATGTTTTTAATGCTTTGACTTTGCATATTTCTACGGTGTATCCACGCTCTAAATTGTATTGTGTTAAAATCTTACAATTAATCCACTGTCTTTGACATGTACAAGCCTCCATGCTAATTCTGCTGCTGTTGAGTTTAAGAACAAACACATGTTGCAACAAGCAAAACATATTTCTCAAGGACAACTTTTATTGCACAAGTAGAGCACAAAGTAGCATGATGGAGCGGGGTTAGTACGATGCGGCTTTTGGTCCGCTGTGATTCCTGTAGATATAGTACTTTTTGTTTACATATTTCAGATGTATTTCTTATTCATGCTTTGGAAAAAAAGTATTTGGATGCAACAATTTCACAGCACAAAATGTGTAGAAAAGTAAGGATGAAACGTTTTTGAAAATTTATTCCTGAACTACAATAAAGGTCATTGATTAATGATGACTATTCAATCTAGTTTCTTGTCATGCATTTAGTATTGTATATTGTATATTGTATCTCTCTCTCTCTCTCTCTCTCTCTCTCTGTATATATATATATATATATATATATATATATATATATATATATATATATATATATATATATATATATATATATATATATATACGTATACACACACACACACACACACCGCAGCTGAGTTTCTATAGCAACAAACGGTGGCCTTGATTTTTGAGAAAATCTGAAAGTTATCATAGTCTAGAAATGCAAACACGGACGCACACAATGCTTTCTTAGATCATTCAATAAAAATTCAATAAAAAAAATGCTAACCCGTGTTATTTATTACTTGCTTCAACACATCATTACTGGATCATTATTATTACGTTTAGAAAAAAGAAGTGCAAAAACAGCCAATTACTATAGTAGTAGGCTTTATAAAGCCTGAAACATTGAACATTGTCACATGACATTTAATTGCCAATTATGGCGTTAGCGAGCTATTTTTAGTAGTACAATTATAAAATGTATACGGCACGGATATTTGCAGATTTCCTGATATTATTTTACACTTGTTTGAAATTATGTTGTTAATATTTTTTAAACATTTTTTTCAACGTTTATCCAGGTGAAAACATGTTATGATTTGCAAAGTCAAAAGCAAAAAAAACCCCAACAACAATAACATAGAAATACAGCACAGAAAATTTGTTTTACGTCAGGACGCGATCTCACCATGCACATGCGCAGTGTCGATTCATGATGAACAACGATCGCCACCTCGCCACGTACTATTCGATGCAACCAAACTGCAGTTGCTTTGACAGACGTGCAAATCGACCATTGAGAAAGAAATGCTACGATTTGGACCGCCCATGAGCGGACTAACAAGCAACTTGCCGACAGAGCTCCGGCAGTGGAGGCGATTATTAAAGCAAACAATGTTTTACACCCAAAGTAACGTGAGTATACAATAAAGACATATTTATTCGCTTTTGTTATGCGTGTTAAACCGTGACTTTATTGTAGACACTAACAGAATGAGATCGGAATATGATATAATTTGTAATTGCTTGGAGGTTCAGTAGCTAAAACTGTCAGTGGCAGTGCTAAGGCTTATATCAACAGTAGCTTTTAGATTTTATCACACAAGGTGTGATGAAATAACAAAAAACATAGGCCACAATGCCATTCTAGGTTGTCCTAAAGGTTTGATATTAATTGTTTTTAAAACTCTTAAAAACTGTCAGTGGTGGTGCTAAGGCTAATATCAACAGTTCCCTTTAGATTTCATCAGACAAGGTATGATGAAATGACAAAAACCACAGGCCACGTTGCCATTACTCATATATATGAGTTTTTGTTAAAACTCCATTCTTATGTCTCCAATGTCAAGATGTGGTGGAGTCGTGTCAGCTGGATTCTGGTTTTGGTTCTGATGCTGGTCCAGCTGCTCACTTTAGAGGCTGTTCCCATCAGTAAGGACAAGACCAAAATGACGCAGCCAGAGGTGAAAATTGAAGATGCTCCTGCTAGTGTGGTAAGCTTACAGTTGTCTTATGTTTGTGAAATGTCAATGTAAGGAAAGGCATATATTAAATCCTTTGTTGAATAAACCGCTCAGTGTTCTATAGAATGATTTGAATGAAGATGTCAAACTCTGAGATAGACCATTTAAATAAATAATATCAAAAATAAATAACAGTTTGAACCCACACACACACACACGGAAAATACACTTTAACTCAGGGTGACAAATAAGTTTAAGTTTATGGTAAAACCAACGTTTAAAACAAAATATGATGAATCATTGTGTATTTAAACATCAAATGCAACTTTGTGTCCAGTAGTGTACGTTCATATTCATCGGTGTATTGTGTGCCATAATTACACTGTATAATCACAATATATATATATTTTTAACCTTTGATTGTTTCTTCTGGGAAAGGACACTGGGCTCCACTATGACCGTTACCTCAGAGAAGTCATTGATTTCCTAGAAAAAGATGAACATTTCAGAGAAAAACTCCACAATACAGACATGGAAGATATCAAGGTAAAGCCCTCTTAACTCTGTTCTTATATCTTCATCTAGAAGTGTGTGTGTGGTGGGTGTATTATATCGCATGAGGAAAACAGATTTCAGAATTTCATATGCAAGCTCAAAAGAAATGAGATGTCACTCTGACGCTACAGTGTCAGAATTCATTCAACTGTGTGTGCGTGTGCTTGTGTGTATGATGTGGCTTGAGGAAAACAGATTTCCGAATTTCATATGCATGCTCAAAAGAAATTAGATGTCACTCTGACGCTACAGTATCAGAATTGAACTCTGAAAGCTGCAGTTCGAGCCCTCTTTCTGACCACTATTTTTTCTCATCCCGTATGAAAGGGCATAGCAGAAGAAAAACTTGAAATAAAAAAAAAAAAAAAAAAGAGAAGTCATGGTGTTTTTGTGTTTGGGCTGTTTTTGCTACAACCCTTACATTGAATAATGTTTACCTCCAGCAAGGTAAACTCGCCAAAGAGCTGGACTTTGTCAGCCACCACGTTCGAACCAAACTGGACGAGTTGAAGAGGCAGGAGGTTAGTCGACTCAGGACCCTCATCAAGGCTCGGCATGATATTGAAGGTGGAAATGGTAGGTTAAGTGTGGGGTAATAAAACACGTTTATGTTCTATAAAATGCTGTAATTGTACACGTGTCATTTCAATAGATATCGCAGTGGACCACCAGGCTCTCCTGAAACAGTTTGAATACTTGAACCACATGAACCCACACACATTCGAAGTGGACGACCTGGATCGCCTAATAAAATCGGTAAATTGGGCGCCCGGCAAAAATGTTTGCATGTTTGCTCCCTAAATTGTAAGACGCTGCTTTGTGAATGATTTTTGGCCACACTGTGAGGAATATCTTTGAAAACTGACAGGTTGACTCAATTTGCTAATTTAGGTAAAAAAAGACAAAAATAATACATTTTAAAAAATGTAATTTATTATTATTGAAAAAAATATTAAAAAAAAAAAAAAAGACCAAAATGTATTGGACCTTCAAAGTCAGTGTTCAAAGAAATCTCCAAGCACTATTGCTGGACTAATTGAACAATTTTGCCAAAGTGTCAAGCATGTCGTTTCTATATCAAGGCCACAAACGATCTGGAGAACTTTGACAAAGAGAGGCATGAGGAATTCAAGCGTTATGAAATGATGAAGGAGCACGACAGACGGGAACACCTGAAGACGCTGGATGACGACGAACGAAAGCGAGAGGAGGAGCACTATGAGGAGCTGAGGAAAAAACATGCTGATCACCCCAAAGTCAACCACCCGGTAAGTCTGGCTCATTATTTTTGGTTCCGGTATAACGTTTTGTGAGTCTGTCTGTTGGGGAAAAAAAAAAATCATCAAAATTTAGCATCATTTGTAGATTCTATTGAAAATATTGAAATGAGGTGTTACTTTTGTAGGGTAGCCAGAATCAACTCAAGGAAGTGTGGGAAGATACAGATGGCTTAGACCCAGAAGATTTTGATCCCAAAACGTTCTTCAATTTGCACGGTAAGTCATTCTTTCCCTGTGACAGGTTCACTCTGTTCAATAAAACACACAGACACTTTGACTTCCTCTGCCTGATGCAGACACCAACGGCGATGGCTTCTTTGATGAACAGGAACTGGAGTCGCTGTTTACCAAGGAGGTTGGAATTTTTTGTTTTTTTTGTTTTGGACTAAATAGTCCTTGACTGTTGCTCGCTGACGTTTCAGTTGGAAAAACTCTATGATCCCACTAATGAAGAGGACGATATGGTGGAAATGGAGGAGGAGAGGTTACGCATGAGGGAACACGTTATGAATGAGGTATAGTGCAACTGTCGTTATGTACCTATGGTCAGCTTGTTTGTTTCTCGCGTGACGCTGGATAAAGTAACTCAAACATTAGGACACTAAATTCTCACGTGACGCTGAATAAAGTAACTCAAACATGAGGACACTAAACACGTTACTAAACACCCCCAGGTGGATTCAAACAAAGACAGGCTGGTGTCTTTAGATGAGTTCATGACTGCTACAAATAAAAAAGAATTCTTGGAGCCAGATAGCTGGGAGGTAAGACAAAACGCACAACAAGTATGGTCTTTGCAAATAATTCAAGAACTGGAAAATGTTTGCTGAGTTCGTTTGGTGCTTGTAGACTTTGGAACAGAACCAGGCCTACACGGATGAGGAGATGAGGGACTTTGAGGAGCACCTCGCTCGACAAGAACAGGAGCTACACCAGAAGTCTGTTGACCTTCAGAAGCAGAGAGATGAGCTGGAGCGGCAACAGGAACAGCTGAACGCGCAGAAAGTAGAGTTGCAACAGGTAAGGGCACAAAATTGTTGGTACACTTGTGTTATTGAAAGAAAAGCTCCACAGCGGCGGCATCACAATGCATGACCAACTCAGTTAGCTGCGTTTTTTTTTTTTTGGGTTAAATTAGGCTTCTCATTGGGCAAATTGGCTTGTGAGTCGGCAAACATATGAAATATTTTTAACCTAAAGCTATCTTGTATGTTCATTTCAAAAAGTGAAACTCACAACACAGACATATTTGATTTTATTTCTTAGAATTTCGAAAACCCGAAATTCACCAGCTCAACAAATTTGAACGTTATATAAGCAACTATTGAAATGACTTTTAATATCAAAATTTGGTCTTCTGAAAAGTATTTCTTTGTAGTTTGAACTTTTGAGGCAAACTATTGAAATAAATGTACTTAGCAAATGTGCATTGCGATTGTTTTCACCAGGCAGTTGATCATATGGAACGACTCAAGGCTGAAAAACTAGAACTCCCTCCCGAGGTCCATGGTAGGTTTGCGTTCATTATTTCTTAGCATAGGTTGTCTGACATTGCTGATTCGGCATCTTCGCCGCAGTCGAAGGAAATGCCTTACCGGAGATGCATGCAGTTGACGATCAACAGCAACACGACCGGGTGGCCCTCGTCCAAGAGCATCAGCCTGCGGAGCAAGTTCATCAAGATGCGGCTCAGGACCCAAGTCAACACCAGAATCAGCAGTTGGGCGAGCAACCACACCAGGATCTGCCGCTGGGCCACCAAGGAAGCCCACAGGTTGAGAACCACTCTCCATAGGGCCTTCAACACTGGACTGCTGCAACCTCGTCCAATCTAAGAGTGTCTGGCCTTTTCCACCATGATGACTGATTGGTGCTTTTGAACACACTCAGGAGTCAGGACGATGAAGCACACAAGATGAACAATGCTAGTTTTTGGTGCCCGACTTGCGAATCACATTATGGATTTTCAGGAGCATTTTGTCAACATAACGACAGCAAAGGGACATTATTTTTCAAGGCCTGTGGAAAAAGTCACTTTAGACAGACCAGTACTATGATGTGAAATTTTGAATAGATTTTTTTTTTTCTGATTTTTTTTTCGGGGTAAACATGAATTACCATTAAAAACACAGATGGTATGCTGTTTGTTCACCACTTATCACAGTTGTCACACATTATTGCCATTCTTTTAATTGTTACCCTCATCTTTGTTAACCTAATCTAGGCAATCATTATCCGTTAAAATTTGAGCACTGAGGTGCCAAGACTGGAATAAAGTAATCATTCTTTTTGGATTTGTTTTTAATTTGACACAGGACTTCCTCCTTTGGTAACACCCGATCATTTGATTGGTGTTAGTGTAGGAGTTGGATGTTGTTGACATTTTAAGGCCATTTTTTGTAATCATATACATAACTGTATATGACATTTATTTGATCATAATTGATCATTTTTAACTTATTGGACAGCTATTGCTAAAAATGTTTTTTTAATTGAACAGCAAAATTTGGGCATTTGGTGTTTTAGTTGCATCTGACCTTTAACTACTGAATTTGGAAAAGGGCAAAAAAGGAGAGGCCATATTTGCTGTAATGCAGAAACTCTGCATTCAGCTCACTTATGTGATATGTTGTACATGAAGTGACCTAATCTGAAGGATTGAAATTTTAGGTCAGATGTGATGTCACTTGACATGCCATGCAATGTTGTGTTTTGTGTTCATCTCTTCTTTGCATCAGCAAAACAGAATATTTTCTTTGTTTTTTACATACAAACATACTTCCAAGCTATTATTTCTTTGTGCCAAGAAGTTTTCTTTGTGAAAATTCTGCATAAAAGGTTTGCACAATAGGTTCACGTGGTTCTGTTATTGCTTGCTGCTGGATTTAATTGTCAAGTGTTTGTTGCTACTGTATGCCTCATTTCAAGACAATAAAATTATTACATCCATTCACTTGGTGCAATTGATAATACTACAGGGACGTGCGGTCAGAGGCGTTAAGGGAGGCAACGCCTCCCCTGCCATCATGAAAAGGGGAAAAACAAATTCAATTGTTTTTATTATAAAGTCATTTTTCTTTTAATTTCAATACGTTTGTATCATTTTGAACCAAAATCGCCGAATAGAATTAGTTATTTTAAAACCGAAGACGATTCGCTCGGTGGAGCCAACTTCCTCCCCAGCCTCCTCTGAGGATTGCGTAATCACACGGCTGCCCATGCAATTAGACTGAACTGCCCTCTGTCTTCATGTCGCTGTTCAAGTGTTCAGACACTGTGGCTATACTAACTAATTTCCGTAGTTAAGATGATGTATATAATATCTAGTGTTTTTTGTCATCCGTCTGTAACGTCGTGTTTCTTTAGATGAAAAAGACGGCTTTGAAAAGAGACCTTACGGAGGCTACGAAAAAAAGGTTCTCCAGCCTTATGGCAGGGGGCGCTAGTGATCCCTAGGTGCTTCATGAGCCTACCTGTAGAGTGAGATCTCCAGTTCAAATTTGCAGTGAACAACTGAGGGGCAGTCGTCCATTTATTTCGTTTTACATGCGTGGTTTTTTTTTCTTCCCGTTTTTACATTTCGTTTTACAATGGAGGATTACATATCCAAACGATTTTCAACGATGGATTTTCGGTCGAAGCATCAGGTCATCAGTAAAGGAAGGGCAACTCCGAAGTTAAAAGGTATGATTCGGACAACGGGACTTTGGAGCATGTCTTTTCAAACGGAGTGGTACGCACGATCGAAAATAAGTTTTTGATTCCATGTGCTTTATTGAGTGTTTTTATGTAGTTCAAATTAAATAATGAATAAGCCACACTAGAGCAGCGTTCCCCAACCTTTTTTGTGACACGGTTTATCTATTGTTTTAACTAGCCAACTGAATTAAGTTTTCATTTTTGCAAAACTACACAACCATAATGTCTTGGGTAGCATGAGCAAATGTCTTGTAATAGAACACAGCTTTATTGAATCAGTCTTGACTGATATACAAAGAGGTGATGGTGAGAGATTAAAAAATACATTGTCATGTCTACAAGATGTGAAGGAAAAGTGACCAACGAGCACATGCCAGAGGAAAATCTCTTGGGAATCATTTTGACAGTGGCAGGGTATTTTTTGCATTGTTTTGTACAAAAAAATAAATTAATGAAATCTTTCAAGTTTACCGGAATATCTAGTTTATTATCGCACGTACGTACTATGTGCGGATAATCTTACATGAAGTTAGGAGACTCGGCATTTTGTGTTAAAACATTTCAAGAAAATGGGCAGACAAAAGCAGACTGACTCAGAAACGAATAAAAGATTATTAATGAGAAATGAAACGTTACAAAAGTGAGTTTGGGTGAGCACATTCAAAAATCCTGAATGCTCAACGTGGAGCGATAAGCCGGTCAGTAGGATCGCCATCCTCGAGCAATCCCTCAAGACAGTCCTCGGGGCCCCTGGGCAGTTCCACGTTTGAAACCTTGTTGGTAGCCCTCCTGCAACATGAATCATGAATGTACACTAAATATAAAGTTCACACCCAAACTGCTCAAGTAAATGCTCCCCCCACGACAAAAGATTTGCCGATGAAAGATAATCTTACCCTCTGGTAGTTGTTGCTCGAGTAGTCCCGGGGCCCCGTGTTGAATTGGCTTTGACCATAACCACTGCTAGGAGGGTTGGAAAAAGGAGGGCGGTAACCTTCATAGCCCCCTGATGAAAAAAAACAAAAAACATTAATTACTACAATCTGGCCCAAAGATAAATTCTGATTAGGACGGCATACCTCTAAATCCATTCGAAGCGCCTCGGTAGCCATTCATGGTACCTCTGCTGTTCCTCAAGCCGCCCCGGGGCACTGCCCTGCTGTTGTAGAAGGACTGGCTCGATTGTCCAAAGCCCGCACTGGGCGATGAGTCTTCGTGCACCACTGGTGAAGGCATGACGTGGGCTTGGGGCTGGAACCCGGCAACAACTGGGGGAGTCACGCATGACATAATACATTGAAATCCTACATTTGTTTCGAGCGTTATTGAAGGGAAAAAAGTCAATCTTCATTGCTCATTCACCAGATTGCAATGTTTCCTGTGGAATGTCAGGCTGGTCCACAGCAGGATCTGATTGAGCACTAAAACTCTGCCCGTAGCCCCCGGGAAACTGAGACGGTTTATGAGGGTCTGCTTGGCCACTGGCTGGTGTTGCAGGTGCGCTCATATTGAATACCTTAAAAACAGAATTGACATTTCAACATTACAAAAAGAATACTGTACAACCCACTCGTAATGCCCATCGATTATCATAAATGGAAGGAGAGAGCCACATGTCACTACTCAAGGACAAATAAAAAATGAGGATAGAACTGAGAGAAGAGAGGACATGCACGTATTGGCCGGACTTCATTTCAGTGAAGTACTTCAGGGCTGGTCAAATATGAAGCATTACCGCTTGCACTGACTGGAAGGGTGCAGCATTGACATTGATGCCTCCGGTGTGGGAGGATTTGGAGGCAGGTGGGAAGGCAGAGGACAGGGAGCAAGAGGCAGGTGACTGCTCAGAAGGCAGAGACATCGCAGCCTGGAGGGTTCAGAAATTGGGGAACAGGAGGAGAGACAACCAGAAATGTGGGAAGATAAACAGAAGGGAAATTCCGGCTAAGCGCTCTTGAAACAACAAATTGTAGTAATTTGAGAAGTTCATTTTCTGTAACAATGGAAGAGTATGGAAATTATTTTTTGGGGGGTGGCAAAACACTATCTACAGTATGTATAACATTATATTGTCACTTTTCTTTAAGACAACAAACGGCTACTGCCAGCCACGAACATACCAAAATAACATTGCGCTAGTCAGTTGTCAGAGAGGAAGTTCTTACTATGCACACACTCACTCGTCCGATCACAAATCTAACAACATTCATGATCGAGTTGTGATCGACAGTCGGTGGCACAGGGATAAAGTGTCTTGCTTGGGCCCATGTCATGATAGTTCTGTTCTCTTTCTGCGACTTACTTGTAAGGGCTCCTTTGGTCCTGTCACCATGTTCATCGGAGGAAGCCTGGACTCTGAGTGAGCTGAGAATGTGAGACAAGTATTATCTGATGACTATTGAGTAAGTTGCACTCATCCCTGGCAATCAATGACAACTTAATATTTGGGGTGATTTATACGAAGTGTATTATGTATTGTGGCTTTGCCATAAAACAAGTAATACATTATGAGAAGCGCGGTGAGGCAAGTGGTTAGCCTTGCTAACATTCAAGGTCAAACCTGTGTCAGCATACGCACAGGCTAATTGTTGGAGGTCCACAGTCTGTACAGGCTTCATTGGCTGGGCTGACACAATGGCCGGGTCCAGGGCTTGGCCATCAAAGTCCAACACTGAGTCCTTGTGGGAGAAGACAACAATTGGAAATCATGGTGTAACCATACAGAAAAGGCATCATTGCAGAAAAGGCTACAAAATCCTAGGATGGTAAGCTTTACTATGGTTACTAATTTGCATACTTTGTATCATGTCCTTGTGTGAAAAGGCCCCCGAGCAACCCAAGTTGATCTGTTACCTGCATGAAGTTGTATGTCCCTTGCATCTGGGCCATGAGGTCTTGCACCACCTGCTTTCTGATCACCGGGTCAGTCGACGGACACGGGCTGACACGATTCACAGCCGCACTCGGTTCTGGTGGGAGCTGGGCAGGGGGCTGGTGCTGGAGGGAATTCACCATCTTAAACAGAAATATGAATCAAAAAAACTACTTGGACAGAGGATTTACACATCGTAAAAAGAAAAGAAGCATAGCATACCTGCATGTCCACTGACCACTCCTCCACATGCTCGGTGTCGGTACTGCTGTACGTGTTTTCCGGGATAAATTGTCTATTTACAAACTACAACCAACAAATATATACAGTTGATACATGAGCACAAAACTGAAAACTCTGTGCCGTATGCTAGAGACGCGATAAGCCGTATCGTACCTCTGTGGTTTCCAATTGCACAGGCTGAGGAATTTCAGGAACTGGTGCTAAAAAAAAATAGTTACAAAAATCTTTTATTTTCTTCTGCATATTTGAACCAGCCTCATCTTGTTGTGTTAAATCCTACCAGGTTCAGATGGTTGCTCTCCCACGTTAGAATCAGCCACTACCGTTTCCTTTTCCTGCTTCTCCTCTTCCTCCTCCTCACATGTTCCATTTCGACCACTTGATGGTCTATCAAAGTAGCCGCTCTGTAGCAACTTGTCCAGGATGTCCTTCAGTGCCTTGTCTGGGTGGATGGAAGTCATCACAATAAACATTAAAATGAAATGCAAATTCCAGAATGCAGTTCAGCATTGTGTCAAGCGGAAGACTTGAGAGGGGCAGACTTTATTTTAAACATCAGCACAATATGATGCAATATAGAAGGCGTACAAAAAAAAATAAACGACACTAAGCTTTTACCAAAATGTAAACCGATTGTCATGACTTGACACTCCTAAAAAGAAAATAAAAAAAAAAAAATGGGGAGGAAACTGAAAGTAAACAGGAGCAATGGAAAAGCTTACATGACGTCCCTGCCACAGCCTTGTCCCTGCCATCGAGCAGTTCCCACAGGTGCAGTGAGGCCTCTTCATATTGTTCAGTCAACCTGGAAGTCAATGAGTAAACATGGTATACCATGCATTCAGATTATGGTTAAACAATTTATCAATATTGAATCCTAACATATGAATTCATAATATGTTCATCATAACCAGGCAGGTGCCACACACCTGACGTCACAATTCCGATCAGGTCCGACAAGTTTGTAGAGCTCATCGAGTGATGCAAGGTCAGCATCGGTGAGCAAGGGCGAGCCAGAAGCATCGGGCCGTTTCAGATCCTGCCTGACATTGTCATCTCCCAACTGGTCCAATATGAACTGCAGCTCCAAAACCGTCTTCATTCGCCATTTCTCCATTTCCTCTCGCTGCAGCTGTTGGCGTCTTGCGGTTTTCTTCGATGTCTTCTGAATCTAAACATGCACCTTTATTGTTTAGATAGAAATGATGACCAAGAAGCACCAACTTGTGTTTATACTATGTCCCCAGTGGGCATCGCACGCATTTTAGTCCACAGTGGACGTAATGGGGCGGACGTGAGACAACTTGGGGTGAAAACGTGATAGGTTGTGACTGCAAGGGATGCCCAGAAAAACACAACAGTCATGATGCAGATGACAAACCTAATCGACCATAGTAAAATGGGGTGAACGCAATTAAACCCAACAGTACCAAAAAGTTGGAGAAGTAGAAGAATTTCCCTGGCATCTCATACTCATCAACAACAACTCTTGTAAAGCTCAGCCTTGTTTTGAATGCTTAATGTTGAATGTGTGTGCAAGTCTAAGTCTAAGTCTAAGTCTAAGACAGCGAGAGAGCGTACTGCATAGTGTGTACGCGTAAGAGCTCAAAAGGTTCCTGGCCTTTATGATTCCATCATATTCAGAATTTTGGACTGTTGCTAATGTGTGTTCTCTCTGTCCACAGTCTAATTTGGTTAGTAGGTGGGCGGAGTCCCTGAACTGGACCAGCCTACAATTATCCTTGACTTATTTAGGTTTGGTTTCACCGAAGGAAGACACCGGAGTTTTGTTTTGCTTCTTGTCATACCTCATGTTCCCTGGCATTATGCTTGTCACCTGCAGCTTCATTGTTTCCAGTTGGACTTCACGTTTGTGTATTAAGGGGGAATTCAACCCTATAAATTCTTTGCAATAATACGTTTTATGTCCCCGCACTCGTCTAAACACAGCATTCTTATTGATATTGCGTTTGTGGAATGTGAGTTAAGCAGCAAAATTCACCCATTTTATGCCATCTCAGGGGGCGACCATTTTGCCACTTGCTGTCAACTGAAAATGACATCACAGTTGCCAGGTCTCAGGTCAGAACCAATCATGGCTCAGCTTCAGAAAAACTGATGACATTGCTAAGTTTGAAACAAAAGCAATTTAGTCATACTCACCTCTTGGCCAAGCGTCAGGAAGCTCTTCTGCAGCTCTCGAGCAAACTCAATTGTGGAGAGAATCTCCTGGTATTTTGACAAGGCCTCCTTTGGACACACAAAAAAAAAAAAAAAAAGCAAAGTGAATTTGACTTGGGGTCAATAAAACAGGCTGTGTATATAAACCAGAGATCAAGTACATACTAGCTGATCCTGATTCAGGCTTTCACCTTTGTTCTTCTTTGCTTGATAGTCATCCAACTTGGACTGAAAGAAACGGGTGGGGGTAAAAAATGTAAAATGGCATAATCTGTAGACAATGAACACATCGTTAACGGAGACTGACACTTTTCATTCCAAATATGCGGTCGAAAAAACAAAAATACTTGAAGTGAGAAAGAGTCACTAAATAAATGTGTGCACCCATCAAGCTTACAAAATTCATTTCTAGCACACAAACTTAATTTTGGAAGCAGACATGCATTTTAACAGTGGTGTTGGATTCAAAGTTAATCACAAGCAGGGGTTTAAATCTGTTTTCCACTGTGAGGATGAAAAATTGACATGCTAAGAAACCAAAGCCACTTTCCCAAAATATTCCTCAGTGAGTGTATTTAACTACAGGGAAGATATTAAAACAGCTCTCCTTATGCTCCAATGGATATTTGTGTTTGTTTCTCAAGCGTTGACCTACATGTTATGAATATGATGATTGTGATGAAAATGATGGTGCGGTTGATACCTTTTTTTTCTCCATGTTGCGAACCTTCTTGTCTAGCACACCAAGAACTTGCTGGATGGCCTCACACTTGTTCCCATTTCCAACCTCTGGACTGGCCGACTGGACAGCATTGTTGCTAACCATTGCTGAAGGCATCTAAATTAGGTTGAGATAGATGGAGGGAGAAGGTGGTGGGTTATACTTTATTATGTATTTGTTGGGCTCGGAAAAGATTCAGTTGGAGTAAACCAATTCTTAATGTCCAACGTGAGAAACCTTTCCATCGCGTGGAAGTTCACTATTGTGGAACACCATTTATTGGTAGATGTTTACAGTTGCTTCAAAATTTGAATATTCACGACAGAGAAAGACACCAGATGCAACAACTGTGAAATATATATTTTTTTTTTTCCTGTGAGGGGACATCAGTTATTTTTAAGAGGTTCAAAATGTTACGTAACGAAAGCTAATTGAGCGGAACAAGCGGAACATTGTAAGTTCCACCTTACTTTCAGCGTTCTTGAGTTGTCCGAGACTACGAGTGAAACGAAACTAACCTCATTCGCGTTTAAGTATTTAATTAGAGAACAACGTTTGTCTCAGGTTCCATGTCCCATTGTTAGCCTGCAAGCTAACCCCTTATTGGTGCTATGTTGCTATTTTATCCGTTTTCGCCACTGTCATTAGTTAATACATCGAATATGTCATCGTTTAGGTTTACAAACGAGGATTTCCGTGACTATAAGTGCGGAAAAACAAACAAGATCAGTGGATGCTACGCCAGCTCGTCGTGTTAAGTCGTCTCGGCTGAAACGTAAAAAAAGAGGATTTTGTACTTCTTGCCACCCCGTGATTATTGTACGGATATCATACCTTTATACTCTTTGTCTTCAAAGAGATTTACGTCGACTGGATTAACAACAATCGTGCAGGTGAACTCAGAGGCTGTCTGTTTCTGTGGTATTTTTCCAGAAAAGATGCTCCGGGTGATACACTAACCGGTTGAAGAGGAAACTGCTGCTCTATGGCTGATCTTTGGCTGCCTGCTGATCATAATGCTCAGACAGGCAAGGCTACAAGGACCCTTCTCCGGTGCCCTCAACTTTGCCTGATTGAAAAACAAAACAAAGCAACAACAAAACAAAGCAACAACAAAAAACAGAAACAAAAAAACGCCGCCGTACGTTTTACTGTACTGTTATATTTAAAAACACTTTTTGAGTGGTATACTGAACTGACCTACACCCCACTGGCCCCAATATAAGCAAAACTATAATTATATTAATCACAATGTGTGTGTGTGTGCGTGTGGGGGGGGGGGGGGGGGGTATAGTGTAAAAAAGTAAGCCTTGGCTTACGTCCGTAAATGATTGTACTTGTAAATGTGACAATCTAAATGAAAATATTTGGTGCAATTGCAAAAATCTAACAGAAGAGAGCGATAACGACACATTTATCGTATGCAGGCCAAGCTTCACGTCTCCTGAGTCCCAAATAAGTTTGGGTTTTTATCACGTTATAAATAATTTTCTAGTAGCAGATGAACCCCCCTCGAGTTACACTGGTTGTTAAAACTCGAATTCGTTTTAGTCATTTTAAAATCTAAAACATTAAACTATAGAAGTAATTGCCAGTTTTGATTGTGCATAGACAGATTTTGTTAGAACCTCTCCACTAGCACACACAAAATGGCCAAATAATGTAATTTGCAAGTTGCAAGGTTAATACAGAGATCCAATTTTAGATGACTGATTGTCTTATTCATAACAAGTTAACAAGTTAATCTGCAAATAAGTCTTTTCATTGCTGTTATAACTTTAACAGAAGCCTACCATAAATCGAATTTCACTTTAACGTACAAATGTTTTACCCTATTATCCAAAGCAATATATCTGGAAATGAAAGTATGGCAAGCACATCATTGAAGTTAACAATATCTGTCCTTAAGAGCAGTAGTCGAAATCACCTCTAGACCAGGCCCCCTTTCTTCTTTCAACTTTCAAGATTTTAACTAAAATATTACATTTCCAATGACACATAAGCTACTTTTAAAAAGTATACAGAGAGGACAATATGTCAAAGTTAATACAGAATTTTGTATATTCATATTTTTGGATTATGAAGAGTTTTTTTCTTTTAAATTTGTGATTTTGTGCAGACTTGGGGGTGCACAGAATCTATAGTTGCTCACTGTGATGTAGATTTTTGAATAATGGCCATACAACCCTCTCTTCTTCAAGACTGCGCCACATCGGAATGGATTAAATATGTGCTGATGATTTATTGGCAAAAACCCACAAGAGCCCCACAAACACTTGAACCTCAGACCATTTGTTGTGTGGCTGACTCAAGCCAAAGAATCCATCTGCAACCCCTTCGGTGCCACCTCCTCTTCTCACTCCCTCTTTCGAACTCTGTACATTTTCATTCACCAGGTTTTCCTTACAGTGACTTCGGTGTCCTAAGTTAAACACGCAAATGAAACCTGTCTGGTCCTAGTCTGGACATTTTTAAAACAATTGGCAACAATGAAAATTTATGGATGATAAATGATTCATGGAACACATGTGTGACAGACAGACTGCAAGCATCTCCATTTTAAATGCTATTTTTTAAGTCTTCATATCAGAGTTTTATTCGCTGTCATGCAAAGACTGAGTTTTATTTGTGGAAGGTGATCTAAGCCTTTTTCGTAAACTATGATAATTGCTATCTAATTCCCGTAATAATAAAAACAAAATTCAGCATTTTTTTACAGCAGTGCATTTCCACACATTTTTACAACCCCCCTGATGGCATGTTCAAAGACTCTGATTTATTATGTGTTCTACCACAGAGTGGCTGGAAAACTGCACCGCATTCATTACCACATTCATTGAGGGTATGGACATAGTGAAAGTGGTTGTGAAATGATGCCTGATGTTTGGTAAGAATTGGCTTGTGCATACAGTATTTTGTCTTTACTCTAAAGCAGGGGTTTTCAATTGAGTTTGTCCAAGGGACCACCATTATAACCAAGAAGCAACTTTGGCGGAATATTATTTTATTTTGCACCGAAGGAGGATAGACCAGATGCAGGTATTTATTTGCATCTGTATCTCTAATTTAGGAATCTCAGCTACATTTGACATAATGTGGACGGGTAAATGATTCACAAAATTAACTGGAAAATAAATCTAGTCCAAATTGACTTGAGGATTAACCCAACACCTTCAAGATTGAAGTCCATCACTCGATAACCGACCCACGATGTGAAAGAGTATTTGGTTGGCTAGGAATCACTGTTGACTAGAAAAGGTTGATGGCTCAGAATCTGAAAATGGGAGGGTAGTACTTATTTTCATTTCACTATCCCTTCTCTATCACTTTCCATCTAGATAAATAACTTGGTTTGTAACACCCCTTCAATGATCTCAATGGAACAGTTCCGTAACAATCAAATTGACATCGAAGGCCCAGTATCCCTCTCCCCATCCCAACCGCCACACCCTTAGATGGGAGTCTGCTGGACTTGGGGAATGCAAAGACTCAAGTCCCTTGCGGAGTTCCATGGGAAGTGTGGTGTGCCAAAACCCCTGATACTGGCCGCTTGAACAATAAGTCAGATCTGTTTCCAACAAGGGATGGACTCTGCCAAGGCTGTCCCTTGTCATGCATTTTGTTCATAACCTTCACGGACAGAACATTTGGACACAGCTGAGACTTTGAGGGGGTACAATTTAGTGACCTCAGTATTGCGTCTGTGCTTTATGTAGATGATGTCGTTCTGTTGGCTCTAACAAGTCACGATTTGTAACTGGAACGGTTTGCAGTTGATTGAGAATCACTATCGACGGCTCCACAAATAAAAAAACATGGTCCTCACTCCTCAGTTGGAAAAGGGTAGAGTGCCTTGTCTGCATCTGGGATGAGAACTTGTTTTAAGTGAGAGTTTTAGAGGTCTTGTTCACAAAAGACTCTACGGATCAGTTCAACATGTGCAGTCATGCTACCCCCACAAGCCGATCACAGATAAGGGGAAGATGATGGATGAATGGCTAATTCTTTTTTTAATCAGACGATCAGGCGAACACATATTAATAAAATGAAGTACAGAAATTTCATTAATCTTGACACCCAGAGAAGGCATTGCATAAATTTGATATCAATGTGATTTGTACCCTTCTTATTTCATTCACAAAAATGAGTCAAACTGAAAATGGAATAAGAGTAAGAACATAAATTACAATTTAAAATGATTTTATACTATAAAAAAATATATGACTATACATTATAAATGATAGCACTAATCATATAACGCATTAGATTAATGTCCAGGGGGAACAATGTGTCGTGTGATTAGCACATCTGCCTCACAGTCTAACGCAGGGGTGTAAAAACAATTTTTGTTGCGGGCCACATCGTAGTTGTGCCCTTGGGGGGCTATAAATGACTTAAAATGGATGTGTCCTCTTATCATCACATACACACAACAGAATCCAGTTCAAAAAAAGGTAAATAATTTTCTAATTTATTTTGAAAGCTGGATTCAAACAAAAAAAAATCATTGCAATATCCCACTAATATTAAAAGAGCCAACAATTGACAGTTTTGATATTTTAACAGGAAACATTGAGTTGACACACATGATTTGCCTTCACGGGCTACTTAAGACGATGTGGCGGGCCGAATTAGGTCCCCGGGCCTTGAGTTTGACACCTGTGGTCTAACGGATTTGGGATTGAATTTTATCTTGGGCTTTTCTGGATGGAGTTTCTATGTTTACGTGCATTAATACATTGACCCCCCCCACCCCCCCCACCCCCCCACCCCCCCCACCCCCCCACCGCTTAAAATAATACATTTAGGGTTAATTGAAGACTAGACTAGTGTTGTTTTGGCAGCCTGTTCTAGTTTTAGTCTAGTCTTTGCATCAAGCTGTCATTTTAGTATTTATTATTTTTAGTCATGTTCATACTCTTTTAAGTGTAGTCAAGTTTTAGTCGACTAAAAGTATGAGCATTTTAGTCTCATTCTCATTTTAGTCAGAATTGTTCATGACTATTTTAGTGATGACATTTTCGTCTTGTTTTAGTCACTTACGTATAACTGATTACGTTTTTAGCAGAGGTGGCAAATTCAGATCCTGAAAGTAATCGCTGCCACACTTTGGCTTTTGCCACAAATGCTTCGAATCACTCGGAAGTTAAATCACTTGCCCTGTGGCTAAAAGCGAAATTTTTACTTTCTGAACCTGGATTTACTTACCTCTGCATTTTAGTCGACAAAAACTGATGACTTTTTTTTCTAGCTTTAGCCAATTTTTCATTTTATTTTTGACTCTTTTCAGAAATGCAATTCAAATAATCTAGTATGAATCCTAAATGAAGCATAGATACGTAGAAGTAACTTTTTCCTTTAGCCAAATCTAATTGGTATCAAAGGTAAGGCACCTTACATCCATTTCAGACATGGAAGATGCTGTGATTTATTCTCCAACATATTTTACCAACCATGTTAAATAAAATACCATCACTTTGAGTGTATCATGTTCTTTTGAGACATTTTGAAAAATCCCAAATAAAAGGGAACTTGAGGATCAATTTTCATCTCAACAATTCCAACCATAAACATATTTGAATGTATCCTTCCTGTGAAAGAACTGTGAGAGACCACAAAAATGTCTCAACTCTCCAAATATCACAAGTATCACAAGATTTATAAGAACTTGCAGCAGAACCGTTTTGAAAGTGTCTGTGCGCACAGGTAGAATGGATGCTCCAACAAAGTGTTCCCAAGTACTGCCACATCTTATGATAACTTGACAGTGAATTTTCACATTCAGCACATGTGCAGACATGGACAGTGACAAATTCAAGACATTTTTTAAATGAGTGTGCACTGACATATGGATGATTGTAGCCTTCATGCCAAATCCGGACACACACGCAGTTGACATCTGGTTAACATCCTTGGAGAAAGTCCCTGTCATGACTACCCCGTATGCCAGAATTCCCTAACTTCTGGTAAGATGTTTTTGCAGAAACAGAGAGTGCCTGGACCCTGTCACCATTTTGCCAAATACCTCAATTATACAGACGACCTTAAATTAAATCAACTTTGATTGCCATTTCACATGAATAACATGGAACTGCGTTTATGTCTTCCCCACCCATCTCTCTCGGTCCTATTGCTATTGAATTGCTATGTATGTACATGTTGTTGTGCTGCAGGTTTGTCATGTCTGGATGTGGTGAGTGACTGCGAGAGTCTGCAGATTATCTGGGGCCAGGCATCTCGATTGAGCCTGAAGAGCCTTTTAGCCAATGCGGGTCCCTGACATCATGTATGCAATCGACCGCTGTGTCATCTAAACCTTTGCACGCACAGAAAGAGACATCCAGTCAAGAGGAGTATCAGAGGCGCATGGACTTTATCCTAGAGCTGTGTTTTAACCACCCTGCGGAAAATCCACAACAGGTCTCTATGTGTATGTGCTCGTTTGGTGTACCGTATTTGTAATCCACGGCACTACCTGAGGACTGAGGACCATTTTACAATGCAGTCTTGGTCGTTTTGCAATACAGCAGTAATGGGAGACAATGTTTTAAAGTTGAAAACAATTGAGGTTTGTTTGAAAAATACAAGCATTAAAATGAAGCAGAAAAATAAACAGGAAAAACTCAATCGTTTCAATTTCTAAAGAATTTCAAACAACTCTGGCTACAATGTCAAGAAGAGATTTTGTAGAGCAAGAGAGAAAGCATGTGCTTAACATTTGAGGCATTTCAGTAAATTATGTAGTAAAAGCTGCAGATCAAGGAGTACTGGAGGTGGTGTGACCATGCATTCATTATGAAGCAACATGATGTTATTTGGAGAACTCAACAACGTCATGATGAAAGTACAACTCAATGGACTAAAATGAGTTAAATGAGATGTTTAGCTCTTTTGCTGAATGTGTTTGCGATTCCCCTTGCTGTCATGCATCAACAAATAACTACGCAGTGCACATACTGTATGCAGCAGTTTCACTACCAAACTTAAGGCAGCCAAGTCTTGTCATTGAAGTTATTAGTGTTGCTTTGCTTTGATATTTAAATCCTCTTGTTTCTTTGTGATGCTTTTTCCTACTGTGAAAACTTAATGCGTATCTCCTCACAGTCAAGTTACAAGCTTGATTCATTCCGTGACACACCTTAACTCAAAACCTTTGTAAATTGTGGGAACTTTTCCCCTTGAAATGAATGGAAACACAATGAGTTTATTCCAATCACCCACATTATGTTCTATTTACATTTTATGGCACTTCATTATGTAGAATAAACACACTTAGCAAATATAAGTGTACTTTAAGGTGAAGTCCAAAACATTTTGTTGCAATATGTTTTATGTGATTCCACGAGGCTAAAGACAATCTTGCAATTGTGGAATGTGAATTATGGAGCAAAATCCACCTGTTTTTATCCGTCTTGGGGAGGTGGCCATTTTGCCATTTCTTGTCGACCTGTGTGGATAAAGTTGCGACTGTCACATGACCAAGCCTGCCCCCCCACGAAAAGGAATTCTCCCTCATGATATCCCATTTGTTTTTGTTGTTTTTTAATTTTAGAGATGCTCCAATACAATAAATTCTGTGCATATAAATACTGTCAGACTTTTATAATCAGAAATCTGGCCACTGCTAGAAATGAGATAGTAAAAAGTGTGTATGTAAGCGAAACTTCACTGAACAGCTTTCTATCTGTTGCCACGGACCAGACAGACAGTTTTATGTGTTGTTGTTTTTTTGGGGGGTGGCTTTTATAGCCAGCAGTGGCTTTTAATTCATTCTATTTATTACTATTTAGTATTTTTAATTTATGAATCCATAATATCCCATTTGGTTGAGGAAGACTTTTATAGCTACCCACGTGAATTGGGAGTCAGAGGGTACACTTGAGGTCAGAGGCTACAGGATATTTATAGTTTCCTCTTGTCAGTGGGGAGACCAGAATGGCTTTCACTCTTCACACAAAGTGCATTCACATCCCCAATTTGGCTAGAAAACGTGGAATCCTGGAAAACCTCTTTAAAATGACCCCCAAAAAGTTTCCATTGAGAAATGTTAACTAATCAAGCGGAACTTAACATCATGTACCTAACGTTAGCGTGCGTAAGCATGTTTGGCCAAAGCGAAATATCATTTATAATTCAAGTCGACATAATTTTGTTTCAGTGCACTCCAGGACAAAAAGCCCCCAGGACTAAATAATTTGAATGACCTTGTAGATGCAATCAAGAGCTCCATGTCCTCCAGCGGTTGACTTGCTTTTGTTCCACAAGACCATCTTAAGCTTTTGTCTTTGCAGCTAGCTTGACAAACTAAACAAAGAAAAGCAAAGTTGGAGCGGTGATTAGAAAAATCAACAAATCCTCAACAAGACATGAGCATATGAGGATCCAGACCTCCTGGCCTCAGATTAGCTTCTTTGGAAAGGGTGAGTGAGTCAAAATGTTTGAAGAACCAAAAGTGAATGTTTGATATGGAATGTGTAGACCAGAGATGTTTGATCTGCTATCTTAAAATCGACCCTTCTCTCCAGTAACTCGATCACACTGTCATAGCAATATTACTTCTGTTTTCTTTTAATTACACTCTCTGAGTACTCATGCCAAACAAGGTTTGGTGTTAAGTCAACAGATCCACTCTTTGAGAGAAGCTACATGAAGTTCAAATGGTTCATAATTTTTGACAGAAGTAGATAGTCGCAACTGCTATTCAGCACAATAGCGATGACGTCTGAAAAATCTGAACTAAAGAGGCAAAGGGGTGGAAAAGATGCATCAGGAACAAATGAGTGTTGGAATACAACAAAGTGGTGATGTGTATGCCCAACATGATAAAAAGCAACTCGTAATCCCATCCGACTCATTCTAATTGTGTATTTGCTTAGCGATTTCGGCTTGTGCATTGTCACCATTCATTACAATTTCATTTCATGCAGTTTTCACCTGACTTGGCAAAATGGGAAACAATTCTGCTGATCTAGTCCCGCCCTGATTTCAACCAAGGATTTACATTGACTAAGTCAATAATTCTATTGTAATTCTATTCTTTTATTATGTTATTTATGATGCCACAAAACAAAACAAAAGTGACATTGTATACAACAATATCAAGGTAGGAATGATCAGGATTCTTGAGAGCTCATGAGAGTCTTTTCAGTGTCCTTTTGTCCTTTCCAGTCTTGAAAGTTATGGGTTTTCCATGTTTTGTTTTGGTAAAATGTTTTGAGAGTTCTCTTTGTGACAAAGAAAATTGCACTTTTGCAATTTATATGAACAAGTAAACAATTTGTTTCTCTTGCATTTCAATTTTCTCTTTCATCTTACAAAATTTAAATTGAATTATAAAAACCTACAAGTATTTTTCCCCCACCCGTACTACACTAAAAAATATGCCACTAACAAAATATATAATATAATATAATATAACTAAATGCCTTAAAGAGCAGCAGTTCGCACATTCAAATAAAAAGAAATAAATGAATGTACTACATTCTACATTACTAAAGCAAGAAGTGACAATCGGTGTATGATTGTTTTTATTATCTAATTTCCCGCATTAATGCCTCACTTGGGATGGTAATAGGCCTACATTGTTATGAAACCATATTCTTTTTCTTGGTGCAAAGCTTATAAAAGCTCCATTAGCCTGCTTCTGTAATGTCGGCCATTTTCAAAATGTGAGCCATGTTTCCTTGTCACTATTAATTTAATGCGGGCGGGTGATGGATGCATAAGTGCCATGGCTCGGCACACCCGTACATGCCTCTGCCTAATTGTCCTTCCCTTCCCACACATCGCGTGCATCAGTCCAGATCAGACAACGTGTGCAGCGCAGACACGCCGAGACTTTACACATATGTGAGAACCACTTTCAGATCTGTGTAAAGTTTCACTGTGAACTGCTTAAAGATGTGTGTAACTGTACAGATGGTGCCGAATGGGGTGGGGGGGAGCACTCGCATATCAAAAGAGAGTCATGATGATCATAGCGGCGTATTAGTAACCAAGCAAATGGCGCTTGAAGTTTTCAAGGTAACATTACAGTTGTTAAATTGTGGTGACAGGCTTTCAAGGATTGTTTTGAATTATATCCCCTCGAGGCCCTCCAAAGTGAGGCGAATATCTAACCGAGGTGTTCATTATAAGGGAACAATTTATTTGACAAATCTAAAAGCAAACCTTCTAGCAGTGTTTTAAGAGAAATCAATACAGTTTTAAAGGCAACTAGGCAATTACATGCAATTGATATATGCTCAGGGGCCTACTTGCCAAAATGAAAATGCTACACGAATCCTTGGATTAGTTTCCAAGCAAAATACCACGTGTGAAAAAGTGCACAGCCCTCTCATTTTGAAAATAATGACAAGATCTGCAAATTGTCTAATATGAACAGTAAATCTTAGAGATTTACCTTCTGGGAGAATCAAAGAAACAGCTCAAACATAATTTTAGTCATTTGCAGTCGACCGTGGCAATTTCCAGCCATTTTCGCCTGCTTTTGTCAAAGGGCCAGACACTCTGCACAGCTATTTTCTGTCTGGGCTTAGTTTGAAATGTAACAGCAATCAACCACAACAAGATTTCTGAGGCCGAGCGTTCATCCTTTTAAAGTCCCACCAAACGTGAGTCGTTGTAAGAATTCCGGAGCACCATGCCAACTGCGGAGCCTCTTCCTCTCTCACAAGCTCTGCACGAAGGGCAATTTTCCTCCATTTGAACTTTGCAAAGCTGCCTCACCTGGAACCAATCAGTAACACAATCGAAGGGTCCCAACTTGAAAGCCCGGTCCTTCTCTTTGATAGTCTCTCGGTCTTGGTAGCCTGAACGGAGCTGGAAAAAGGCCTTTTGTAATCTGCACATATGAGAGAACCAGGGATTGAGACAAGTCTTCACCCATCAAAGTGAATTATGCAAATAATTGTGAAACAAAGCTCAGATACACTGTTTTCTTTGGCTGTCCTTTTCTGGGATGAGCATGGAATTTGGGCCGGTGTTTGGAAATTTTAACTGCTGGTGCCACCGTGTCATGCACGACTTTACGATGAGTGCTCGTTACTCTTCTTTTTCTCTTGATGCCACAACAACTGAGGTCATCTGAAACAATAGCCTCAATTTGGTTACTCTGTCATTATATGAACCGCCAAGCAAAAGGTGGAAGTGGCCATTTGAAGCCATTCTCTCCCAAACGTTTACCCTACTTCTCATTGGAGAGTCAAGGAAGGCAATTTTAATTTAACAGTTAATTTATCCTTTGTTGGAGCGCTAAATAATACCTTATTTCCTTGACTCCATTGGTGTCAAACTCAAGGCCAGATACGGCCCACCACATCATTTTATGTGTCCCGCGAAGACAAATTGTGGATCGACTTCATGTGCCAATACTAAATTAAAAATTGAGTTCACTTTTAAAATAAAATAGTTATTGGTAGCAATTATAACTATGATGTAACCTGCGACAAAAATTAGTTTGACGACCCTGTTATATGTGCTCTCTAAAGTCAACAAGGCAGTTTTGGTTCGATGTCGTCAGGCCTGATGTAAAAATAGCTTAGCTGTAATGGGACATGGGGATTTCCTTGGTATGTTATAAAAGTACTCAGTTGAGAATGATCAAACACACCCATCATCATAGGGCAGATTTGATTTTCATATTATGTATTACTTGTGCACTCTCTGCATCCATTACAACCTGGTGATCCTGAAAGGGGGATCCTTCCATCTGTGGTCCCTTCTCAAGGTTTCTCATTTTCCCCTGGCAGGGTTTTTTTGAGTTTTTCCTTGCCCTTTTGGGAGCTTATGATCAGGGGATGCTTTGAGAATAATTGTCAATTTTGGCTATGTGAAGCCCTTTGAGACTGTTTGTGATTTAGGGCTATACAAATAAACTTGACTTGACTTGACTTAGATTCGGACCCGAACATCAGAACTAACTGCAAGGAACTCATGCTGACCACTCCAGCGTACCAAATGCGGTTCTTGTGCAGTTCTTAGACTAGATTATTTACTACTTGACCCTGGCCATGTGATTTCAATTGATTAATCATCAGAAATTAGATTAGCACTCAATGAGCAGAGCCTGAATATTTTGTGTGATATGAAAAGGGCATTTGTTCTCTGAGCTGCTCACCCCAGTTGAAGACGCCACACCAAACTGTTCAGTTAGACCTTTTGTCTCCTACAAGCCATTTGAAAAGAAATCTTGATCAATCTATCCATTTGAAAACATGACACCCTGCACTGCTTGTCAGGCAATTGCTAAAGTATTCATGTGTAAATCTCTTGTTCCTGACATTTGTTTTATTCGCCATGAGTTTTAGAAACTGTTTGTTTTTGTAGTAAGTAAGCTAATTAAGATAATATTAGAGAGAACAACAGCCCATTTTGGCCGGTCTGACGGCAAAGTCCAATCATTCCATCCTTTAATGGTTCTCACCGTCCCATGCTGATAGTAATCAAATTTAAATTTTGTTTTAGCCTTTTTGACAGAATGGCCGGCTGTTGTTGTAGGACGATGGAAAAAGGAGGGAGGGAGGATTTGCCCTTCGACATTATATCTGACAGAATTAGTCATTCTCATATCATTCCTGAAGGCAATGAATTGACGTCACAAGAAGAGTCATTCGTGTAAGAAGAGTTATTCGTGTGAGTGTCCTCTCAAATGAAATGAAGAGCATGACTGTAATTAAGAGCCTTTAAAAGGAATTTTTCCCTGCATGCAAGGTTTTCGGGACATTCCAAGATATTAGACTGGTGAGGGATTGCTTTGTGTTCCCTTGCCACTGACCTTTGCGAGCAGGTCACTTGTCTTGGTCAATGACACTCTGCTGGGCTGCTCAGTGTCTTTGTAGCTCATCACACAGCCTTGTCTCCAAAAGCACCAATCTATTAATTACGTCCAATGACTGAATACTGACAAAAACATTGTGATGACTTTGTTAATTCATCCTCTTGAGAACCAAGTGTCCCTTTTATTTACAATGACCACTGTGCAATAAATTATAAAACAAAGTAAAGCTGGAGTAATCATGATTATCTGGTGCTAGGGTCTCAGTATCAAAAGCTCTGTATTGCTTCGCCACAAGGATCTCCTTAAGGCTTCTGGAAATACTTTCCAAGCCGACTTGGTTGGGACAGCGCTATCACTTGACAAACTGCTGTCGGTTCATTTTGAAGCCTCAATCCCGCAGAGACCTCATGGTTTATCAGTCGGCTTCTTTGCAGTGCTTCATACTACTGTTTTCTATTACAAACAAAATGATTTGCTGTGGTTTTGAATAGTTGAATGCAGTGTTGTTTTAAAAGTGCAGCCAATCAGCAGCCACTAAAAGATGATGAGTCTTATGTAAATGCAAGTCATCCACTAAACAAACAATTTGATGCCACTGTCTTGGCTGCAAGTTTTAGTTCTAACTCCAAAAAATACACCGCTGTGGATATTTCTTGACATCTGTGCACGTGTTCAGAAGCAGCCGTGCCCTTTGACCTTTGCCTGAACATCCCACATGCTGCTGTGTCCCTCTTCTCTGGAGTCTCGATGATGTCCAGCCACCTGGGTTCGTAGGTCACAGTGATGACAGCGAGCACCTTGCTGTGGGACGCTGCCCACCAAAATAAATACAAGGGGCTCAGATACAGCCCCCCCACTGTCCCTCTCTGAAAGGTAGAGAGTAAACTAGCCTAGTCTCTCTCTCTCTCTCCTCTCTCTCTCTCTACCTGCTGTACAATGACATTACGAGCATTCTTTTTGTAATTCAAATTATATACAACCACAGGTATGTTGTGTATTTCTATTTCTGCCAAGAGCAAAACCAGGAATAGTCTAATTCTGTAACTCCGCAGACTCTATTTACTTCTGGATTCCTACAGTTCATTCTCCTGGCAATATCACGGTTGGAAAATCACGAATAGTGAAAACCATGCCAGATACATTATGGTTTTATATCTGCTTACATTTTGAAGTCTTATGGTAAGCAATTGAAATTCTAGTAACCAGATTGGTGCAAATATGAGGCGCTGGTGATCTCGATAATCTCACTGTCGCACAAAAGAGCGCACAGTGTTTTGTAAATTAAAGAGCGTGGCTGCCAGTGCACATTAATCTTGTTCTGAAAGAATGACTAGACCGTCAACTCTTGGCAGAAATATCCCCTCAGTGGCTAACCAGACCTTCACAGAAGACATTCCAAGTGACAGTCACTTGCACACAACTGTCACACAACTGTCAGCCTTGTAGACATGAGACTATCTTGGCAGTGTAGAATTTCTTTACGTTAGTGGCGATGGGTTTGGGGTGTACCCTGCCTCTCGCCCTAAGTCAGCTGGCATCATCTCCAGCTCAACAATGACTTGGAAAACGATAAGTGACGGGAATTGGATGGCTACCCAAACTCTTTATGAGTGCAAATCATCACTTTAGTATGTTTTGTCAGGGTCTTCAGCACTTTAGAGACTAATGAAGCATGAGAAGTGGCAGGATTTTAAAGAATTCCACTTTAAGACTAAAACCTCGGACAAAAAGTACATATTCCATGTAAAGTGATCCTGTTCAGTAGTGAGAACCATCAGTTAAATGCATCAATTATTGACCCCCCCAAAAAACACCTCGCATTCCCATACAATCTCTTCACAACTAGAGCGTTTGGAATGGAAAATAATATTTTCTTCTGAGCTGTGGCACCTCTTTTGAAAACTTTGTCCTTTCTTTCTCCAAAATTCTGTTGTCATACCAACAGCCAAAAATACTTTTTGCAACTGCATGCTGGACACAATCTGATTTTTTTGGGGTGTAAGCATTTGCATTATATATTGAATGTGACATCAGTCTGTCTAGTGTGTGAAGATCCACATGCCCAGAAGATGGGATGACTTCACTCACGAGTCACAAAGTAGTGTTTACAAAAAAGTAAATAACTAGATTTACATGCAGTCAATAACCCTTTAAACCCCCAAACATTGGTAGTATTTAGGATTTTAAAAGCCATGAAACATGGACAAAAAGCAGAATGTGCTCTTATTCAGATTTTTAAACTTCCAAATAAGACCATTCATGCTCACAATCACCCCTATGGACAACTTTGGAGTGGTCAATTGGCCTACCATGCATGCTTTGGGAATGTGGGAGGAAACTGGAGTACCTGGAGGAAACCCATGCAGGCACAGGGAAAACATGCAAACAAGGAAGGCCGGAGCCAGACCCTCTGAACTGTGAGGCAGACGTGCTAAAATAATTCAAATAATTATGTGACATACTGCTGCTGCTTTAAATTCACTTGCGAAGCTTCACAATGGATCACAAATGTTTGTTGACCGTTTTTTATAACGGTGCACTGAAAAAGAAAACAAAGTTCTGTCCACTGTACAATCTTACAATACTTTTCAAGACGTTTTGAGCTTGTTAGTCACTCGTAATTTTTTCCACACTATTTTGGACCAATGACAACATTTTCCTCTATTAGTTATTCATAAAAATACAGTAATTGTGCTGGGGTTTAGTTACCCTGCCTTGAAGCATCTGGACAAATACAGAGTGGTAAGGAGGGAGACAACAAATTACTGGACTTTTGTGTAATTTATTCTGAATACACTGCCCTCGAGATTGCAGCCTGCAACCTATTTGCACTGCATCTTCCCTTAGAAGTGGTTGGAACTGGCTGAGCTGCCAGTGGCTCTGGAGTCTTTTCATAGCAGCTTACTGAGTGGAATAGTATCCCACACTGCTTTGCTTACCACATGGAGACCCTTAAACATGTAAACATCTTAGTTTTATTGACGGTGCAAATTATTTGACTTCAGAAGCACGTACAGCGGTTCACCGTTCACCTAAAAAAAATAAGTTCTTGATAGAAACACTTCTACCCACACGTTTTGATAAAAGTATTTAATCGTAATGGGAGTTATTACAGGTCGATGTATTTTAACAGGTTCTCCCTCAGCGCTGGTGTGAATGTTATCATAAGTGGTTATGGTTGTTTGCACCTTTCAGGATTCAGTGCATCTTTCTGCCATGAGATGCCATTTAAGCATTTTTTTTTTATCCTACTTGTGTGCCAAATTGTCCATGCACTAGTCCTCTCTGAGCACTCTTGTAGAATGACAATTCACTAGTAGAGGAACTAGATGTTCGAAGTTAGGCAAAAAAGTGTGCTTGTCACAGTGCAAACTATACTAGTGCTGCTCGTGACATTGTTGAATTCTACTCGTTAACAAAGTACACAAATGTATGTATGGGTATTATTTACATTTTGTTGAACAATTGAATAAGTTAAATAAGTTAGTTGGTTGAACTTGCAGGGATGTGGTTTTAGTCCCCAGATGACTTGTGCGTGTGACTGTAGTTGTTTGAATGTGCTCTGTGATTAAATGGTGACCAGTCCAGCTCATTGTCTGTAAGCTGGGATAGACTCCAGCTCCCTGAAAAGGATAAATTGTGTAGAAAATGGATGGATGGAGAATCTGGTGTAAGCAATACATCACAGGATTTTGTTTCTTTTTTTTAATGCATGTAAATGCAAGAAAACTTATAGTGGCCAGCAAATAGCTTGTATTTTGTTAGCTCCGAGTGGACAAGATGTTCATTACTTTGTAACATTCTGGGTGCGAAATGATTCAAGGATTTGTCACCATGAAAATATGCCCCCTAGAGGGCTGGAAGCAACTTTGGATGACATCAGAGGAGTTTTTCCTGGATGTTTTGAAAGTGCTGTGATCTTCTGGTGAAGTCGTGACAATGGTGATCTCTACTGCTTTTCGGTGCATGATCTCATCTTTGATCTTCTCGTGGAAAAATTCCTGCATTTCAGAATCATTAAGTGTTGAGAGTTAGATAAATAATAGCTTCCTGAACAAGACACACATTTTGTTCTTTTGTTAATCCAAACCCAAGTGTATTTTTTCGTAGCAGAATAAGATTGGTGTGAAGATTTGATTCTCTTACAATGCAATACTTCTTGTGTGTTCCTCTTAAACTGGTGTCTGGTTTGCTTACAACCAAATTGAAATTGTCAAAATGTTACAGACTGCCACAAGAAATGGATCTTTTTGTTATGATACACACTAACTCTTTCCAAGGCCGTAGAATTCTCAGAGAGCGATGAAGCTGGCGACAGACGTTGATGACTGCTTCACTTTGGATGTCGTACAAGCTGTGACGTGCTGTCACTATGATGAAGAAACAGAATGCTTTCAACTGATCATATCAGTGAGGGAGCGATCCCGCCGTCACCCACAGACCAGAGATGGTGACATATGGGAAACATTTTTCAAATCCTAATAAACTTTCATCTTTGAAACTGTATCGTGAGAGGTGGGATGGGCTTGGCACCAATGCTTCCAGGATTTCTGCTCTGTGTGACTGTAGTGTTGTCATGGAGACACTAAAAGCACATAGAGAAGACTCTTGAAACTCTTGGTCTTGCATAAAGTTCTAATTGTATACATTATGCCAGAATGCTGAGCTCAAGATGAACTATGAACTATTAAGGCACAAGTGTCAAACTCAAGGCCCGGGGGCCAGATATGGCCCACCATATCATTTTATGTGGCCCACGAAGACAAACTTTGCATCGGCTTTGTGTCATTACCAAAATTACAAATTGTCTTCACTTTAAAAAAAAATAGAAATATTGCTTGCAATTTTTATTACAATTAATCTTTTTAAGAAATTTTAACAGTTTTTACTCGTGTTAAAATAACGTGAAATTATACAATGTGTTAATAATTTCACACATAATTTGCTCCTGAATATAAGTTGCACCCCCGGCCAAACTATGAAAAAAACTGCGACTTATAGTCCGGGAAATACGGTACAGCGAGAAGTGCCTCCCTAATAGACAACTTCTTCACAAATGTAATAGATAAAGAAAGATAGATAAAGAAAGAAGAAAGTCTATTAAAGGTGCCCCCTCTGTCCCCCTCTAGCTCCGCCAGCGACCACGTCTAAATAGTCATAAAGGGAATTTGGTGAATTTGAGCTAGGTAGAGGCAGACGTATTATGAGCCTTCTACACTATGCATGGATGTCAGCGTATTTCATTCATATATATGACAACGGTGGGCAATGAACCCTCTGAATCATTGTAGAAATTGGTTAATTGAACATGTTGTGATTATTTTAGTTGTAGTAGTAGTAGGAAGAGGGTGAGGAGGAGCGGTAGTCGTAGAAGAGGAGCTTCTCTGATAGATGGTGAATGAAGTCGGCTGTATTTTAGCCCACAACCTCCCAATTTTAAATTTCTTAGCTTGCATGCATCTGCAAAATTACCCAGTCTAACACGCCTTCATGCAGAATTTTGCGCACTGTGCCAGATTTGACCCAGTCACTAAGTAGAGCTCTCTGTCGTTGGACTTAGCCTTATAAGAAAAAAAGGACAAATAATATTAACACACATAACCTTGCAATGCCATGAAAAGCATGCACATTTTTGTCTATGTTTTTATTGGACAAAGATTTTATTTTATTTCTCGATAAAAGAGAAAATGCAAAACAATTGCTGGCTTTTATACATCATGACATTGAACTGCAGAGTGACCAGATGTGACGATAAGATTTTGAGATGTGCCAGAAATACAGCAAATGCATGCTTGTGGTGGAGATCAAACACTGCAGTTGAGCCCATTGCAATTGTGAGATATTTGTTTTTACTGTGGGAGAGGCTGACTGCCATCGTGCCAGGTATGTCTTTTCTTTTGGCCGCTGAGAAGTTATCTGTTTTTTCAACAGTACTTTAGAGTCCCTTCATAAAACCATGTTGCACTCGCAGCCAATGATGCTTAGTTTGCAGCGAAAGAGTGTTCTTGTCACTTGGAAAGTCTTTTTTTTTTTTTTCTGGGGGTTTGGGGCGGTAGGTTATAATGAAATAACATCAGTTTTGTGGACCTCACTCCTTCCTCTTCCGCTTTCTATTTAATGTTCTTTTCCATTTCTGAACAAAAGCCATCTGGTACGGTATTAATGCCCATCAAAGGCCTCAATCAACTTGCTTTGCCACAGGCCAAAGTCAAAATGGAGACTAATGTTCGATGTTGACAGTTTAGTGAGGATGTGGGTTGGCGCCTATATATCAGTATCCTTGTGTTTTCTTTTGGACCCCCTCATTCACAAATATCTTGCAAATTTATCTGGAAGACGGATGTGACTAGAATACGCATTAAAAGGCCATGTCAAGGCCACTGGCTGTGCCAACAGGCTCACTCATTGTGCCCTGAGGACAAAGACTTTATATATTTCCTTGTAAAAGCTGGAACATTTCACGACATAAAAAAAATGATGACACTGGACTTCCTAAAAACATTGGTCATGGCTGTAAATTGTACAAATAAGATGTGTCCGGCAATGAAAAGAATATTAAAAGATACATTCTATGAAAGCTTGTATTCACGTAGCCACAACTATTCCCATCTTTTGTTAAAGGTCAGAATTATTCATATGTTTGCCCACAATAAATAAGAAAACGAAGGTATTAGACAAATGTATATCTCACTGCCAGAAAACACAAATGATCATTTTCCCCCTATGAATATATTTCTTCATGAGATTACTGTGATATGATCTTTGGAAAACAGCTGTCTTCTAATTAGGGAAAAAAAACTTGAAAAATGACTTTTCACTCATCATCACTATCATATATCAAAATATTTGTCTCGTTTCAGAGAGGAAATATTGAACCTAATGAGGACAAATAGAAAATGGATGCAAGGATAATACAAATATAAAGCTTGATTGCACAAACCTTTCTTATTCATTCAAGAAAGTCTTGTGTTGCAGTGATTTTATGACATTGAAAGAACTGTTTCAAAATCATCTGGATGGCATTGAACGAGTGTTTAACCTAAATGATGGAGGTGAACCACAAGTTTTTGTCTACGGGGGGGCGGCGAGCCCAAACTGCGGCCAAATCGGCAAGCACAGGTTAATTAAAGGACATAGCATCAAAATGTGTTTTTATTCATGTCTTGAATGCTTCTACTGAGGTAGCACCTCTGATATCTATCAGTAGGGCATTCCAAAGCCCTGGACCCCAAATTGCAAATGGTCTTGACCCTGCAGACCTATTTTTGGCCCTAAAAGACCAGCTTTGTGCAAACAAAAATGTCGCATTTTTATCTGCAGCTTATTTGTAATTGTTGTTTGGGTTTGTAAAATAAAAAAAAATATATATATATATATATATATATATATATTTTTTTTTTTTTTAAATCAAATGGCTACTACTAGTGTGTGGTAGTGGGGTGCCAGTTGCTCATCCCTGCATTACAGCACAGTGAAAGTTAGGTTGGTCAAAAGTTATTTTATTTAGGAATATCTTAAGTGGCTCTTAAAAATGTGTTGGGTTGAGCTACAAAATGCAAACATTGATTTTACATAAACTTGTCTACAGATGACAGTTCATCTTTGTATGCACTCGTGATTGTTTGCAGTGTTGTGACGGGCTGTATAGTATGTATATACGTATACACCACCTCTTGCCCAAAAGTCAGCTGGAATTCACATTCTCCCACAATGTTGCTTGTAAGGTGAGAGAGTCCAATGATTGAAAAAATAAAACACATTGTGTCTTTTTAAAAGTTATAGCTGCTAGATAGATTACACAACAATCAGGGTTATCATGTTAGCACTGAAGCGTTTTACTGCTTTGAGTCCTGCTGATGACATGTGGAAAGTAATTTAATATCCGTTTGAGTGGAATAGTTGAAACATACGACATACTCCGTGTTGAAAAGGCTTCATTATTATTATTATACACATATTTATTATTATTATTATTATTATTATTAGAAAAGTCTTTATTATTATTATTATTCACTCAAACTAAATTTGTCATTATTCTGGATATATCATGTAATTTTCTTTCTCTGACTGGTATATGCATCCATCAACTTCTCAAATCTTGTTCGAGACTCTAGAATCTAGAGGCTTGTCTTGTGGCTGTTGACTGAATTATTATTATTATGTGAGCCCCCTTACTCCAAATGACGCTAGATTTGTTCCGTTATGATTTTCTAATTGTCACTTTAGTGATTGGGATATTGTTAATCCATTTCACTTTGGTTGGATGTTTTGAAACAAGTGGGATTGGGCAAAATATGTGAAACTGACACTGAGCTACCACAAGTTGTTGTTTTTTGTGTTTGCCTGTTGATATTTGCTAACCCAGCATTATAAGTAGTCATTATTTTTATCATCTTCAGCATATGCGATTGATATTAGCATGACGTTCATGGCTGTAAAACTCTGACCACAGTTTAAAAGCAAAGGTATGTGAACGACACAATTAAGTTAACCACCTGTTCAGATGGCATTAAAACAATTTGATAGGCACAGGAGTACAGCACAGACATTTTATGTCACTGTTGAAAATAACTGCAGCATCCGTCCGTCCGTCCGTCCGTCCGTCCGTCCGTCCATCCATCCAGCCCTTGAAGAGCCAAATGTAGTAATTTGGTCTAGACCAGGGGTGTCAAACTAATTTTTTTCGTGGGCCGCATTGTA
Organism: Syngnathus scovelli; assembly: GCF_024217435.2. NCBI lineage: Eukaryota > Metazoa > Chordata > Actinopteri > Syngnathiformes > Syngnathidae > Syngnathus > Syngnathus scovelli. Next base: position 9,444,120 of record NC_090850.1, on the reverse strand, counting down.
GTTATAGCTTCTTTCAGAGGGCAATTATGACTGTCGACTCAAATAAATGTATGAGCACCTCATACGTTTTCAAATCAGACAAGTAAAAACTGGTCAAATATTTTTAAAAAAGTATTAAAAGTGAAGACAATTTGCAATTCTAGTAATGACACGAATTTGATGCACAATTTGTCTTCGCGGGCCACATAAAATGATGTGACGGGCCGTATCTGGCCCCCGGGCCTTGAGTTTGACACCTGTGTAATATGTGGAGTTCATATATGAGGATGCAAGGTCATAGGAGGTTGAATATGGGAGAAAGAAGGAGTACCATGCGACAAATAAGCAGGGGAAGAACATATTAGGAGGGTTGGAGCTGAGCTTCAAACCCTGAACCTCCCAACTGTGGTGGGTTTTCAAAAACAAAAAAATTAAAATATCCCCAAAACACGATGTGCTAGACAAGACAATTTATAAATCATCATCAAAAATCGTTTTAGAGACACTTAAAGCAATTTCTGATAAATGATGCTGTTGACCAGTGTAATTTCTTTTCCTAGCCAGCCAGTGACATGTTAAAAGAAAACTGTAAACTAAGTAGAAGCAAAACAATATGATTATTTAGAATCAATCAATCAATCAATCAATAACTAAATATTATTTTTGAGGAACATTGCTTATAATTAACACATTGATAAATTATTAATAATAGAGATGTCCTACCATCATTTTTTCCAAATCATTTTCATATACGTCATTATGCAAACCTGCATGAATAAAATTTTGCGTTTACAACAATACTGTTATCCTCAGTGAGGTATGAAAATATATGTTAATTTGTTGTTAATTTGCTTTGTATCATTGTGAGGGCTGTTTCTAATATTTTTGTCCCATTTCAATGTAGCAGTGCAGTGCTATACTAAGAATATATTTTATAATAATTGTTTTTACCTCTTTTTACATAACTATTATGTATAATATGATTATATTCTTACATTGGATCGAATTGACCCTGGGGTTAAAATCCACATCTCAATACAGCACCAAAATAAATCTATTAAGAAGATGCTCTTGAATGCAAACGATAATGAATGAAGTAATTGAATCCTCGTGGTGCCGACATTTGTGGGGCCCGTGTCGAGGGGCCGGTGGCCCTTAATGAAGTAGTGCGGATGAAGCATGAAATCGTGTTCCTCCCGCCATCACTCACAAGATGTGTTTGTCTCGCCACTCAATGGATGTCACGTGTCACGCCCTTTTGACACCCCTCCCCACAGTTCCCCCACAAATATGGTCCACGCTCGTCCCTGTCACTGGCACTTGGCATAGGAGACTCAGAGGCGGTAGTTCATCCTCATCGAGTCTTTCTCATCCTCAGACCAAAAGGGGGTGTTTGCTCAACGACAGTGTTCCTGGAAAAGTTCTCAATGGTTTTATAACCAAAGCCAGCTGCTGTAGGCCCATGCTTGAATGTGTGCGTGTAAACTACAGAGGAGGAGTGTGTTTGAGTGTGTGCACGCACGTGTGTGTGCAGCTTCCCTTTTCAAAAAGACAGAGAGAGAGAGGGCGAGCGAGCGAGTGAGAGAGAAAGTTTTACCACTTTTTTTTTAGGCATGAGCGCCGAGATCTTCAGTCCATACAGCTGCGACATGACCTCCATGGATGCATTTTATAGTCCTCCTGCAGCACAAACTCGGGACCAGCAAACGGAACACTTCAGGACGTTGCCAGCATCCCCTGATACCAAATACAGCCCCACTGCGTTCGTGCAGGCCCACAAAGGTCACGCGTACGGAGACAAGCCCCGGAGTCCGTTCCAGCAGGAGTGCCACTCATTGGACGCAGCCGGAGCCGGTCACGCTGCTTTCAGCAAATTCCACCTCTTCACGCACAGGTCCTCCAGTAAAACACCTCCGGAGGAAGGCGAGGGACACCGGGAAGGCGCAGAGATCGTCCCCTGCTATGGTGAGTGGGCCTCGGCTTTCTGTCTCAGCGGAGCGGGCGCTCCCCCCGAATTACTGTGGAGGATGCTGCGGGCGAGAAATCGCAGATTTCAGGAAAAATTGGCGATTCTTGCACAACATGCTTCGTGGAGCTTCCAAATGTTTTCTGCGCGTGATTAAGAGTGTCTTTTTTATGCACCCGATTATCACGTTGCCTTCATCAAATTAGCGCTCATTAAATGCGATAATCTGTATAACAATCCCTCATTATATCGAACCGGGATGCCTTAATTGAATGATCAGGTTTTCGTGTTTTTTTCGTTTTTTCGTGGTGTTTCTAGCGGCTTTATTGGGACCACTTACATTTAATTGCACCGAAATGGGCCACGAATGAGGGGGCGAATAAAACTTTGACCCACGTTTGGGGATGAACAGCAAGGTCCAACACTAAAGAGACGATCGTGTTACTAGGAAGTAAAACATCACATAAAAGTGACAATGACACAATTCCGCAATCGTTTCATTGGACGTGATTAAAATTGATGCTCATTTTTCGAAAGGGTCCAAGCTATAAATTATACATAAGGAAGCAAATAAATAATAATTTATTGTTGCAAACCACCTTGTTAAATGAAATATTTATTTATGATTGAATTGCACAGATCGAAATAGTCAGGGGGGGAAAGTGATTGTGTCTTTGAGCCGTTCTTGGATGAAGACCCTCTTTTCACTCCAGCCTGTCTTTTTGTTTTATGCAATCTGTGCTATTAAATAAGACTAAATAATTTTTCAACGCTACCAAAGCAGACTTCAGAAAACTAAATTCATCAATAAAAGTTTAGATTAAACCAAAAAGTAGGCCACACAATATCAAAATTATATTTATCAATATCAATTACTATTTTTAATTCATAACGAGCATAGGCCTATTATATATTTTTTTGGTCTTTGTAAAAATGTCTAATAGTTGTTCATTAATCCGCTTCAACTGAGGCCTTTTCATTCCGAAATCAGAAATGTGATCGTTCTAAAGACGTAGCTACAGTGCCTACATAACATTTAATTTTGGAATGAAAAATATGCATTATTATATTACATTATTGCATTGTTAATTTATTAAAAATAAACTAATCAATTACAGACTTTTGAAGAATAACAGTATCAAACACATTCATTAAGAACATTTCAAATGCAGTTCCATGTATTACAATCCAATTTTGGAATAGCGCTGCCATTTATGTCAGTATCCGTATTATTATTAGTATTTATAGGGCTTAATAAAACATAAACGAACCCAGGTGAAATGATTAAACTTAACCTTCAAAAACCACATTTAGGTCACAAAGTCAGCAGGATTTACAATAGGAAAACCCATAAAAGCAATTCGTTGCACAAGAAAGTTTCTCCATAAAATGTTCACGTTCCTCATCTTATTAGTGTTTAGAACAAGGTTTTGAGGAAGGGGTAAAAAAAAGTGGTAATGTCATGAAAGGTCAACTGCACGAGACATGTTTGGCTGCAATGGCCCTGTAAATATTGTTTTCCGATGCCGCTTTCCCCATCGTTACTAAGGAAAACTGATTAGACAGACCCTCTGACAAAAACACACTCTGTGTACAGTTAGACTTAAACTCTGTATGCTTTAACAAAAGTGCTGCAAAAACTAATGGTCAAAGTCATGCACGGAAAAGTCTCGGGGGAAAATTCCCTCTCAAGCAGCCCCTCCAAGTCTTTGTTATCCTCGAGAGACGTCACATTTCTTCATTTGATGTGTCCGTGTCTCCCCTCAGCGTGTGACCTTTAGCTTCCTGTCTCATCTGTTTGGGGTCGTAGGCCGCTTCCCCCGCACACACACACGCCACAGAAAATCCATTTGAGGCCCTGCAATGTCATTGCGCAGATCTTTGCAACACTTGGGTTCCAGTTGGATCTTGTAAAGGTTTAACTGCACCCATATTTTTCTTTTGTATTGTCAACCATTTGTAAATACGTTGATGATAATTGCCACAATGGCAATAGTCCATTTGAAAAATTAGAAACAGGACAATAGTGAAATGACTTCAGTCTATTAAGTTCTATCTTATGTTTGAAAGGGATGCATGTAAAATTTAATCCAAAGATATTCGTTCAAGCTACTCCTAAAGGTAGAACATGTCACACCAATTTAACATAATTAAGTTAGTTGTGCTTTTTCTAAAACTTGAAGAATATCTTACTTTATTTATTTATTTAATTTATTTATTTATTTATTTGGGTTTAGATGAGTGTATCTACATTGATGTTGAGTTTTAAGTGTACTGATGGCTCTTTAGAGATAAAGTGCATAAAGTTTCTCCTTGGACCTCATTTTCCGCCTATGTGCCCTTTCGCCATCTTTAAGCTGGTGCGACAGGTCCATTCCGCTATCCTGTAACGGCCGTCCGTGGTGATTGGTTGGAGCAGGCGGTAATGGGAACCAGCCACGAGGCCCAGACAACTGAGACACACTTTCGTATGTCCGTGACATGAGTGGAGGTGACAAGGACTCAGGATCGTTTTACTATTTAGTTTCAGCTATGGCAGGCCAATTTGCATTAGGGCCCGCTTTGCATGGCCCGGTGAGAGCAGCAGGGGTAAGAAGCAGTCCAGAACTTCCTCTGCTCACTTTCTTGTCACGTCACAGCTGAAGATCACATTTATTTAAAAAAGAAAGAAAGAAAGAAAGAAAGAAAGAAAGAAAGAAAGAAAGAAAGAAAGAAAGAAAGAAAAACCCATCAAACATCTGTGATGATTGTACCCAATTTAAAAGTCTCAAATGCGTTTTTATTATATCTTAAAGAGTCAAGTATGGGATATGCAGTTGTTTGAGGATTTCCTTGTATAATTTCTTCTAAAATAAAACCATTCTGAAAATAGAAGTAGACTAAGAATGAAATATTACCGGGTATGGGTTTTCAAACATCAAAATATCATGCCTTACTGAACAAAATTTAAAATTTTAACAACTTTAGCCAGATGTCATTTTAACTAGCTCACATGGGTGCTAACTGTAGGATTTTTTTTTTTTTGCCTTATATCCCCAAAGTACTAGACTATAATAGTAAGCAAATTATTGTACTCATAACTTTTCACAGTGTTTTGTTTTTTTCATAGGCAAAGTGCAAAAGGATCAACTAAAACAGTGTAAGCAGTAAAGTCATGTCAAAATATGTTTCCAATATCGTGAAATACAGTTTGACTATAAAATACAAAAAAAACCCCATAGTTTAAAAATGATCCAAAATCATTTTTGAATTAAAAAATATGTGTCGCAGTAGGGGGATTGTGTAGACATGCAGAACCAGCAAAAAGTGCACTGACACTTACGAATGTAAAATATTTCACAGTAGCTAATGGAAAGTCGTCTGCCTGGAACACAGCGTAATCTATAACTTTTCACATAATTTCTCAGGGAATTCTCAGAGGAACACAATACATGCAGTCATTAATCTGCACAGTATTTTAAACTGAAAGTTCAACAGCCACTTGCAATAATGACAACAAAAATACATATCGACAGGTTAAGAAGTATGTGTACTTTTCGATAGAGCGATGTAGTGAGTTTTCAAACATAAAGATTTTTTTTTGTTCTCTCAGATGGAATGTTCACCCCCCTCCCCAATCAAACCACAAAAATCACAAGATGAAGGATGTTCATCTTTGCTCGAGCGGGCGAAGGAAACATTTGGAAGCGAGACAAGGGTGGGTGTACGAAGAAGGAAAAGTGTTTGAGATGTGATTTATCAGTCTTGGACTTCATGGATTCTTTTCACAGTCTATAAACGTTACACAGCCTGCTGCGATAGATCATCTGTGCTCAGTCAGCAGAGCTGCATTTCAAAGTGAACGTCTCTCACATTGGAAGGGTGGGGGGGGGAAGAGCATTGTGCTGATGTTTGCCGATCTTCTGTCTGTGAGACAGTGGGACTATTTCCGGATTTCAAGACGGCTCCAAATTTACACCTCTTATGAAGAGGAGTGTGCGCGGCATTATCCCAATATGCTTGGCATCAGTCAACAGAAAGTGCCAGTTGTAGTGTGCTAGCTGCCATTTCACAAAGATCAGAGGAGATGTAAATATACGTATGTTTTGGGTGCAACAGTAGAGAGACTGAAGCCAGACCTGTTGGTGAGGCTTTAATACAATGTCCAGTAGTTTGATGCGTGCATGTTTATGTTCTTCAATATCTTGCAGCAAAGCGGGAGACCAACAGAAGCTTTATGTTCCCTCGCAATCCTTCTTCTCAGACCGTAAAATAACCCCACAAAAGACGTACAAAGGCATTCTTTCCTCACAGATTTACTGTCCTGGAGGTCGGTCAACTTATGTTTGTAGTTTCAATTCTGGTGTCATTTCATTTTTTGGGGGGTTCAGTGCAGTGGTGTTTTCAAATGATAAAAAAAAAAAAAATAGTCACCAGACACAATGATGTATCAGTTGATCCATGCTGTTTCTTTAGTTAGACAGGTTAGGCAAATTACCAATGAGCTATTGAGCAATTAAAAAAAAAAATAATAATAAAATTATATATATATATATATATATATATATATATATATATATATATATACATATATATATATATATATATATATATATATATATATATATATATATATATAAATATATTTAAACAATTTATATATATGTATATATATTTTTTGTGTGTATAAATGTATATTATATAAAATGAAATTATATATATATATATATATATATATATATATATATATATATATATTTTAAATATAACATATATATATATATAAATGGGCGGCTCGGTGGCGCACTGGGTAGCACGTCCGCCTCACAGTTAGGAGGGTGCGGGTTCGATTCCACCTCCGGCCCTCCCTGTGTGGAGTTTGCATGTTCTCCCCGGGCCCGCGTGGGTTTTCTCCGGGCACTCCGGTTTCCTCCCACATTCCAAAAACATGCTTGGTAGGCCGATTGAAGACTCCAAATTGTCCCTAGGTGTGAGTGTGAGTGCGATTGGTTGTCTGTCTCTGTGTGCCCTGCGATTGGCTGGCAACCAGTTCAGGGTGTCCCCCGCCTACTGCCCGATGACGGCTGGGATAGGCTCCAGCACGCCCGCGACCCCCGTGGGGACTAAGCGGCTCAGAAAATGGATGGATGGATATATATATATACACACACACACACACACACACACACACACACACACACACACACACACACACACGAATCGGAGCAGAAATTGGGCTCTTCCATGGCACTTGGTTTGATACAACATGTGCTGCCTTCAAACAATTGTTTGGAATTCATATTTCAACAAAATAACACGTCAGATATCATGCAATAGTTGTAATAGGATATTGGGAGAGGTGTAAAAAAAAATACGATGCGAGTCACAACTATTGAAATACTCTGTTCAGAACTACTGGAACATGTGCTCTCACTTGTGCAGCTGTAAGTCAAATCATTATTTTATAGCCGTACTCGGCGTGTGTTGCTACACAGGTGTAGGCTGAAGATGAACTGATGGTCTCATAATAATTTAGTGAAAGGAGATGACGGTTGGTTGTACTCAGACATGATAAAAGTTTCCATGTGCTGCAAGACTCAGCAAAGCATTTCTTATTTTCCCGTTGCGGCAGAACCTTTCAAGAAAGCACATTAGGTCCTTCATTGCCAAAATGCAACATGAACAGTAGTCTTTTATCAGTTAGTAGTCATTACTCACCAACCTGACAGGACTGCGGCTATCCGGCGGAGAAATATGATGATCACGACTAGGACTGTTTATGCAGGAATTTTAAAGCAAAGGACGTTGGGGTCTAAAACCATATACATGAGTCATGGACAAGGAGCCCGCTGCCGGACTCCCAGAGGGAGTTGTGTCACCAACTTTGGAGACATTTAAGCTTTTTTTTCCAAATTAGTCAAACACCAAAAAGTCTGCTCTTGCAAATTCCATTACCTGATTGATTTTCTGATGGGCTGATATTCCGCATTCCTTTCATCAATTTAAAGAATGCTTGTTTAGTTCTTTAGTGGTTGATCTCTCTCACAAGCAGCGTGAAAAGAAGCATTTGCTTGAAGTTAGTGTGTAAAATTTGAATCTCCTTAACAATTGAGGCCTTTTCAAAATGAATTTTATTGAAATGTATTTTTGTTTTTTTTATTTTTTCATGATTTTTTAAATTTTATTTTTTATTTTTACGGATGATAGAAGACACTATGAATGGTAGTGACCAAATTGGATATTTGATATAATCATCTGTGGTGGAAATAGCCTCATAGTGATATTCTGGGTTTGAAACACTGCTCACGTCTTGGTGTTGTCATGCTTTCCCTGTGCGGTTTTTCTTCCCCCACGTTCCAAAAGCACCATCATGTGTGTTAGCTTAATTGTTCATCTAATCTGTTTAGTGGTTGTTAGTTGAGTTGTCAACCTGTGCAAGGTTCATGAATGGATGGATTCATTTTCTGTACCATGTCGCCTGTTCTATTTGGCTTTTTTTTGTTTTTTTGTTTAACCAGCTGTCTATCTCATCTACCTGAAGCAACTCACAAGATGATTAATCACTTCTAAACAAACATCTATGCATCATGTTTTGCACCAATGTGTAGCAAAAACAACAACACATGTTTTGAATGTTGGATCACCATAGCCACTTCTAACATTTGAGTGACCTGCCATGCGTGTTGGTTCCGGGTCAGTAGGCGTAAGTGACCCAAAGCCGAGAGCCCGCATGAATGCAAACATAACTGAGAGTCCTGAATGGATCACCTGAGAGGGTTTTGCATATATGTTGGCAATTAGTCACACACAAAAAAAAAAAAGCACCAAGACAAAACTTTCTGGTATCCCACGCTCGACTTTATGCAATCACATCCAAAAATGAGTAAGACACTGGATCATTTTGATGGACGCTGGCAGACAGATGGTCATGAAGATTTATTGCCGCAGATTTGTCTGAGGTTTGAAAATTCACATGCTGCAATGCCATTAAGTGAGTGTGTTTAGTTTCTTGTAGCCAGAAATAACATCTTTGCAAATTCAGCATGACAGTTCAGGTGACGCCGCATGGCAGACATCCAGCATCTCTGAATCTTAAAATTTTCTCTGCAATTAAAAGAGCCACTTTGTCACATCGAACTACACACACCTCACAACATCAGAGAATGATCTATAGCGAACGAAAGTGAATGTCATCTATCATGACGGGAAATCTAATCAGTGCTCACATTAACACTGGAAGCCAACACATTTCGCAACTAAAGACCAAGAAATGCATTTGCTCCACCCCATCATAAATCCTACTGGCGAATTATGAGCTATGCAAAGTTGCCAAATTCAAGCACTTCAGCGGCACAATGGAAAATGTTCAGATGGTGCCAGTGGTGGTAGAGTTAAAGTTTCAGCACGTTCACACAACTATATTGGGATTTGAATGTACATTTTTGTTGGCAGGTAATGAAAAGAGCTCATGCCGTTCTCACTGGATGTTTCTGTTGCCACACATCTAATGTGGCGACAGAAAAATAATGTTCCGTTTTGATAGTTTTGTTTTGAATGTACAATACGTCTTATTGTGCCTGTTGTTCTTGGTGGTTGACAAATGTATTGCATCATAATGACACATTAACTTGCTCTCAATCCAGTAAATTGCTTCACAAAAAACACTAATAAAAATATTATTTTGTTACTAAAATGGAACATGATGATATTTTTAAATTCTCAGTCTAGCTGTTTTATTGGCTTTCATTAGATTGGGCAAATCTTCTCTCAGAAGTATCAGAAGCAATCAAGCACATATCTTGCATGAAGCTAATATATTAACAAGGGGCTAATAATAAAAAACAACAACATGATAACAGGTCATAAAGCACTGTACCAATAAATGTTCCATGACAGGTTGTAGTTTTAAATTAGAACTCCCCTCCCCTACAAAATAACATGGGACAGTCTAGTCATTAAGAATAAAAGTATCTTTAAATCAACCTGCGTATATTGTATGCTCATTTCACCTTCTCTTTTGTTTTCTATCCAAACTGCACCTTTTAGTTTTGACCTTTTCCATTCCATGTTTACAATAAGTGTAGCTTACATTTCCCATCATTCCCCAATCCCCCACCCTAGCCCTCAAATTCCCCAACCAATGATTGACATATCGTGCCGTTAGACAATAGAAAACCATTTAGGTAACAATTTTCTTTTCAGTTTGGGGCTAATTTGCCACAGCCCTCGACAATGCAGTTTATGCCAGAAACCGCCACTATATTCCTTCCATTTACAAATTCCTAACATTGCTTCATTTGCTCTCTGTCTTCTAGGTAAAGACAGTTCACATCTAACGGATTCTGACTTGACTCCACTCTCCGATCATCCAACAATGGACACGAGCTACCTGGCCGTGAAGGATCAGGGTGTCAACGCGACATCTGATAGGTTGCCAGGCGCTGATTTAGCCAACCCCCATGATAAGAATGATAGCAGCGAGAGCAATAAAGGCAAGAAGAGGCGCAATCGCACCACCTTCACCAGCTACCAGCTGGAAGAGCTGGAAAAGGTCTTTCAGAAGACGCACTATCCAGATGTTTACGCCCGTGAGCAGCTGGCGCTACGGACGGACCTGACTGAAGCACGTGTGCAGGTAACAACACTTGGTTACATCATTCACCTTTAACGTCACTACTATGTACCCTTTAATTCTTTATTTTCTTTTTTGTAACCAAGCAACTATTAATTTTACAGCCACAAATTAAGTATTTTAATAAAAACTGTTTGCTTTGCCAGACCGTACTTCCAGATGAAGCCACATCATAATTCTTTCAATTTAACGTTTGGCTTTAAAATAATCCAAGAAAAACATTGGAAAGAAAAGTGTTGAAATGTCTGGCACTTTGTGCTACACTGTTCAGGAGGTATTCTTGCATTTTACACTCATGATAGTCATGTTGACTGTCCGGTGTTTGTTTGACCGCTGACACGAAAAGACAGTCGTCATACAGCCAAAGACTTTTTGGTCAAATAGCCACAGACGTTTTAGGTCCCAATAAACAGACATGTGAAACTATAAGACATTTCAGTTCGAAACATTGATTAGCTCTTATGAACTCAATTCCCACTCAGTGGCCCAATCACAACCACTCTGTAAGTGCTTGACTCCAGTGTGAGTCCGCCTTTCATCAATTAGGATCGGCTTCAAATTTCCTGTGACCCTGAAAAGGATATGCTGGTGAATGGATGAATGAATGTTTGGAAAGTTTGACCCTAATCTGCTTTGCTTGTGTTGAGGTTGTAACGGTTAGATGGCGCTCGCCGTACCAGCTGCTTAAATAGCTTGACATCATACTTGAATGTCACAATGGAGTCAATGAGGAAGAGGAAGTCTACGTAGTGCAGTTCTTTGCATCCTTGCCATGAAAATATTTGTTGTTGTTTTTTTAAATGACCTTTTTTTTGTATTGGGCAACACCTTTATCACATCTGCTTGAAAGTTCTGAGGTTCAGGATTCAAATTACCACTTTGGACATCCTGCGTGGACATGCCTTTAGTGTTTTCCTTTACAAATGCAAGCAAGGTTAATTCACGGATCTAAATCAAGGATGGGCAACGCGCAACCCACGACCACAATATATTAAACGTAGGTTAGATTGTTAGTGTAAACGGTTGCTTGTTTACATGTGTCCTGGGGACCAGTCCAAGGCGTACCCCACCTGGATGGATAGGATCAATGTTTTGTTCTTCCCATTGCACTGTTGTTGACCAGTCAAAATTTGAACGTATGCTATCCGATATCATAATATTGTAGTTTAAGCACTAAGACTTACATTTGTCATGTACGTTACTCACTTTTGAACACGGTGCATTACAAATGTATATATCATCTTATAGGATAATGGAAATATTTCCCCCTCTACTTTTGGCTTACTCTGTCAAGGATTTGTACAGAAAACCCTTTTTGAACCCTTCCTGACACACCTCAGGAATTCTCCAGGAATGTATAGCATGTAAAGAGATATAGGTTGGGAGGAAGGTGGCAAATGCAGCTGGGAAACGAGCCAAAAAGTGGTCAAGATCTGTTATTTTGCTCTCCTTAACTTTCTGAAAATAGAAAAGTGAAAAATGTGCCTCGGTGGGATCAAGCTTTGTAAGAACACCAGCTCACGGGTCGTTCAACATCTGCAGTCCTGCACAGATAACGTCACTCAGAGAAAAACGCGAGACATTTATCTGGTAATGTGGGAGTGGGGGAGGCCAGGGGCCCCCGGGGGTCCGATGGTTTGGGTTGCCTGGGCCTCACATGTTGTGTTTTTGGAGAACACACTTTCATCAGCAGCATATGAGGAGATGAGCTCAACTGTGTTTTGATGGTGGTCAGCGGCACGTTCGTAAACATCCTTTCCTTGAACGCCAGGTTTGCCGCCCAACCCCCAAATCCCGAGAGTCAAACATCCAGTCACCATTTGGAACACTTTGCATGCAATCTGGTGGTGATGCTGTAATGCATTCCAGCACATTTCTGTTCGATTCCACTACTCCTATGTCGTGTATGTGAACATCTGTGGGCCGCAGACAACCTAAGCCTTTGGATTCTCCTTGTTTTTCTTTCATTAACATCCTGTTCCGAAAAGAATGTGTCCCCGCTGTGGTCTCCCGGGTAGAGGTGTGAAACAAAAGCCTGGTGCAAGGTAGCCATTGATATTTCAACCCTTGTCTTGTGCCAAGACAATGCGTTGCTCTAGATAATGAAAAAAAAAAAGACATATTTGATTTTGGCTCCACACTGGCTACGTGCCTGTGGCATAGGATAAGAGTAAGTTTACAACTGCTCTTGGAGGAGACAAACAGCAACAGTGACACGCAGCCGCAGGGTTATAACTCAGCCCCGAGGCTCTGAAGGTCGCTGTGAGGCTCACACGATCACAATCGAGTGACTCAGATGGCTCCAGCTTTTACAGCCTTCGGCTTTCCCAGCGGCCCTCTTAAACACTCACGGTCAAAAGATAAAAGGACCGAGAAGCCTCGACGCCTGCTCTGTGCTCCATTCAGGACATTTGCCCAAAGAAATGAATGGCGAGTCTCAAGTGGGAACCATTACGGTATTGGTTTGACTAAAGCTCAAACATAAATTGTGAAACCCGCTTTGAGGAAAAGGGTTAAATACATCTCGGAGGAGGCTGACCTTTATCCTGGAACATAAAGTACTTTTAATGAAAGATGTAGGATCTGTAGTCCGAAGTTGTTTGCTTTTTCTGCCTCTGGCTTTCACAGGGCAAAAGTGAGTTCAGATTGGAGTCATATGCAGTGCCGATACATGGAAGGGCCATAGATCAAAGGTCAGGGGTTCCAATAACATCACGTCTCTCAGATTCTTCGTCCGGTCAGTTTGGGGAGCTCAAAGAACATTAAAAAATTACGACGACAAGTATGACATTAGGTATATTTGAACATTTTGGCAGTTCAACCAAATATTTATAAACTTGGCCTTGCCGAGTGAATTTGAGAGATAGAAATAAATTGACTCTTATAGAATATTGTAATTTCTCAAACGTTTTTGATGAGACAAAAAAAAACAACACATCTCAGTCTGATTGTGTACTTTCATCATAATAATAAACCGATGAATACCTCTCTGGCAGTGTCAATGAAAATAGAACAAACTGTCATCTTTGTTAAGGCTGACCGTTTCATGCGCGCATGAGCCTGCATTTAACGAACCACAACACTGGTCCAAAGTGTTTCCGTCATATTAACGGTGCTTTGAGGGTGTTGGAAAAGTGAAGCCAGGCTCAGCCTCAGATTTCTTTTCAGCTGACATGAGTGACAGCAGAGGCGGGTTATCAATCCTCCAAGCTGCTCTCACACTTCAAAGTGTTCCTGGGCCCGTACAGCTCTCCTGCTGGGACCTGTTTGGCATTTCTCTGCTCGCTCACTCTCTCGGACTGGAACATAAATAAAGCCTCATTGAAAGTCCGGCAGCTACTTAAGCTGTCAAGGTCTTTACCAATTACTGTCACGACACAGTGTGTGCAACATGCAAATACATTCTCTCTTCATAATAACCACCAGATTGGGACACTCAGTGTTGGGATGTGAATCATCTCACGTGAAGAAAAAGGTTCAAACTAGTCCTGGAGTAGTTGTTGCACTGAGTAAGAAAGAACAGAGGAAGACATCTGCTCTGCTTCTGTAATTTATGCAGCGCCGGTATCTGACCGCCAGGGAGCTTTGGGCTACAGGAAATTAAAAAGGAAAATGCAAACAAAGCTATGTTGCAATGCCATCTCACCTTTCAATGTTCTCATTATTGCCTCCTAATCTTAGCACAGTGTACATATGCAAAGAGCCGATGGGTGAAACTCAAGAAGCTCACATGGGGCCCAACACTTTGTGCGCTAATCAATCTGGCGGTGGCGCTGTACGTGGCACGCCTTCAGCCGGTGTGATGTCACGCAGCACACTGATGCTTTCATTACACGGCAGTTTTAAGTCCAAACGTCAAATATGATTACAGGAAACATGAGGCACTCAGCGCTTGTCACATTGCAAATAAGCAAAGGTGAACTGAGAGAGATCTGTTTACATTTTGTTGTAGAAGTGAAGGTTGTTTAGGAAACCCGCATAACATTCTTGCCTGCATTTTCCAAGCTACTTGTTATTGATAAAAAAATAAATGCATTTCCTGGCAGAACTGCTTGGAGCCAAGCTTTTCATAAAAACATATATTATGATTGAACTGTAAATGTACAGTACACTAAAATGCCAACAGCTTTTGAAAGAGGATGAAGAGTTGAAGCTTATTCATTTATTTTTAATTTTTAAACCAATATCGTCCATCCCTCCTTCCGTCCGTCTGTCCTTCCGTCCATCCATTCTCAATCTACTTACCCTCATTAAGTTTGCGGGGGAGCTGGTGCTTATCCCAGTTGACTTTGAGATGGAACAAACAACCAGTCACACACACAAGAGTCTCCAATGAACCCAACATGAATGTTTTTGCAGTGTGGACCGAAGCACGGGAAACATGCAACCTCTAAACCAGTGTTTACCCCACCTTTTTTCATTCACGGCACACCTTTTCATTGGAAAAGATCTCGAGGCACACCACCAACAAAAATCTGTTAAGTGTTACACCAGCTTCTATGTTAAAATCAGTTATATTACAACAAAAGACGTAAAGTTCTATTCCTATATATGTATGGAGAGTCGAATAATTGAATAAAAATAAATATTCTTTAAATCGTAAAAGTGACAGTTTTTGAAAAAATGTTTTAGACAGTGTAAGGAATAAACTATTGAAAGTGATTGTGATCAAAATCCAAAAGAATCAATATGGCTATGTTACTGTTTTAGACTAGCTCTATAAAATATTGCGACATTAAGAACAAAGTTACTTTTAAAGACGCTCTGCTGTTCTGACAGCGTCTGAGTGGCTATCAAGTCGAGGACTGTGTATTTTACGTTGGTGAAAAATGAACAATCCAGGTTCTCCCGTTGAACTACATGCTCTGATTTCCATCCGACGGAAAACGCACCACAGCCGTCAGAGAGTCACTGTTAGTAAAAGCACACAGCAACTAGTGATGTGCATTCCAGTTCTTTTAAGTGAACTGAATCTTTAGAATCAGTTCATTCAAAAGATTCGTTAATACATATCGTTCAACGAATCGTCGTCACCCCCCCCCCCCCCCACACACACACACACCCACGCACTGAACAGAAAGTTGCGTCACTGACTCGTCTCGTCCGTGGACGGGAAATTACGTCACTGACTCGTAAAGTCCCTCCTCCATCTATCGCTCGCTGCTGATTAGTTGTTCGCGAAGATTCACGAGTGAGTGACAGACAGCACTGCTGCTATACTAGCCAACACACGTTATGCCGACATTGATGTTTTAATTTTGGATTTGTTGGGTTATAGTTGATGGTGTTATTATTCCGAATGTGTCTGAATAAAAGGTTGATTAAAAAAAAAACGTTATGCCGACATTTGTTGTTTTGGGGGACACCAACTCATAAAAACGTAAAACACACACACACACACACACACACACACACACATATATATATATATATATATATATATATATATATATATATATATATATATATATATATATATATATATATATATATATATATATATATATATTGTCATATAAAGCAGTTAACCAAATGTCAGATTTTTATGTTTTGATTGACGAATATAAATACAAGGGTTAGGGCTAGTGAACGAATAACTTCCTAAAGTGATTCGTTCTTTTTTCAGTGCATATGACTTCAACCATTAAGTGCCAGTAAATCGCATTGAAGCTGGTGCTACCTCGCCGTAAATCAAAACGAAGAAGAAAATATCGTAACTTCCCGTTCACGAACGAGTCGTGAATTGCATTTCCCGTTCACCAACTGAACGGATCTGTGAGTGAACGAGTCAGTGAGTGAGTGATTTGCATTTTCAGTTCATCGCGTGAACACGGATCAGTGAGGGAACGAATCCTGACTTTCGCGTTCGCGAACGAGTTAATTGGTGAACTGCCTTCCCGTGCATCAACGGATCAGTCAGTGAATGTGTTGCGTCTCCTGGCGTGAACCATAAGCCAGAATGTAGATTTACGATTTGCCAAGGAAAGAAAGAACCACTCACCGAAACACCACTTCTTTTATGCACGTTTTCTCCAAGCTAATGGCTAACTTTATTGCATGAAGGGATGCGCCATTATGCAACAACGGGGAGATTATGCTTCTCTTTGGGTAATCTTGATTTTATAACACTTGTAGTATCGTAATTTTCGGACTATAAGTCGCGTTTTTTTTCCATAGTTTGGGTGGGGGGGCGACTTATACTCAGGAGCGACTTATATGTGAATTTTTTCACAAATTTTCAAAATTCAAAAATCCGTGATGTAGTAAAAGCGCGATAAACGAACAGCGATGTAGCAAGGGATTACTGTCATTTGACCTGCAAGTGACGTTAGCAGCGCGGCGGTTGTTTACATAAGGACAAAGGATTCTATCACGGGATGACAACGATGACGAAGGGCCCCACGTTTGAAGGATTTAATGATTTGGAGTGACACAAGGTTTGAAAAATGTATTTATGTTATAGTTATTTGATATATTTTATTTCGTGTAGCAACTTGTATATGTTTTTTATCGTTACAGTTCAGTAGTTGTTGGCTCGTTGAACTCTTGTGATGCACATCACTCGTACAAAACAATGCATACGACCGCAATCTGACATGTCAAAACAGCTGACTGGTTACTGACACGGGCTCTTGCTTGGTAAGAGCTTAGTTCGATCCCAGGTGCGAGAAAATGGTTGAATGTGCGTTTATTGTGCAGTTAACCCTCTATTTATTTATTCTTTTTTTTTTTTTTTTACCTCGTTTAGTGTACTTATTGAAGTGTCCATGAGGTGTACCTACACATGTTGTCATATCCATCCATCCATCCATCCATCCATCCATCCATCCATCCATCCATCCATCCATCCATCCATCCATCCATCCATCCATCCATCCATCCATCCATTTTCTGAACCGCTTATGGGGTTGACCACGGGGGTCGCGGGCGTGCTGGAGCCTATCCCATCCGTCATCGGGCAGTAGGCGGGGGACACCCTGAACCGGTTGCCAGCCACAGAGACAAACAACCATTCGCACTCGCACTCACACCTAGAGACAATTTGGAGTGATCATTCAGCCTACCAAGCATGTTTTTGGGATGTGGGAGGAAACCGGAGTGCCCGGAGAAAACCCACGCGGGCTCGGGGAGAACATGCAAACTCCGCACAGGGAGGGCCGGAGGTGGAATCGAACCCGCACCCTCCTAACTGTGAGGCGCAGGTGTTACCCAGTGCGCCACCGAGCCGCTTGTCATATCCTTATACGATATTATCAGTTAACCAAATGTCTGATTTTTATGTTTTAATTGGCGAATATAAAAACAAGGAATAAAAACACCAGACAAGTTTTAACATAAATGATTATAAAAATAATATTAATAAAAGTAAATTTAAAACCAGCAATCGAATGTGAAATTGCAGTAGATATATTGGATAACAATATTTAGGCGTATATATGCATACACGTTATTTTAAAACTACTACAAGTGTTATAAAATCAAGATTACCCAAAGAGAAGCATAATCTCCCCGTTGTTGCATAACAGCGCATCCCTTCATGCAATAAAGTTAGCCATTAGCTTGGAGAAAACATGCATAAAAGAAGTGGTGTTTCAGTGAGTGGTTCTTTCTTTTCTTGGCAAATCGTAAATCTACATTCTGGCTTACATAGTTCTTGCCAGGAGACGCAACACATTCACTGACTGATCCGTTGATGCACGGGAAGGCAGTTCACCCATTAACTCGTTCGAGAACGGGAAAGTCAGGATTCGTTCTCTCACTGATCCGTGTTCACGCGATGAACTGGAAATGCAAATCACTCACTCACTGACTCGTTCACTCACAGATCCGTTCAGTTGGTGAACGGGAAATGCAATTCACAACTCGTTCATGAACGGGAAGTTACGTCATTTTCTTCTTTGTTTTGATTTACGGCGAGGTGGCACCAGCTTCTATGCGCCTTACCGGCACCTACTGGTTGACGTCATATGAACTGAAAAAAGTGATTCGTTCACTCTAGTTCACTGAAAACAAAATCTTTCTTTTGAACGAATTGTTCACTCACGAGCCAACACTAACAGCAACACACACATGAACTGAGTATGTGCCGATGTCACAACATGAAATCTCAAGATTCTCCGATTTGCCACGCATGCACGATTAGCAAGTGCCTGACCAGGCCTTGCGCTAACTGACCTGTGGTTTGGCGATCCTGTTTAAAATGCGCTCGGTATTTAATGTTGGACAATTTCCCACGGCACAGCTGAACATCTCTCACGGCACACCAGTGTGCCGCGGCACACTGGTTGGGAAACACTGCTCTAATCAGTACTCCATCGATTTGCCCTGCTGCTTAATCAGTATATTAATATGTGTGATAAGTACGCAAATACATAGTATGTATGTTTTTTTTCTATCTATTCATTTTTGCCCTTTTCTTTGTCCAATTGAAAATGATCTAAGTTACCAGATGTTCTATAAAGATGATGCATTTTCAGAAAGCGTTTAGTGCTTGGGAATGTGAAGATCTATCAAATGAACATGCATCTTCTGCTCAGGTGTGGTTCCAGAACCGGCGGGCCAAATGGAGAAAGAGGGAGCGTTTTGGTCAAATGCAGCAGGTTCGAACGCACTTCTCCACAACTTACGAGCTGCCTCTGCTGACACGTCCTGAGAGTTACGCACAGGTAGTGTAACATTAAATGTGGATACATTTATAAATTCATTCATTCATTCATTCATTCATTCATTCATTCATCAGAATAATTGAATAATTATTTTACAAGTGGCCCTGGGGTTAAGATAGTCCTGATATATGATTATATGGTTGCGAATGTCATGCTGCGTTAAGGCCATATATTTTCTCATTTAAATACATTTATGGCTTTGGTGTTGTGTTTTTAGTTGTACACTTTATTTACTCACAACATTAAGTTAAGTTAGTTTATTAAGTTTATTAAGTTTAAGTTAGTTTATTAAGTTTATTGTTGATTCTCAAAATACAATCAGAAGAATATCCTAAAATGTAACAGAAGCAGTACAGACTAAAGATATTTGACAAAATAAAGGAAACACTCAATTAAATTCCAGGAAACAGATATTATACTAAAGTTTCTAAATGTAACTTCTGGGCCATGTGCACTGTTTTACCAGTCCAGGATTATTGGATCTCATAACTGTAGCATAGTATATGTTTTATTTCTTTTTGCTTCAGATTCAGAACCCATCCTGGATTAGCGGCAGCAGCGCAGCGTCACCTGTGCCAGGCTGCGTGGTGCCCTGTGACACGGTGACCCCATGCATGACCCCTCACCCCCACTCAGCCAGCGGGGTGTCCGAGTTCCTGGGTGTTCCCAGCCCCGGAGGTCACATGGGCCAAGCTCACATGGGCAGCCTGTTCGGAGGATCTCCCGGCATGGCTACGGGGCTCAACGCGTATGATCTCAACATGGACCCTGACCGCAAGTCCTCGAGTATCGCCTCTCTGCGTATGAAGGCTAAAGAGCACAGTGCAGCCATATCTTGGGCCTCATGATGTGTCAAAGCCAAAGGGGACGATCTTTATCTCCCTGTTGATGTCCGAGCCAGCCTGGAGTGGGCTGAAGGCACACAAATAAAAATCTACAGGCAACAGTGACTACCTTCATGAAGGCTGCTGACAAATGCAAATGATGAAGCAATTATTCAGAATGACTTGAAGTGGACTTTGTGGAGTGGGAGACAACTCTGTGCCGTTAGAGTGCAGTATTGGTGTTTTTTGTTTTGTTTTTTTAACTACTTCATGCACTTATTTTGCTAAAATACAGGAAGGTTTGTTTGTACAGTGCTTTCAGTGAGTTCGGGTGCTCTTTTATTCTTACTTCACTATTTAAAATTTGCTTCAAAATCAAGTATCTAGACAGGCTAAATTTCAGATTTAATTTAAAACAGTAGCAACAACAGCTCCCTCGTGTATGATTTTGAATGTTTTTAAACAAGTGTGGATTTCAGAGATTATCATCTTATAAAACCATCAAGCTACAGGAACAAATATGTTGCGTTGGACGGTGGGGCCTCATTCACTTGGTTTTGTTCTATATTATTTTAGTTTTTTTTTTCTTTTTTCTATATTTTAACCATCAACGGTGTCAGGAAACGTACATACTTGTCGCACAGAGTGACATCAATCACAACATAGCAACATAAATTTAAGAGACTAATGGGACTTCATAGGAAATATTACAGCAAAGAAAGTTTGGGGGTTGAGTTTCCCTTTAAAGAGTTGTAATACAAGCATGGCCTTAAATGTTATGTTGCTTTCTACTACTTTTTTTTTTTTTGATGTCATTGGACAGCAATGCACAGAAACTGAGCTTTGTTGCGCCCCTCTTGAAGAATCAGGTTCTTCCACAACAAAGACATTTAAGTATGCATCTTAGCTTTCAGTTCAGAGCAGCTCCCTTCCAAGTCTCCTCTATGCTTGTTTACATCCATCTAATACAGATGCTTCAAGTCCACTGTGGGAAGTCTTATTATTCCCCCAGATGCCTGAGGACAGAAATAGCAGATAACGTTTGCGCTCCTAAATCACTGACACAATGTCAGGTTATGTTCCTTTGTTCGCAAAGATCGCATGACGCCGATACCTTGTTGAAGAGCTTTGGGCACAGTAACCGTTGAAAATTGCCGAAATAGGAACCACATTCTCGGCAGGTGAAAGAAGTGTAGTGCAGGCTATAATCTGTCAGCAGAGCACGTCACACCGGACTTGTTCAAATCACATCCAGTTTTACCCCTTGGTCCAAATCCAAGGCATATGCAGGACATAATCCGGACTGTATAGTCCATATATCAAAAGTGAGAGGATTGGCTTGGATATGTGGACATGGGGGCCCCCTTCGCTTGCTGAGGGCTTGGGCGGAGAGGCTTTCTGCTGTGTTCCGGTGTTCTGGGAAAAGGACAGTGCACACAGCTGTGCTCAGGGGCTAAATGCAAAACAAACATGCCTCACACATGCTTCCCCCTCAGCTGTCATGTCTCTGCTTTCAAAGATCCCCCCCCAACTCCCCTCACGCCGATGCTCTTCGCTTGGCCCTTTGCACAACGTGTCCACAGGTCCAAATCTGCAGAGCCATCACAGAGTTCTCTGGCTCAGGGTCGAGGCGCAGCCAACCCAGGAAATATTTTTAATTAACACTGAGCCCTGGGGAGCCAGCGGGATCTTGTGTCAGGACAGACACACCCGACTGTCTTTGGGCTGCACAGCATCCACAAACAATGTGGACATAAGGTTATGTTTTAATGCATACTCATGTTTGCAATCATCCTGTTTATGGTGGATCAACACGTATACCCCAAAAGGGAATATAGAACATGAGTTGATGGGTAATACCATGCCCCCACTTAGTCTCCTTTTCAAATACTACTGAAGTCATTCAATCAGTACAGGAGTATTTGTGTTATAACTTGTTTTCATGTGTGCAGGAGTCTTGGAGATGATCCGGTCTTTTTTGCTTATCAAGTATTTGTGTTGGTTCCCCTTCTATAGGAATTGATGGCTTTTAAGCCATCATTGCAAGCAAGATGTGTGATGTTTTTGTGTGATTAAAGGTCAATAAGTTATTGTACTTCTTTTTTTAAGAGGTGATCTGCAAATGGAACATTTAATACACTTTGCAATAACTGCATAAGAATAAACGGCAAAAAAGAAGTTTAGAATAATGCTCAATTCCCACTCTCTTTTTTCTCCAGTGTTGAGGAAATCCCCGAATCTTGAAAGTGCTGGTGGATAACATTGTATACCTGCATTTTGTTTCAATACACCAAATACTGTCTCATCCCAAGATCCTTTCAGTACTTTGAAGGGACACAAGTCATGAAATGAGGTTGCACAGCTGGCAAGAGCATGATCCGAAATGAAGATGACAAAAATACGTAGTGCAGTCTTTTGAACTGCTGACATTGAACAGGGCGGATTAGGCAGCCTATATTAACAACAGGTGACAGGCTGTGGCGGCGAGGGCGGGGACAATGTCATGAAGGCTGATTTGGTCTTTCACAGATTCCAAGTACAGGCAGATATTAAAATATAAATAAAATATGCCTAGTTTTTCAACAATTACATACACAATGGAGAAGAATGGGGAGATAACTTAAGCTGACTTGTTTTGGGAGTTTTCATTTTATTTTATAATACAAAGTTAGAATACGCACCAATGACCTCACGGATATCAAAACCAAACATTGCAAGGCAACAGTAACATAATAAAATCTGTAACATCTAATGAATAAAGGATATAAAAGGACATTCAGACACAAAACTCAACCAGATAAATAACATTGCATCAACAATTATACACCAGTTCAGAACATGTCCATACTGTATTCAGTGTTACCTTGCTCATTGCGGTTCAGATATTGAGACTTCACTCTTTTGAGGGTTTTCGTTTGTCTGAACAATAGGTGTCTATGTATGCCCTGCAACTGAGTGGCGACTAGTTCAGGGTGTGGGCCGCCTTTGACCATAGTGAGCGGGGATAGGCTTCAGCACCCCCCGCAAACCTGAACAGAATAAGTGGCGTTGGGACGGGATGAAAAAGAAAAAGTTGACTTCTACTTCACGGTTTTTGCCTATTGGCATTTTGGGGACATAACGCCTGTAATAAACGTGGGACTAGTGATGAACACACGACCAATTTGACATCACATGCACAAAAAAAAAAACCTAGTAGCTCAACATACTAGATTTTTAAAAGCAGTTTAGTCTGGTAACTTGTCTTATCTGCATGAAGCTAACAGAAAAATTAACTATCGGCAAAAAATGACATTTTTTTTTTTACTTCCCAACCCACCAAATTGTTTCAACATGTAAAATGTGGAAAATCAAATAGCTCTACAAATCATTCTTGGAAATTCATAAATGATCCCATATTAACAAGAGATCAGTCAAAGATCTCACATTAGTCATGATTTTAACACATTAGAAAAAAACCCAACCCAAAAGCAATTCATTTAAATTAATGTAAAAGCGGTGAGGGGAACATAAAATCAGAGTGCAGGTCAACAAGACATGATGTCAGAAAAGTCAAGTGCATCTCTGCTGACGCTGTGGTGAGCTCTAAATGCAGATGACATGCGGGTCAGAGGCTGCCGATGTTGGGGAAGCTCTTGAGCTTCTCTGGGAAGTCGTCTTTGTAGAGAACTGGGTCGGCCCGGTGCTCCACCACCTTCAGAGGCATGGTGCCGAAAACTGATGCAAACTTGTTGATGCACTCCGATCTAGTGAGGAAAACAAAAACATTTGGATTGCAAGTGTGCATGTGATGCAATTTGGTATATGTTTCTTCAAAGTTGAACTTGTAGTCAAATCAAGTCAAATTTATTTATATAGCCCTTAATCACAAAAACTTCTCAAAGGGCTTTACATGGCTACAGTTGACAATTATTCCTGACATCTCCAGATCTTAACCCTCGGGAGGGGAAGGAAAAACTCACAAATCCCAAACTGGGGAAAAATGCGAAATCTTGAGAAGAGACCGCAAATGGGAGGATACCCCTTCTCGGACGACCAGGCTGCAATGGATGTCGAGTGGGCAATGTTTAACACACAATAAAAAATAAGGTAATGTAGATGTGTATTTAATCAGAAGAAGAGCTGCAGGAAGACACCCTCAGTCATCATGTCAGCGCCTGGGGAAAGGTGGTCCACCTCAGATCTCGTCTCATGTAGTGAATGGATTTGGATGAGAAATGCTGTCAAGCTCCTCAATTTACTTTAACATGGTCCTTGGCAACAAGATGGAACCAAAATAAACTGACTGTATATATACAGGGCTAAGTAATGATAGCATGAGCATAAAAAGAGCAAATGGGTAATTTTGTTTTTCTGCGAATAACAAAAGACGTGCCCCCCCCCCCCAATAAAAAAGTAAATTGGCTAATGCAAATTTGCGGCGGCTCATTGTTGTGTCCATACAATCAAACAAATGAGCATTCAATTCAGAGTTGGCTAATTGCATTACCTCTCCACCATATGAGTCTGATCCAGGGACAGTCCATCGATGGCTGTACACTCAGGACACTTGAACTTCTTCCTGGGAGTCACCTAAACAAAATCACACCCCCAAATGTCAATCGAGTTTCTAGCTAACAATCGGTCCTGCCTGTTGAAACAAGCCTGAATGCATGTGCAGTGGGAAGAGCGTTGCCTGAGCAGCGATGATGTACAGCTTGGCCTCGGCCAGTGGATTTGTGTTTGCAGTGAAAGACACTAAGAAGCCGTGTGAGACATGGTGCGACAGGGTGAAGGCGTAGGTTGGGTGCGTGCATATTGTGATTTGGTAGCAGTATGCGAGTGTTTCTGTAAGCTTCGAGGGGGAGTTTGACCCTGCCGCTGATAAGGGAGGTTAAGAAAGGACTTGGGGCCCTACACCTGAATGAGGGAGGCCATGCAGTGAAGTGTCGGGGTGACAACTGATGGGACCCAGAGATGTCGGTCCGCTCTGTCTGTCTTCACTTCCACCCCACTTTTTTTATGAGCTAAGAGCCCCCAAACTAGCTGATGAGATGAATGTACCTTAATGGGGGCTTTGCCAGTAATGTTGGCCACAAGAAAGTTCATGGCAATATCTTCACAGTTCATGTGTGCGTCAACCCAGTTCTTGATGTCTCCAGGCATCTTGTATGTGTACAGGTAGTTGAAGTACTGCAACAAAAAGAGGCCCATGAAAATGCCGATTAAAAAGAAAAAAGTGGTCACCGGATGACCCAAGAGTACATAGGTGGGCGTCGCTGCATTAGACTTTGCTTCGAAGCAGCAACTCCGTCAGCTGATAGGAGGTGTGATAACCTTGCCCGACCTGCAACGTTCTGCTCATCCATCAACGTAATCTTGCCTTATAACCTTCAACTGCTCCCCCTACTCCAACCAAATGTCATTTAGTCGCCAGTTAAAATGAAAAACATCCTTCCCAAAACAAGTTACATACGCGTCAGCATTTCTATCATCATTTTCATTACGATGCTAAAACAAAAGTTTGAGTAAAAGTGGAAACTACCTTATGATAAAAGGCAGCGCCCGTTAGAACCATGGAGACCTCATTGGTCCATTCTGACTCGTACTTCCACTTTCCCATTTCATGGTCCCACAAGTGCAGTCGGCCTGGATAACCCACAAGCCTGTCAGGGAACTCCCTCCATACCTGTTGGAGTAGTCAGGACAGAAGCTCAAATCAACAAAGATTGAAGGACGACTTAGTCAAGTATGAATATTAGGATAGACATAATCATTTAGAGTCTGAAGGCTACAAATACTAGGTACTTCCTTCCTTAGAGGTCAACTATACAACACAGTCAGTCAAAAATATTTATGTTCGTAGTTTATGCCAGCACTATGCCATGTTGTTTCAGTGCTGGAATTTTAAGTTTGTTTTGTTAGACTGATTACAAAGACAATAACATCAACATTTAAATAGTTCTAACCAAATCAGGATTCTTTGTTCTAAATTGTATTGTGGCAAGCTTAAGTAAATTGTACCGCTAAGTGGGAACCAGGTTTTTAACAGAAAGGCAAAGGGCAAGGAAAACTGGTGTAAGGCTGAATATAAGTGTAGCAATATTGAGTGGCTTTATAATGAACTAAACTATTATGCTTGAAACTTATAGCCAGTGAGTGTCAACTCTTTTACTGTGCTGCTTCTAATTCCGTGTAATTCTCCTTAAACTGGCTACAATTTTATGAAATTGCTTCTAAATGCAGACAGGTGAGGGCAGGGGACATTTGTAGGCTCTGAGCCCGTCATCATTCCTCACTCATCAAACACAAGCAGCGGGCAGTCAAAGCCTTGTTATATGACTCCAATCTTCTCCGGTAACTTTAATGCCTGAGATCACCAGGAAGTAGTTCCTGGCTCTTACGGAGGTCAGTAGAAACATGGGAAACAATTGGTGTAGGTTGTTTGGAACTTGCTCACCTCATAGCCAAACTGCAGTTCATCAGATGTCAACATGATGATGTCATCATCGATGGCCAACACCGCTTCAGTCTCAATTTCATCGTAGGGGAAAAAACGGTTACTCAGCTTGTTCTCTTTGGTGCGCACAACTTTGAGAGGCACGCCAACCTTAGGCCAAAGAGATTCTGACAAGGAAAAAAACAAAGACTCATTTGGTAACAATAATTATCTAATAAAATCACTTTTACGGAAGAGAACAGTGTCTGTGTTAATGCCATGAACCTTAATAGTCTATGATAATGACGCACCAGCCTCGACACGTTCACGCACAAATATCACTGTACAGATTTGAATGCAACACTTGCACAAACGTTGATCCTGAAACATAGCAGATGAGCTTTCTTGGTGTTAACCACACAGACATGACATTTTACTGCAGCATCTTCTATGTAGAGACCCATCAATAGGCCTCGTCAGAACTCAGCACGGGTACAATTTTGCTCTAACTGCTTTTAAGCAATTAGCGAGTGTGTTTTTTATTTATATATTGCTCATTACAACTGTGCTCAAAGAGTGCAAGCTTTAAGATGTTTAATGACACACTAGTTGGAGTTCACTGTGTGCGTTAAGATGTGACACACTAGTTGGAGTTCACTGTGAAAGTAAACACACAACACAAAGAATTCCAAAATGGATAATGGCTGGACGAATGGATATTTAATCTGTTTGTTTTAGATACTTTGCCAGCTTAAGGTTTGCAATGAAAAGTTTATTGCCCGGCTATCGGTAATTAGCATTAGACATTAGAAGAGGAATTTGCGTTCAAATCTCATAAAAATTCCCATATGCCAATGTCATATCTCTAATTTGTGAAAATGAGTCATATTACCTAAATTGGCAATTTTGTTCTCTCTTTATCTTCCAAGTCATTGTATCTCCAGAAATAAAAGTTTTCCTGAACCAGAATGTAAATGCTCAATTTGAGTAGGTATTGTTAATAAAAAAATAAAAATAACAAAAAATCGGATTTGACGCCTAATTCTGAAAATAGTAACAGTATATGTTTGACTTAATAACAGGATAGGAATCCTATCTTATCGTACAGAATAAGAAGCTAATTTCTTGTATAGAATAGGTGAAATATCCGAAAATAACAAATCCGTGTAAAGTAATTTCAACACTCAAGCCATTAAACTTCCCATGTACTTGAGACCTGAGAGTCCCCTCATTACTTCTAATGGGTCACGCCACTCCAGCCAGGCGCCGCTGACGCCTCTGATGAAAAGGAAACACGCAGCCACGAGAAAGCACTTCAAAGTCTTCTCACTACTTCATTATACAGTATTAGTCAACTCACGGTTGATTTGATTTCTGGTCAAGATCAGAAATGGTGCCAATAGGAGAGTAAGACAGCTTAATGCTACTTTGCTATTTGTACTGCCACGCTAACAAACATTAGAGGTGGAAGAAATCATGAGTTTCTGGTGAAAAATGACAAATACAGCAGTCTGCTGCTGACTTAGATCAGCCATGAAATCCAGACTCATTGCTATGCCAGCGATTAAGTATGGTTAAAGTGTCATCAAGGAAATTTAAGTACATTTCCAAGGCAGGGGAAATCTAAGCAAACTGACAACGAAATGAAATAAATCGTCGAAGAGCGGACCTGATGTTTGGAAAACAAACAAACATTTTTTTAAATAAATGCTTGCAATTTAGTACCAGGGTCCTGGGCGCCTGCTGCTGAGGTCGCACTTTTTTTCTGTTAAATATTTCTTTGGCACTATGTTTGTCATTTCCTGGCTGTTGTATTTCTATGTTTTGAGTTACTAGATAAAAAAAAAAAAAAAAATAAATAAATTACATTGCTGCCAGTGGTGGCCTATTACGTCAGTGTTTTGTGTAGTTCTGGGAATCGTATTCATGTTTTTACAGAGTGAAAACATAAACACGTTTCATTCAGAAATATTTCACATTATAAACATACAATCTTGCAGCCTGGCCCAAATGAGACATTGATGCCAGTTTGGCCGAAGAAATGCAAAAACTCTGATTCTCAGGAAAGCTTGACGTCATTAGCAGGCCCGCAGGACACCAATGGACCAATTGCATTTGGTACTGGCACTGTCAGTTGCACGTGTGTTAACGGCTCTATGTGGTTCTGGTTATTCAAAAGTGATTTAAGGCTGAATGTAAACAAACGATGGTCCCTCCGTGCATCTTCCGCTGTATAAGAGGGATGTTGTGCACGAAGGATACGTCACAGCAAATAAACAAATTTGATCGGACCGCTCATTATAAACCAAGGCTCAGCTATGGTGTGGCTTTTCAGGCTTGGCTCAGATATTAACATTATATTAGGTGTCCGCATGAAACGTGACATTCGCGCTGATATGGTAAACGTGGCAAGCAGTTTACTTGTTCATACACATTTCTGTACTGTAACCTAACGTGAATACACTCACCCTCAGGAGGACTCTTGTTCTGATTGTTCCAAACCACCAGCAACTTAGCCAAGCTAGGAACTTTTGAAATTTCTGTGATGACTCGGAAAAGGCTCTCGACTCGATCGTAGGTCAGCACCACTGCTGTGAACCCAGGTGCTCTTGGTGGGATAAGTGGCAAGAATAAGGGACTGTTTACACTGGACCACTTCTGGATGAGACAAAAGGCAAAGACACATACAAGCAACACAGTTAACACACATTTGTAAACATATTTGGCAGCAAAAGCTCCTATAGTGTAACACGCACGGCAAGGCTCAATTGTAACAGGTTTCAAATGATGGATTCTCTGAGCACGCAACAATGTCTCATGAGGGCTAACAGGCTGGGCAAAGAGCATTGGCCCAGTCCATCATATAAACCTTACAGAAGCAAGAGATCATGACGTGAAGACTAGATATGAATTTACAACAAGGCTGACTGTCCCCTCTTAAATATCTACACGCTTTGTGGTGCTCGAGTGTTCGGGCCGAGAACGGGACGCAAGAAATGAGATGATGTTGACATGTGGAAATCAAGTGAAGTGAGTTTGCCAGGTAGTTAACGACAACTGTCGGACGACCTTCAAAGTTGTCTTTCATTGCTCCCCATTAAAATGGCCTATAAAATGTGGGACTTTCACTGACCCCAACAGGTGAGCTTTCCAAGTTACCAAAAACAGATCATTATCATAAACATCACTTTGACACGGAAAGTTACATTGTCCAACAATACAAATTTATATGATATTCCAACAAAGACAGGGATCACATCAAACTGAAAGTGTTCCGCCTCAGTTGCAGTGAAAATTTGTCAAAAAAGGACAATAAATCTGTGGCATTCTTGAAGTCCATATAAAGTTTGATTCTACGATAATATGGGACCTTCCACAACATTAAGCCAAGTCAAAGACAGCCACAAACCTTTTATACAACATCCGTTACCCATGCACCAGTAAAAATTCCCTTTGCTGGCGAGTGGAAACTTCCCTGTGGTTGTTCTCACATTGTCAAGCAAATAGAGTGAGAGACAATTAAAGTAACACATATACAACACACACATTTAATACAAAAACACTTAAGTCATTCGTCAAACTAAATAAATATAGATTAACAACTTCAGACAGACGTAACAGCTGAATAGTCTTTCCTGATTCATGTTTTTTTTTTTTTTTAAATCTTAGAAATTGATTTTCACATTAAATGAGACAAACTACATTATTGAGAGGATACTAGCTCTTTTTCGAAACATTTTCGGCTAACCTCGAGCTACCCAACAGAGAAAGTAGGCCTTATGCTCAAAAAGCAAGAAGGTTTGGACAAAAGGTCTTAACATATGGCGGGCGCAGTGTCAGTATTATGGCAGTATTTTTTTAATTTTTTTTTTATTGTTTGGCTTGCTTTCAGCATTCATCTACAAATCAATATAAGGCAGAATAATTTTTATGAAAAACTAACAGCAAACCAAAACGTGCACTCCTCACTTTTGAGATGGTTATCAATGCGGAAAAAGTCTCAATTTACTCCACGGCTTAATTGATAGCCAAAACACCGTTGTATAGACCAAAACATCTTAAAGTCTGAGAGGCCTCGGCCTTAAAAGTAAACCCTTTACTCACAAGTCCCAAACAAAAAGCAGCCTGTCCTTCATTCTGAAAACCCAGCATAACAGCACCAGTAATTCTGGAAAATGTGCTTTCAATTACCAGCCTAAAAGACTACATGAGGTGAGGGGGTGGGAGCTCTGGCTGATTTATTTTGTGTTCTGTTCAAGTTCTTCTCACCATTTACTCACGGAATTGATCCCTGAAACACTTCACCTCCAATCTCTGACTGGATCGACCAAAAATCTTTACGTCCAGACAATTAACCTCTAAGTTGGACTCGGGTTGGGGTTCCGAATGAAGTGGAAAATAAAGGGCAAATGTCATGCAAAGGCAGCAATTCTCTACTGAACAACTAATAATTCCATAGAAAGTTATGTGAACAGCACAGTCCTGTACACCTGATAGACTTGGTTCTAAGCACTGAGAAAAACGCACACGTTTTCTCACATTCATGACTCTCTGTGCTGACTTAAGACAAAGATATGGCTGCATTGCCAAGATGTGCGCAGCCACAAACTTTCATGACCACATGAATGCTAAGAACCCACCCTATCATTCACAAACAGACTGCCTCAGACATACAAGAACTTTTTCTCCCACCACAATACAGGCATCCCCTTCATTTAGCACCACTGCTTAGACTTAGGTGTATATCAAAGTCTAATGCACTGCTTGTGTGGTACAAAATAAATATAACAGTGTATGTATGATGCAGAATGTAGTCCAATGGCCCTTAGCTGGTTCACAGAAGCGATCAACTGTGATCCATCTGCATGTGTAAGCAGGTATAACCTATGTTATATCAATTATGTTATGATCAGATTTATTGTTTCTTGTTTAATTTGCTGAAAGTTCCCACTTGGCCTCCCCCCCTCCCAAGTTGATGTATTATCCTGTGTTCTTAATTTTCCGTGTTCATAATTTAAAATAAAATAATAAAAAATCAGTAGTAATCTAGATATAATCCATATTTTTTTCCATATTATTTAACGATATAGAGAAGCTGATTTTTTTAATGTGCAAATATTTACATATAAATATTTTTCAAATTTACTGTTTTGACAAACTGACATAATAATAAAGCGCCATATTATTAAAATCTAGTCTAGATAATCTAGGTAATTGAGACATAATTTATATTTTCTTCCTGTTATTTACCCATATGGAGAAGCAGATTTTCTTTAATGCGCAAACATGTTTACATATAAATATTTTTTAAATTTACTGTTTTGACAAACTAACATAATAATAAAGCTCCATATAATTAATATGCCAAAACATATTTACTCAAATTCACGAACATAAAAACATAGTTAGTGGAAGATTTTTATGCTTGATTGATTCCTGACTTCTGATAGAGCCCAGCGAGTCTGCTATAATTTGGGTGGAAAAGGGTGAGTTTGAAATTCTACAGTCCAGATCAAAACTTGAAGAAGAAGAAGAGATAGAAGAGAAATGAAAAGAAAGAAACAAAGTAAGAGGAGAAAAAGAAACCCCAAGGAAACAAAAAAAAAAAAACGGAATGTCAAAAAATTTCCTCAGGATGCACCAAGTTTAAAGACTTTGGCTGTAGGTATCAAGGTTCAAAGTCAACGTAAACCATCAAAAACAAATGGAAGAACAACAGTGACATGGCCGAGAAGCTCCTCTAAAATGATGAAAAGCCAAAGAAAATCGGACAGAGATGCTGCCAAGAGGCCTACAGCAACATTAAAGTCATCAGAATATTTTTGGCAAGCACTAACTGTTTACCACATGTGACAATGATTTCTATTCTTCATTCTACAAAGAAAAAAAATCTCTTGGTTTTATTTCAAAAACACTCTCTTACACAAGCGTGTGCGTGTGTGTGTGTGTGTGTGTGTGTGTGTGTGTGTGTGTGTGTGTGTGTGTGTGTGTGTGTGTCCTATGGTTAGATGAGCTCGAGTTTGAATTTATCTATTTCATTCACGGCAGATTACGAAAATATGAGACCGTATGTAAAGTGATGCATGGTGACAGAAGTGTCATGTTGGGGCAATTTTTCTAAAACTGGGTCTTGAGTCACAACTCACAATGGAGTAATTTTGGCTCAGAAGACTTCAAACATCAGAGTAGTTGGGCACTAAAAATTAAGTATCTGGAAGAACGCCGACAAGACATTTGAGCTTTCGGCATGACAGTGATCTAAAGCATACAAGGAAACTGACAAAGAATATTTTCACTAGAAAACAATTTTTGGGGGAGAAAACAGAAAATCAGCAAAGTGAGTTGATGAGGGCTGAGCACAGGAAATGCTCCGCCATCTTACAGCTTTGGAGTGTCTTAGCAAATATTGCAGTCACTGTTTCAAAATGAGCATGGAAAAAAAAAAAATCTGTAATGAATCAAGTAGTCTAGTTATAGCACGGAAAATGTGCTTGAAAAAAATAAAATCCACATTCTTTGCTTGAATCAATATTTACATTTAGGCCCATCTTATCACAATGCATGTAAACATCAAGATTGCACAGTTACATACCACAACAGTTGGATTGTTCCACTGCTCATATGTATTTGCGGCATATGGGTAGATGCGGTCATTGATGATCTGGAGCGTAGTCAAACCAATGGCCTTCATGGAGCTGAAATAGGCTTCCCAGAACCAGCGTGCCTGCAAACAAAAACGGAACGCTTCAAATTTTATGACAAAAAGATCACTAGTGGTATCCCAATTGCATAGATGTTTTTTCTCCTCAAATCAAATACATATATATACAACTCATTACATGGTACAGTAGTTTGCACATGACGAAGGAAAAAAACCAAAGGGTGAACATTTTTTTCCGATTACAAGTTTTTAAGGTCCTCTTCCCCTGCATTTTTAAAGAAAGGCAAGCAATAAATTAATGTGTATTATAATAAACAAAAATTATTATCCATCAATAATATACTTTTAATATTATACTTTTATAGGTCAGACTTGTGCTAAAATAAAGGCGACGGAACCATGAATTATATGATATATCTACTTCAATTAGTGGTGTTACTTTGCACTGTTTTGCTTTCACAACAACAACATTAACAAGTCAGCGAGTCATAAATCTCATTACAATGTTAATGCAAACCGATATGCGGTTTCATAAAACAATATGTTACATGTGGACTGGACAGCCTCTGCAATTTGAGAAATGCATTCTACGACATTGGGATGTCAACAGCCATGTTGTCAAAATTAACTACACGACTCCAATGGCCTCTTAACGTTCACCTTCCATGGTTATAAATACCAATGAAGATATACCAACAGACCTTTGACCCTAGCTACTACCTAAAGCCTTGTGGATCAAATATCCTTTAAAACCGAATTTTTGGCTAATTGCCTCAGATCATTTCACTTTTAAATATGTTGATGTTGACAGGGAGAGCCTGAAACTAGAATGTTGTTGTCATAGATAAATCAGTGTGCGGGATTCCAGC
Source organism: Syngnathus scovelli (assembly GCF_024217435.2). Taxonomy (NCBI): domain Eukaryota; kingdom Metazoa; phylum Chordata; class Actinopteri; order Syngnathiformes; family Syngnathidae; genus Syngnathus; species Syngnathus scovelli. The sequence continues at coordinate 9,410,126 of NC_090850.1, read as the reverse complement.
CAATATTATACTGAAGCTAAATTAAGAAAAAGAGAAAAAGAATGACTATTAGTCTTTCTGTTCTACTATTAAAAAGCTGTGCTTTAGTGCTAAATATAAAAGAATGCCTTGTTATCTAGAAGTAGTACTGACCAAATATGGTGATTTTATAGCACTATAGAAATGTCAAAATAATTGCCAGTGGAATTACAGGAATACTGTTTTAATATTTCCATTTAATACTAAACATGAACTGATGATTAATCAATAACAATTATAACAGATATTCTTATATTCATATAATTGTATATCTGTTCAATTGTGCATACACTAAATTAAAAAGGCGTACAAAAAAAGGTGTTGGGCTGTTTTGTACAAACAAAAAGAAAAAAGGATCAGTTCGACCCAACTTCTTGGGTCGGTCCGACTTTTCAACTTCTTGGGTCGGTCCGACTTTTCAACCAAAATTGGGTTGTTTTTAACCCAGCATTTTAAGAGTGTAATTAAGGGTCGGAATTTGAGTGATAACAATTTCAATTAAATTTTGGCATTACCTCAGCAAAAAAATCCTATTGATTTTGCAGATTCTTGACCAACACTGAAGTTGCAGTTACTATTAAAAGAGGTCAAGGTTTGTCTTTGTTGTCTCAGTGTTAAATAAAGATGGCTAATTTTATCTGGTCACCATGTGAGTATGGTGCTGTATCATTTAACATGTTAAATACATCTTTTACTTTTAAAGACTGGCGAGGAAAATCCAAAAAGACTTTCAAATCTCCTGGGGGAATCCCAACACTTCATAAATCAGCTGGTGATGAAAGTTTTCTTTTCTAACTGGGAGGAGGATGTAAGAAAACTGTGCTGGCCTGAGGGAATGACCCTCAGCCCTCCAGCTCCCCCATTGCTGCACAAATTTTACGTGCTGGAATGAAAAAGACCCCCCCCCCACACACACACACACACAATTGCAACATTTAATAAACAACTTACCTTTTCTTCCTTATTTAGAACATTGAACAGTCGATAAATCATAATGATTAATAAAAAGAAATTCATGAATTAAGATGCGCATGCAAACACACACACACACACAAACACACACACACACACACACACACACACACACACACACGCACACACGCACACACACACACACACACGCACACACACACACACACACACACACACGCACACACGCACAAAACTCATTGCAAACATTGTTAATAAAGAGTTACGGGTAGTAGCGAACCAAAGCACGAAGTTCAAGAGCCCCCTCTCTTTAACCATTTAAATCATTAGAGAAGAGGTCAAAGTCATGAGCAGAAACAGTTGGGAGTACAGAAGTCTTTGTTTAAGTCTACTTGTCAAGTATGTGACAGATGACTGCACCTATAGCGCAGATCTGCTAGCCACTGAGTGAGCCGTGGCGAGAACCAGGCAATCATTAGTGATTTGGACTTACTTAATCAAAAACAGCAGCCAAACCGCATGTCAGCTGCTCACTGGGAATAATGTTGTGCTACACATTAATTAACACTTGACTTTTACCTGTGGTCTAATGCCTAAATACACTCATTTCTTTTGTTCCAACTCAGCGTATTTAAAAATTGACATTTTGATTTAAAAAGAAAATCTGTTTTCAATCAAACAGCTTCCATTTCTGATGCGCACAAATTAAAGTTAACTCAAAATTTTTTAAAATTAAGTGATAGGCATCTGTCGCGAGGAACAAGAATTTACCGGTATTGGCTTGAAATGATATATTTTGCCTATTCCTACATACATGACAACTGATGACTGACAACAACTAACCACAAGATGATAATGAATCTTTCCAAAGAAAAGCAATTTTGGTCACCAATACAAATGAAGTGTAAACAACTTCTATTAAATTGTTTCCTAATATTACATAATTTAAAAAGTAAAAACCTATGTGTCAAACATTTAGGCACATTTTCCGGTGCTATTGAATAAGAAAAATTTGTCCAAAAATGTAAATACATTTCCATGTAGCTTCGACAAATCTAATAACAGCTTCAGTCCCGAGACTTGTGAGCCCTCTGCTGGTAAAATTGATAAACTGCAACCATAACAATGCCCAAAATGGAATTTAAAATATGACTAGCAATTCCTTTGCATTGGAATTAAGATGTACACTGTTTCGTTAAGAAACTGGAGAAAGCACTGAGGATTTCACATATCCAATTAACAGACGCTTCAGATGGAAGCTGCTATGCAAGTTAGAACAGATATTTGCAGTTGGGGGGAAAAAAGGTTGTTTTTATGCGTTTGACAGGTGACAGTTTATTGAGTTATTCTCAGTTAACATGGGCCTTGGACAGCAAAATCTTGCCATGTTTCAGATTTTTTTAGATATATTTTGACACCCAACTCACACGGCCCATACTATTAAAAAGAGTACCAGTAGTTTCTGGTGTAATTGGTGAATGGATCAAAGTTGACATGAGGGAATGAAGAGCAGCAAATCTCTTGTTTATTGTGGTGGATACGAATGGAGACATTAGATCAGATGTCTGCTATTCATTTGTGTGGACAAGAAGAATTAAACTGAAAATGTGGTACTAATATCAGTCAGACTTTCTGCTTTGGTATTTAAAGCAACAATATGCAGTGAGTCATTTTTTAATAGCTTTAAACTCATGGTGATGGTACGGCGAAGTGACAGTGAGCGTAGTCACCGTCAGTGGCATAGGTAAGAACCTGTTAAACGAGGCAGGTCACCTCGTGTTGTGTTAGCGCCAGCTTAAGTTCAAAGTTGTTTGCGTCCATTCGCTAAAGCAGATGCCTATCACTAGTATGACACACTGCCTGTCTTGAGTTTTCATTTTCCCTTACTCTGTGAAAATGCAGCTAAATAGAAAGCAAATATGTCAAAAACCACTGTGACAGTTACCTGTCTCTGCATCTCCTCCACTTGTCTGTGCGGAATACTCTTCAAAATGGTGTACATCTCGGAGAGCTTCTCCTCTGGGATAACCACCGATGCTCTGTGCCAGATAACCGACACGACGTAAGTGAGTTGAGTCAAGTTCTTTCATGGTTAATGGAAGATGGTCTGAATTAATCTGACCTTTTCCAGTCAAGAACTTCAGAAAAAGGGAGGATGTAGGAGTCAGCAAGGATGACAGGGACGCAACCAGCTTGCAGCACATCACTGAGAGTAGCCTGACCTAAGCGTGCGCCCCTCAACACCACACAAAAGGAGGATTCCTGCAGACATTGGACAAGCATCATCACCGTGTTTCACATTGACAACTTTCATCTTAAAATCTTTGCATGCAGCTGTATTTACCTGCAGGATCTGCGGGTAGTCAAACACCTGTCCCTTGTGACAACGCTTTCGAGCAGAGGTAGCTCCCTGAGAGAGGTTGCTACACTTGTCCAGAAGGAGTAGAGCCTCGCCATTTTCTTCCTTCAGGCGTTCAAGTTCAGCCCGATATTCACGGTGAATGGCTGTCTGAGATGACAGGATGAAGTAGCGGCGAGGCCTGGAGGAATGAAGACCAGACTCTGAGAATGATTTATCGCAACTACATCACACAACTGCCCCACATTGGCTCAAGATGAAAACTTTACCTCATGGCAGGGTTTATTCACTAAAATGTTTAAGCCATGTGTCAATATAGGTACTCGGAGTGCTCATGTTCATGGTTATCCACGAACCCAAATCATTTTGCATTAAGGCGTTAGATTTTCTGGTCATTTTTCCTGTTCTTGCATCCAATGATTAGCTTGATCTTTGAATCATACTGAACAACTGCATATATTTCACGAAGAGAACCGTAAACTGAGGCACTGCGTACGGTTGCAATGACCTCACCCAGGCTGTCTCTCGGGTAGCTCAACATCAGCAGAGAGGGGGCTGTAAACTGGGATGCTGATGTCGTAACCTTGTCTGTACGTCCATGTGGAGAAACCCCCTCCAGCCAAGAGCGCTCTGAAAAAAAAAAGACCAATCAGTCTTGACTGGAACACTTGAAAAAAAAAAACACAAAGGATTTTAACAGAACTTACTAACAAAATGCCTGCAAAATTGCTCTTTAGGTTACTATCCCTTACATGATTTATGGCCAAGTGCAACTTTGAGTGATGAAGTACTTTTGGTATTCCATTCAACTCAAAATGCAAAGGCAATGCACTGAAGTCCGTCTACACCTGGTTCCAATAAAGTTTCATGCCAAATGGACTCTGGATGAGCTCAGGATATTCCTTACATCTAAAGATATTGTTCATCGTCTCACATTAAACCACCAACCATCCCTTTAATGTAGCGGATATCTATTTGTAGCTATTTGTAAATATATAATTCACCTCCTGGAAATAATTTTTTACATGTGTGTTCTGCTTCGACCGTGTGATCTAGCCAAAATGTCGAGGTCCACACAATCAATCATTTTTGGGGCGCTGTGCCACCTACCTCACGGTCCATTTATAAGATGTCTGTTTTCAAACACAATATCTTGACTGAAGTAGGAGGTCATCCGAGGATGACCCCCCCCCTTCCGCTCAACATAAAAACACATTTAACTTTTTTGCTTATGTTGCACCTCCCAACATGCACTTTGCTTTTCCCTCTAACTCACAAATTGCTTTGTTTGTTCATGACAAATGCTTAAGTAAAGGTTTATTGTTTTCATTTTGTCTTCTACCAGTGCTGCTGAAAATATGATTATACATTTATAAAAAAGAAAGATTGTTTCTGAACAAGCTACCTGTCTCTGGGTACATCCAAAGCAGTGTTGTAGTCTGGTGGGCCCCCTGGCAGCATGTTAAAAAGGAGATGATTCATCCCCTTGTTCCACCTTAAAAAATACATAAATAATAAAAACATAAAAAGACTACTTGATGCAATGATAGATTTACATTATCAAGTTAAAAGAGAAAATCAAATTAATTGATTCACAAAACAATTAAATGCAAGTGTTACTGTCCTATCAAGACAAAAACATTTGAGTGTTGCTCTTGGAGCATGGCCCAAGTTAAATACGAAACACTTCCTTGCTTGAAAGAAAGGAGAAGGTTGATTTTATCCAATAGCACTGGACAGTGGGCTTTGAATGCTATACGATACTAATTAATCACAATCTTCAAGTTTGCCTTGTCTTATTTCAACTGTAATCCTTTCGATAAAGAGAAGATGACGTCGAGGGCAACGAAGAAGATGACGACGATGACATAGCAAGAGGAACAGCAAAAGGAGCAGCTGTCATGGCTGCCAACGTTTGAGTGACTCTCGAACTGCCAAGTCATTGAAGCTCAAAACAAACGCTGACAACACCCGCAAAACCAAACGGGGTCTTGAGTGTTAAGGAGTAACAATACAATCCGAGACCAACAACATGTGCTCCGAATTGAGGGTTTATTTGAAATGCTCGAAACACGCCCTGAAGCCTCGGCACATTTCATACCATCACAACTTGCCCAGTAAAGATGATTTTGATTCAGAAGAATTTAATTACGAGACATTTACCTGGGTAGCATTGCCAAAGCTTGGGCAGTCTCTTTGATTCGCAGGGAGTTCTGATTCAGGACATCAGTCGATGGGATAAAAAGACAAGCCCTGTTGACATCATCAGTGTAAAAGTCACTGTCCGAAATGGCACTGAGAAGGTCATTATATTCTCGAGAAAGTCCAGTGCTGCTGATGGGAACTCCAAGTTCATCAACATATCTCTGCAGCGGGTAGATGTAAACCTAAACAAGAAAAACATAAGAGCAAGATTGAGTCATATAAATGTGGGGTGGATGTGTTTCTCAGGGATTATACCTTAATTCGGTTCTTAGGGTTGTAGCCACATTTATACACATCAAAACAAGTGTGCATGCGACAGCCAAGGTCTCCCCTCTCAGGAATAGGACTGGAGACTTGGAGGCGCACCAGAGGAGCATCTTGAGCACTGTGTTTGTCTACGGTCAACTCAGCTGTGGACTCAAAGGAGTGAGGCCAGAACTGAAACATCCCAGTGGCAATGAGGCCAAGCAACACCACGGAAAAGAGTGTGATATAGTATATACGATGCTTGATTTTCATCCGCGGGATCAGAGGAGGTCCCCGGGAGCTGTATTTGCCAGATGCATACATGGCTGCCTCCTGACTGTCTGCCCAGCCTCTGTAATGACAGTGACAAATATACATTACGTGTGCTGCTAAATAAAGGTTTGTGAAAACGCCTTCAAATAATCATGTCATCAATCTGTAGTCTATTGTACAGTACTAGTTCTCCAGGCACACCCAGAAAGCCATCTAACCTGCTTTTCCCCGAGTTTTGTCAATTGATCTTCGGATTGCTTTTTGAACAAATGTCCAAGTCGTGATATTTAAAAGTAGGACCTGCTCTACGTCATTATTAGTGGCTTATACCTGTAGTTGAATGCTCACTTTGGAAAACCATTTTGTGGCGGATACACACATACATAACTTGATAATACATTTTATAATACAAGTTTACTCCTATACATTTTGTCACTCCTTACTGTGAGACGATCGCGCCTGCTTGTATTCTTTATATTCTTTTACATAAAGCGCTACGAAAAAACACGTTATGTATGGATATGGCAATACAGATATCACACAATTGACTATTTTATTATGTTAGATTTTAGACATGATTATGAATCTGAAAGCTGACGTAGAAAATATAGCTAGTTACATTAGCTTACTAAAGTCATCTTAAAATAAAGCTACCAACAAGAAAAAATATCACAATTGTCTAATTAAGTGTAGACTGCGTCGATGCGTGTTTTACTTACCAAGACGTTCAACAAATGAAATGTTGACTTCCGTGTTAATTCATGATAGCATGCTAGTTTAGCAAAACAACCGACGGGGCCAACCGGAAAACTTTCGTCACTTCCTGTGCACCGCGGATTTCTTCCCTGAGGTGCAGCCACGAGAGAGAGGCTCCCTCTAGCGGCTGCACCAGTGGAGAGAAGTAACAAGGTGTCCAGCATCGACGTTCTTCTACTTACCTTACCAATATAGGCGTGAGGTCAACGTACATGTAAAGGTCAAATCGGTAGGCCAGTCAGAGAGCGGGGGACTAATTTTTATATAATTATAATGTAATAATAAAATAATGATTAGAATATAATTACACCTACATTTGTCTAATACAATGCGAGTACTCACCTCCGCTGGGTGCTTGGATTCTACAAGCTTTTGACTTTACATATTGCTTAGCTCCGTTGACTTTATCTTTCTACAGAGTAGTAATGTATTAAAAGAAACAGGAACATGACCATGTTTTTTTAATTTATTCCATAACGGGCAAGTTCAGTAAGAGGAGGGATCACATACATTCCCATTGGGGGTAGGAAGTAAACCAGATAAACATGAAGACAGACATTGATGCAAATATTCCTCTTTCTTTATGGAACATTTTGTAAAATCTTCCAAGAGTTTCAATAAATAACTTACAGATCATATATTTCTTGTGTTATATGTCAATATTGATATTTTAAATATATAGCTATCTTCTTTTTGTTATACTGTTGTTCTCTATGAGGCTATTGGAAGTATTCTTTTTAGCCATCTGCATAAATAATACACACAGGGGATGGTGCTGTACACATCATGGCCAAACAGTGCTTTGACTGGTTGCAGGCTTCATTGCTGAATGGGTTTAGAACCCAAGAGTATTTGTGAGAGGGAAGAGGGGCTGGCAAGATGATCTGTGCAGTGACAGATTGTAAACTGGCAAGATGTGAGATATGCTGTGAGTTACAACTCTTGTTCCAAGCAGATCACGTTGATGACTCTAGCCTAGGCATTCCACCAACGGTCATTCTGCAGAATGTCTCATCACAATGGAACATTCGTAAATGTGCCGTGGCCGAATGTTAAATACTTTCCCCCTTGGACAGGAAAAAAAGCATAAATGCACAACTTCTGGGAAACCTCTTAAAAAAATACCCCCCAAAAAAGATTCAAGATAAAGAATAAAAAAAACACCAACATCAGTCTGTTGCAAGGGCATTAAAGATATTACCATCAAATACAGCAATAAAAGTGAAACCATTTATCGTAATAAATAACACAAGTAGTAAACCACCCGTTCACCTGTTATACCCTCGGTGATATGGAAGATTGTTTGCCACGTGTAGAATTGACACCGGCTCATTTATCCATGAAGTCCAACCCAGAGGAAGAGCGGGGTGAACTCCATTAAAGGGAAGCAAACACCTGATGTCCATCATGTCTGAGAGCACCTTGAGAACAAGTGATGAGAAGCCTGGTTTGGATTTCTTTGACATGATGGCAGCATTTGTCCTACTGAAACTGCAAAAAAACAAAAACAAAAAAAGACACGAGAACGGTACCGTCTCTAGGTAAGAAAGAAAATTATGAGCGAGGTGGTTATTGCGGCTTGAAGGTTGACACAAATGAGCAGTGGTAACAGGAAAGCCATGCCGGTGTTTTCCCTGTGGTGTGTAACAGTCTCCATGGGAATGATAGGGCTGGGACATAAACATAGCTCTTTGTGTTCAAATAAAGCAATAAACATATACAAAAGTACATCTGAGAAATACATTTGGCAATATCAAGGTATTTAGCAAAGAGGGGTACTAAGCAAACATGATTTACCTAATTGTCAATCCAAGTGGCTTAGTTACAAAACCCTCTTTGAAAAGAAAGACAAAAGAACTTTCATGCACTGTAAAGAGTAACCAAAAAGGCTTAAAAACATCCATAAGCGTCTGTAATAACGTCACAATCAGCTAATGTTTTAAGACACGACTTCAACCACCCACACCATCTTTTTCTTGACACCAACTCCGTATAGACCTGAGGAACATTGTGTCACGTCTTCACACTTCTACTAACCGACATATTTCACATTCCTGAATGAGCAATGAAAAATAAAATGCAGAAAGAAAATATGCTGCTGAGGGTGCAGGAAGGAGGAGAGCACATCAACCCAACCTAAGATGATGCAAACTAGCTTCTTCTACAGTGTTAGCTTTTGAATCCCTGCAAAGTTAACGTACGACTCTCTCTTTTGTAGAGTCAAGTCAGGGGATGAACATATGCTGAAATGTACCATGACATTGTTTTGGAACGATATTTGTGAAGCTACAGTTGTTCATTTCCACCCAAAAGCAGCACAGCCCCCTGGCATGCAGAGAGGTATCTTCTTTGTAGTCATTGCAATAGTGCGAAAATGCTAGAAGCATCCTTTAAGAGGGGGGAGGACACCTGAAGAATGGAAATTGTTTGTGAGTCGGCAAGTCAAGCTTTGTCCTTATGTGACTACATACATTCCATGACCATCGCATGCACATACTGTGATTTTTTTTAATTTTTTTTTTTTTTATTTAAATCTTGGGTGTCTGTCACTTCAATTGGAGTAAACAGTTGTTTGAAGTTAGAAGACTACACCATAGAGGACAGAGTGTTCTCCTCAGGACAGTGGATAGGGAGAGATGTCCGTAGAGATTCGATGGCGGGAGGGGCACCCTCACCGGGTGAAAGGTCATTGAGTTCCTCAGATGATGAAAGAGGAAAGGAAGGTGACAAGGAGATGCCCGAAGAGGGGTCAGCAGATCCAGCAAAAGTGCGTGGGGGTTTGGGGACCAAGTTGGGCTCCAATGTTGCCCTGGCCAGAAGCCGCTTGTCATCCGGTTCATCTGCCAAACACTCCACGTGGCCTAGAGAGCCGCGTCCCGACTCCGACTCCCCATCAGACAGATCCATTGGAGGTGAACTGCTGCCATCTAGTTTAAATAGAGAGTCCAAGTACTGGGCAAACTCCAGCACTGTTCGGCTGGGGTTCCCATTTGATAGCTGGGGTGGCGGCGGGGAAGTTTCCCGTCCAGTCTCCGTGCCAAACTCCCACTGTTCTTTGTCGCCATCCATTGCTCTCGAAGCAATTTGTGGACTGCGGGGAGCGTCAGGGGTGCTACCTGGGCTGTAGATGCCCGGCATCTCTTCCACATCAGGGTCAATTTTAGAGTAGATGTTAGACTCTGTGTCAAAAGGCTGAGGGGAATAATGTCCACTGTAGCGAGGTGTGGCAGGGGAAAGCTCTATCGAGTACTCTGGATTACACACAGGGTCCAGTGGCGTAAAGAAAGGCCCGATCTCCCCCATGTGTTCTGGTGTGGCCTGGCAGAGGCAGTCAGCTGCCAGCAGTTCAGTGCGAGAGCTGAGAGATGGATTCTCTTCAGGAATCGGGGCATCCAAAGGGAACGGGAGGCTACTAAGCATCGGAGAACCTCTAAGTGCAGCAGAGGAGCGCCTGGAATCCAGGCTGTAGACCGATTCAGCGTCTGACAGGCTTTCCATGACAGCCAACGGAGCTTTGCGGTCCCTAAGCTCCACAGTCAGGCGCTCCCGTGCTCCACGCAACACTACGGGCACTGGAGGAGGAGCGCACTCAGAGAAACCATCCAGAGATATTTCGGACTGGGCACAGGAACTAGAGGAGAGGATGAGAAAGGATAGGAGTGACAGGGAAGTAGGACTCGCAAGGTGAGATTGGCATCAAGAAAATATCAACTACAATTGGGAGGGTTTTAAGAAGGGAAAATGGGCGATGGTTTTAAAACATATACAATATGGACAAAGGTCTTGGGACATAACACTTGGTCAAGGAGGAGTGGGACTTGCCCAAATGACTCTGAATGTCAAATGCTACAGCAGACTTGCGAGATTTGGAGCATTTCTGTGTTTCCAACAAAGGCCCTTTGAGTGACCACAATGACAAACTAGAAAAGAATTTGAGAGACTCTTATTGGTTTTTTGGATTCAGAAATTCCAAGAGACATTTCAAACATTTGCATGGGACACTCGAAGGTGTTTATTTCCATTTCCACTTCCTATTGGTGTAATTGTCTCAATACATTTGTCCATATGACGTGTTTGCATACATCAAATTAAGTAAGCACCAGGGAGAAACACTGACAGGGGGAGGTCAGCATCCCACTGGGTGCTTCTAAAGCCGAAGAGGTAACATCTACTACTTCTATCAGAACACAGAACCGGAGGGGGACGTGGAGAGAACTGAATACTACCGTACGTTGTAACTGCACTGTGGTCAGACAGCGTGCATGAGAGAATGATGCACATTATGAAGGGTTAAGTGATTACATGCTTTCCTTACCGTAATAATGTTTTTTGTCTTTTTTGTTAACCAAACAAAACAGACAAGAATTAAAAGTTTGAGAAAACAAAAGTAGAAATTAGTAGCAGTCTTAATGCCAGTTTGAGAATACGTTATAAATAAACATACTTTATGGTGTTTACTGAAACTATTTAGAACCCATGTTAAGATATTGTGCTAGGAAATCGTTTTTTCCTCAAATATCTAGATCAAAAGGTCGCTTTGGTTTAAAAAAAAAAAATTTTTGCTCCCATTTTTTACTCCCATATACGTTGTTAGCTGTGAGCCTTTCACAATTTTGTTCTCTTGATTGTATTTAAAACTGTTTCACGACAAAGTTGTACAAACATTTCAATGATCATGTGATTTTGTTTCGTTTTATGTTAATTAGCACCATTAGTGAGTGTGGTAGAAAATGCCTTGCTCGCAGACATTACATAGAAAAAGTCGGAAAACTAACAGATTTAATTGAATGTTTAATTTCTGGAGACCCTGCGACTTGTATAGAAACAAGTCAATTTTTCAAAATAAAATAAATTCCTGGCATCACAGGAAATTATTTAAATATTGATTCAACATGGAACAAAAACCCAATTAACTAGCAATAAACTGCCAACTCACAAAAATAAATATTGTAATCTTACATCACTTCCAGCAGGTTATAAAGGACATTGATTATTTTAGACCGCAACACATCCACTCCGGTGCTCAATACTGACCGAACACTACTGTTTCTGCGGTGGTGGTGGGTCGTAGCCATCGGCTGCTGTGCTGGTGCAGATGCAGCCATGAACACATTCTCAGCGTTCAAGTCGACTTCTGTCGGGCTCACCATGATCTTGGCTGCAGACAGCAGAGCCGTCTTTCCCTTGTTGTAGTTCTCCAGTACCTGTTACAAACACAGCGGTATACTCGTGACTAGGAGCATGGCCAAAAAAAAAAAAAAAAAAAGATCGTACTAAAGTCAGAGAAAAGGCAAGGATACACATTATGGAAGTGCACAAAAACATCAGCTATCACTCAACTAACACGATTTTTATGTAACTCCACAATAAATACAGGACCCATTATAATGAAGTATTGTTAAAATTCATAATGTACTTTATGGTATCCTAAGCTCAATGAGCCTGGAATAAATTCTCGCAGAGTTGACAGATTTTCTAAACAAATACAAAAAGTGGAATCAGTGATTTTCACTTTACCTGGATAGTTTGTGTATGCAATCTTTCTATATTTAACTGCAGATACTGTAAAAGATCTATCGTGATAGTACATAGTGGTTGAGATAAATGTAAGTGCGAGCTAAAGGTGAGCTTACACCTACTCCAACTGACATTAAACACCCACAGTGGAGTCATGGCTGCCTGAGGAAGATTCACACTTTGAGAGGAAATAGCAGTCCGTATGATTGTAGGGTATGCAACTTAGAAAACACAAGACAATCACATGAGTACAGCAATTACACACACATTTGTGGTTGGCTTTAATGGGTTAGAGCACATGCTGGAGACACATTAGGTTCAAAGAAATGACTGGACATGCAAATGGGACAACACAATAAAAAATGATGGAAAGAAAGGTTTGAATGAGAGGTAAAATATCAGTCAAGGAGCATGTTTGCGAATAAAGGGAGGATCATTTGTACACTGGTGGCTACCGCCGATGGCTTGCTCATGGCAAGACTGCTGCTGTGCTGCCAAGAGCACAACACGGTCAGAAATACAAAAAGGCACAAAAACGGTCTGAAAGCAGATCAAATTAATTGACAACTTCATGCAGAGACAAACTTTTACATCTGCAATCCATTTAGTTACAGTAGATCTGCTTCGGTAATGTACATGCACATGACGACAGAATTACTAAACAGATGCATAGTCATCGTTTCGTCTGATTATAAATGGCTCCCACTGTTTCAAATCAGGGAAAAAAAGAGAATGAAATGACGGAGTAGTAGCAGCTTAAACAGTAATTGTAAATGTGTGACTCTGAGTTTTGAAAATACTGAGACAATTCAGTTCCCCGGAAGGAAGGAAGGAAGGAAGGAAGGAAGGAAGGAAGGAAGGAAGGAAGGAAGGAAGGAAGGGAGGGAGGGAGGGAGGGAGGGAGGGAGGGAGGGAGGGAGGGAGGGAGAAAAGTGTCTTGAGGGAAAGTAAGAGATGAGGAAGAAGGCACAGTCTGTGTGAAAAGGCATCACCATGGAAGCTTTGTGAACACAAAAGAAAATGTGTTAGCAGGAAGAAGTGGGGGAGTTCCATGTCACAGCACTTGAGCAGAGGCACAGAAAGGAGCCAAAAACAAAAAAAACACACACAATTTAAGTTGTTAGCGGGTTTTACGCTCTACATAAGCTTGATGTAGTGTACAGATGAGTCACTTCTCCAACTGCAATTTCTAAGAGTCATTTGCTCACTGGAATGCAGCTATAATTTCTTTTCTTCCTCTGGAGACCTTGCCTAGACTTGTTGCCTCCAGCCACAACTTTGTATGTGCAAAGGAGCCAAAATAAAGGCATCAGAAGGCAAAGATGTCTCGCTGAATAATCTTGATCCTTTCAATGGTAGAAACATGATAAATTTGACAGTGTTATGGGAAAATGGTTTCATTCAAATGATTAGCATTTCGACATTCATTTTCGCAGCTCTGTGTATGTTGACGTGCACTGTTAAACACAGGTTGAATGAAAATCCTTAATGCTCAAAGACATAAAAGACAAAAAGGTCAATCGTAACGTTGGACACCATGCAACTACAGACTTCCTCTTGTTGTTAAGGCTTATGTGATGTTCCGATCTTGATAGTATATCTTGTCTTGGGACTCATTGGGTAAAAATGCAGGAGTGGGAATTGCAGTTATGCAACGGATGGTGAAATGTAAGTCTGGTTGGGTTTGTGGTGAAATGCATGTATTGTCTTCAACTGAAAGAGTTGATGACTGGTGGTGAGAGGGATTAATAGCATCCGTAAAAGGAGATGAAAAGATGGTAGGGAGAGACAGTGGTTCAGCTCTGTGAGGGAGGTATTGCAAAATGGGTCTTTATAGGTGGTCATAAGGTGCGTCATGGGCAATAATGTTAAACTCCACTTCCAGAGTCGCCTGCTCAGACACACGACAACCTGGTTCCAGCACCTGCGGACACACCAGAGGTTTCGCATACAATCACATAGTGCTACGCTTCCATAGAAGTCTTTAAACAGATGTGCCATCACCCAAACCAACCATCACCTCATATTTAACTCCACAGGTATAAGAAAGGGCAAACCCCAGAGTGGTTTCTTCCCATGCAAACAATACCTTCATACCAGGACAAAGTATCAAATATTGCCAGAGGACACCATAGAACCAACCGGAATAGAAGGAAGGGCTCCCCATGCTTTGCTAGGAGAGCAATGTGAATGAAATACAATGACAGGAAAGATGAAGATGAACAATGGATAATTCACACATTCAATTCAACTGAATTTAAAGCACATCAGTGATTTTGGGGATACCAATGAATGGCGAGTTTTTTTTACGCTCTATAGTCGGATACATTTCTGCGATTGCTTGAACATAAAATCTATATAATAATCTAATATTGTAAATTAATTCTAATACTAGAATACATCTTTATTTGTATTGTAACACATAATCAGTCAGTCTTGAATTAAAATTACCCCTCAAAGAGACAAAGAAGTCTCGATAGAAAATGATTACATAAAAATTGGGCTCTGTACTCACATGTGATACTCAAATATGCTGCATCTTTAAGTGCATTCAAACTTTGAATAGCGGTAATAGTAATTAGTACTCTCAAAATGTTTTTTTTCTTTGTTGGAGACCATCAAAGATTCTCTCCACTCAATAATTTGGTAATTATAACAATGAAATCCCAGCACCACACCAACAAAGACAACTGAATCAGCATGCAGAGGATGAAAACAGACCTTGTTTAGACCCTCCATCACCATGTGAGGCATGTGTTCATTCAGCATGGCAGGCGAAATGATGACCTCATTGAAGGCCTTGTTGTCCCCCCAAAGAGCCGAGTACGTTGGCTCTTCTTGACCACAGCTACAGGAGAGAGTGAGAGAGAAACCGTTTTGTAATCAATAAGACAAAGTCAACACATTGACTGGACATTGATCATTGTTTTTCTAGTCAACATTGGTGAGGAATGAATGAAGATAACAAGATGAGAATGTTACATACTATTCACAAAAAAAAGAGGTATAATGAAAAAAATAAAAAAATAAAAAAATTAAAGAAACAGTGAGTGGACTTAAGTATGACACAAAATGAAAAGATGCACAAATCAGAAATCATCTTTCTCATTCTCACCAGGTTTCTGGAGGATGGTTGTGAACCACGTGGATGATGCGACCAGGAGGGTAGAGGGGAGTCGAGGCTGAGAGGGCGATGCTGAGGTCACTTGGATGGAGCCACAGGCGACTGGGAGGTGCTGCTTGCTGAGACGGAGGATCCTCCTCCTCCAGTGGAAGTTCCGACTTTGGGACGCATTTAGTACCTCCCACGATGATCCTCCACTGTGGCAATACAAACTCATTATCTCAGTTTTGTGGAATAGTACATTTTGTCTTGGGCAGGGGCTTCTGAATTTTATGCAGTACGTGAAACAATGTTTGCAAATCAATGATGATACAGGAAGAGGTGTACCTTTGGCTTGTTACTTTTTTGTAGAACTTCAAGCAGATGGCGACGAAAGCCCTCTAGTTGTGACAGGCCCAGTCTGGAAGACAACACCCACAAATGACTGTGACAAGTTCATGACTCTAAAGAATGGATTTACAATGCACAAATGAAGGGGATACCTTGGTACTAGATCTTTTCCTAATACTACAGAGGTGACAAACTCTTTGGAGTACTCCATGGCATCCTCACTGGTTGAGAAGAAGGGAAATAAATCATGCAGAACACACTGATTACGCATTAACATTTATCAAATTGAATCAAATGCATTTCCAAATAACAGCATGGAGAGACAAACTTCTCCCACGGCTGTGGTTGTTTTTAAAGTGCTATATAAATGAAGTTGAGTTTAATTCAGAAATCTATCCTTGGCTCCTCTTGCATCTTAACCGCTACTTGACGTTAGCACACAGGTAAAAACACCCAAGATTGACTAAGAGCAAACATTGGACGATTCTACGGTGGCATTCTACGAGCCTTGATCCAAATTTCATTGAACATCTGTGAAAGAGCAGAAAAAAAATGAGAAAACACTTGGCGCAGGTTGCTTATGAAGAGTGGATCAATTGAACACCTGCTGAGAGGTGCAGCAGTCTCACTGAATTTAAGTAATTGCCTCAAAAGATTGAAATATTGAAAGATGAATTATTAACTTAAGGGTACCATCATTTTTTGTCCAGACCTGTATTATGAGTTTTATTTTAAATTAACGATTCTACTGAAACAATTTTCAAAAACAACGTATGATTTTAACATTTTCAAAAACAATGTATGATTTTAACTGGTTAATTTGTATCATGTTTCTTAACTTATTACTATGATTAGTATTTTCTTTCTCTTTAATTTTGTCTACATGTGTATGTGTTATGTGCAAAAAAGATGGGCAGAGGGAATGGGGGGGGCTTACCTAAGAAGGCCACCAGGAGGGGAGTAAGAGTAGCAGTGAAGTGTGGGATACTGAGGTCTCAGCAGGAAGGAGAGAATTGCAGCAGTCCCAGCACCAAGAGAATGGCCTACTATCACCAGTCCATAATGCATGGTGCCCTTGTTCTGTGAGAGATGGCTCCAATCATCACACTGGCACACTAATATGGGCTGAAATATTTGCCACCAAACTCTGAATAGTTTTAATAATTATACATTGAAATTAGAATTGCACAGCAAAACAGAATATAAAGGATATAACTATAATATGGGTTGCTTAGTTGTATTGAAAAATTGAATCTGGCACTGCAGCTACTTGTGTAATAGTTCTAAAATGATCCTCACTTATTATGCTAATATTACACTGCAAGTATAACCTCGACGATCCATTTTGAGTGGGTTGTCGACACCCAGTAAAAAAAAGTTACACGTATTTGTATTCTGATTCATTTTTTTCTGGAATATAGCGCTCTAGCAGCAAATTAAAGCAACTCAGTAAACAAATACAGTGCAAAAGACGTGAAAGCTTGCAATATGCTTTTGACAGTAAAACGTATTTTAAAAGCCGTGTAAAAATATTTCTGCATGTGTTTTGCAGAGGCTATATTCCAGCGGTTCTTAACCTGGGTTCAATCGAACCCTAGGGGTTCGGTGAGTCGGTCTCAGGGGTTCGAAAGAGCCTCCACTGAGGAGGTCTGAACAAATGTGATTTATTGTGTAAAATCTGATATGCCAGTATGTAATTTGTTGTGAGTTCATGCATTGTTTTGTTCTTTGAACAAGGTGATGTTCAAGCACGGCTCATTTTGTGCACCCGAAAAAAACATCTATGTCTTGAATAAAAAAAAAAAAAAAAAAAAAAAAAAAAAAAAACATTCACTAACGAGGGGTTTGGTGAATGCGCATATGAAACTGGTGGGGTTCGATACTTCTAACAAGGTTAAGAACCACTGCTACGTATATTCAAACAAATTTTGTCACTTCTATCAAAGTGGTGACAACAGTTGAGAAGCACTTATCTAGACAATGCGTGTGAATGCGTCCATGTACCAAGTCTCTGCCAAAAGCTTGTGACAATATCATTTCCTGCTCCAGTTTCTTCTTTATGTACTCTGCTGAGTAAACCATCCCCTAAGACAAAAATTACAGAAGGATTAAATGTGGTGCAAGTACGGGCAAGAATCCTGCTGCACTGAGATTTTATTAAAAGAGAACGACTGTAGTCAATGTACTAGAGCAAAATTGTTTCTCTCTGACCTTGTGTCCAAGCCAGGTCCCTTGCTGCTCCTCCACTGGTAAACGTTCAGAATCCCCTGACAAATCAGTCAAGGCATCCTGATGCCACACAAAAGAAAATATGAGTTGTTTGCCATGAGTCAAGACTGTGACATTTCAATCATAGACTTAAATGCTACAACATTTCCCTTCAGTACTTCAGTGTTACGTAAACAATGGACAGCACATTTATATTGGAGTGCTGCTTTGGTACTATGCATGCACAGTGTGGGAGTTTGTGAACACTGCCTTGAACCTCAGTGCAGATGCAGCGATGAGAGAAGATTAGGGCAACACAGGATTCAAGGTGGTAGAAGTACAAACTGTGCAAAGCTTAAATTCACCTTTAGTGATAATGTCCCTCTGATACTGATGACCACCTTCTTCTTTTCATGATCCACTGCCACAAAAAATGGAGTCTCATAAACCTGGATGGGAATTTGACAGAAAACAGCAGACATGACTATAACAAATAATAAAAAAAAAAATAATTCAATACACCGTCTCTGCGACATAACATCACAGTAATCATTTCAAACCATTTAGCCGGATTGACCTTTAGGCTAAAGTCTATCAGAAAATAGTTACAGTCCGATGGAGTGCTTTTTTTCTTCTTTGGCATCTTGAGATTCAGTCCATGACAATCGAGAAAAAGTGCGACAAAACGCAGTCTCAGTAGACTTCAACACCCACTAAAACGCTCCCCACTTCCCATCTCTCAGCAACTGAACTGGCGATTGAAGTGTTATCAAAACAGATACAAATAACAGGCAAAACTACAAAAGACAGTGAAGCGATTAACATTGCAATGATACAATACCAGGCTTTTTTCTGCATCTAAAATTTTGAGGCTGATCCCACACTTAATTTTGGCTATTAAAACCTCAGGGAAAAAAAAGCACTAGTTCAGGTGTCATTTATAACTGCAATTCTGCTATTAGACCAACAGGATGGCTTAGGCTCTGTCTCACAAACAGTGGGCAGTTGCTCTGATAAATGTCAAAAATATTCCTATTTTAAGGTGAGGTGGCAGCGATGAGAGTCATTAGTAAAGGTGAAGATAATTACAGAAAGTTAAAAGTTTGTATTCATGCTATGAAGAGAAAATGTCATTTGTCAGGTCTAAAAGTACTATATGCCTCATGAGATAGAGTTGAACAAGGCAAGGTTTCAGAACTGGATATGGAGGCAAAGTGAGGTTACTCATTTGAGAAGTGGTAATGTTATAATCATGCCAAGGCGGCATTTGTGACACTGTGACAAGTGACATTCAATCAACATGAATTTCCAAATTTTCCCCAAAACACAGACTTTACAGGTGCTGAACTGCAAATATGTAGGGTCAGACTGTAGTTTTTAATTGTAATATCACCAAACACCACTAGATGGCAGACATGTCTTAGTTGTGCTGTCACTGGATCTTACACTTGTAACGTGAGTAGGCCTAATCATTCTTTTGTGGATTAGGATTGATGTGCATTACAAACATAGGACCTCAATAACATTAAAAGTGAGTTGCTTGTGTGAAAAAAATGCACAAAATGATTTCTTGCACTTCATGTTGGTTTCTTGTTCAGCAGCTTTGCGCCATCCTTGAATGGCAAGTTTTATGAAAAGAGCCTTAAGCACTGGAAGAAATATAAAGTCGTGGTTGTTTTATTGTTTGCTGCAAAGCCTTTGTAGTTGGGTTGGGATAGTGGATCATTCATAGATGCTGTGGCTCTTCTGCAGCACTGATGGAAAACGATGGTCCCCTCAAGCATTTAAATCGCCCATCCCTGAGCTACACATGTACAGAGTCTGAAGTGATTCTTGAATTTTAGCATGTTAAACCTAACGTCTTATAGCATAAGCCTGATTTGTCACACCACAGAATGTATTTCCACTGCGACAGCATCTAGTGATGGCATACTTTACATTTTTCCACCCAGTGCGTGACATTGTATTTGGTGATGTAAGGCGTTTATACAGTTGCTCGCCCATGGAAACTGCCACGAATCCCAAAGCTTACAGTTTTAGTGCCGATGTTAATGCCAGATGAAGTTTGGAATGTTGCAGTGGCTGATTCAGCAGCACACTGGAAACTCTTACACACTGTGCACCTCAGCCTTCCGTGACCTTGGCCTTTAACTTTACAATGTGTGCCATCTGCTTTCTATGCCTCAGTTGCTGTGGTTCCACAACTCCACTTTATTTTACTACATTTAAATGTTTACAATGGTCAATGTCTAGCAGGGACCGGAAAAAATTGTATAATTGAGGAAGTACACTTGAAACGGTAAAATACTCACAGCATCATGGCAGGAAGTGTAGACAATGTGAACCTGCTTGAGATCCCGGTCCAAGAATTGCCTGCGTATGGCCAAAACATTACAACCACAACAATTGTCCTCCTCAACTGTCACTGACTGGGACAAACGTGAGCCAGACACTGATGTGCAGCTGGGGATAGAAGGGAAATCAGGACATACAAAGATTGTAAAACATTAAGTAGGAACAAAAGGAACTGTTGATTAAAAAGGAAGTCACCCCAAAACTTTTTCTCTCATTAATGTTGCAGTTGTATAATATAAACCCACCTGTCTTGTTATACATAGGATGGGACAGCCATTTTTTTCTTGCCGTCGACTGAAAATGACATCACAACTGCCACAACTCGGGTGAGAACCAACCAGTTTTCTGAAGCTGAGCCGTGATGAGACCTGGCAACTGTGATGTCATTTTCAGTCGACAACAAGTGGCAAAGTGTCCGGTCCCTGAGATGGATAAAAGCGGGTGAATTTTGCTGCGTAACTCATAATCTAAAAGCAGACTAGAAAGAACCCAGAATGCTGACGAGTGGGGGCACATACAACATACAGTATAAATATTTTGGTTGTTGACTTCCACTTTAATGTAGGTAAAATACACAATCCCATTGCATTATGTGAAAACTGTGGGTGCATGTTTGAGTGCTTACGGGCAGGTGCTAACAAGGAGGCACAGTCCGCATGCTGGCTTTCTCATCAGGTACATGGGCCAACCATATGCAGCGAGAGCAAAGAGCATGTAGTAGCACACATCCTTGTACATGCCCATCTCAGTCTGCGACAGAAGAATACACGCGTAAGACACATACACAAGGAAAGAGTTATCTTTTTTGGAAAAAAAGAGAATGTTTTAAAATGCTAGCATAGATGCATAGTGTGAATGAAAATATGGTTTTCAGCTTTGGCTTCATGTATTCATCATATATAAGGATTCACCGAATTCTTCAGATCCAGATATCTAGTGTTGCGAGTAACAGGCATCCCAGACAGGAAGGCTAAGATATCGTTGTTGCCCTGTGGAAGGAAGATAACAGAATAACGTTTCAAATCAAGCATTAAAAGGGATCACGTGGAAACGTGACTTGTATGGTAATGAGTCTGCTGCATGCTTACAAAGATTTGGCAGATTGGTCATGAAGTGCTTACTGCACGAGTGATTTTCAATTTTTTACTGTGTTTCACGGGAAAAGTATATAAAAAAAAATCCTTCAAAAGGGAGACGTAAACATGCTATCATACCTGGTCCAGGATAGATGATCTTTTAGACCTCTGTGTCTGACGAAGGAGTACCAAGCCAGCGATAATATCACTAGGCACAATGTCCAGATCTCTGAAGAACTCTGCAAAAAGGCTTGCCACCTCTGAATATGCATCCTGCAGCAGATAAAAGCAGACTTGAGTGCACGGTGTGCTAGGCACAGTATCTTAAATACTACAAACTTAAAAACGGATATAGGGGGGTTCTGGGTTCTCGGAGAGTTCAGTTTCTATGGTTACAAAGTGTCCAGAATGTGTATGTACTAAGTGGTTGTTTTGTCCAGTATTGTGTTATTTACATTGTGGCAATTTTAATATCATTATTGTCATATCTGTAATATTGCTAATCCCAAAAGCAGTTCTATTTAATTAAAGTGAATTAATGTGGCTCACCGATTGTGTGTCCTGGGCTCTTGTGCAGCACATAAAGAATTTCAGCCTCCTGCTCCAGCTGCTGGCCTGGCCTTCCTCAAGTCTGTGTCTAAATATAGAGGAAAAAAGAAATAAAACACACATACATGAGAATAGGGATATGAATGTGAATGATGTGTCAAAATAAAGAGGTTTGTTAGTACCTTAGAGTGTATGTCGTAAGGTTTCGTTGACGCCGGCGAGTTGCTTTCAGTTTGACAAATGTCCGACCGGTGGGATCGAAAGTGCACATAAGTGTAATGCAGACACTCAATATCACGAGCCAGTTGCACGCAACAATCCCTAAAACACAATAACATTTCAAATCAAGCACAATATATCCCACGATCCAATTTAAATATGTGTGTGGACAGAAACATACATCAAATGAATTTAAGTTGGTAAGGTTATGCTTCAACAGACCTTCACAACCCCCCAGAAAATCATGAATTCGTTCAAATTGAAAGATGATTAAATGTTTATCCAAGTTGATACATATACGTATGCATTCAAACAAATATGCGTTGGCGGTTGAGGCAGATGATGAACGACTACAAATATACGCATTCCATTGAGAATTGATTATACCATTTTAACCGTGTCATTGACGATCTACTTAAAGCCCTTGTGTGACTCACCCAAAGCTAGATTTTTGGCGGTGACATCAGAGCACGGCTGGTAATACTGAACAAGCCAGGCAATTCCCACGACTGCATATACGAGCTCTACCAGGAGAATGGCTGCAGCGAAAAAAATAAATCACACAAAGTACAAAATATCACAAACATATTGTACATATACTATATATATATATATATATATATATATATATATATATATATATACACATATATATATATACACACACACACGCGCGCACACACACACACACACACACACACACACACACACACACACAGACACACACACACACACACACACACACACACACACACACACACACACACACACACACACACACACACACACACACACACACACACACACACACACACACACACACACACACACACACACACATATATCTTAAAGTAGGCAGCTTACCTAGTCGGATATAGATGACATACTGCACAGCTTCCCTGGGCTGTGTGTATAGGATGCTGCCTCTCATACTCAACCACATGATGGCGCTCTCACAGATAAGGCAGCTGACTAAGATGCCCATGTACCCTCGACCATGGTCCACCAGTGTTATAGAACAGGACTGGTCAGAGCCATAGGGAAGGCCGAACAAAACGACGGAGAGAACGACCAGCCTGAAAATAACAGTACAATTAGGTATCGTCAAGAACCCCCTCCACCCTCTGTTTTTAATGGAATTGTTCTGTGACAGAGATCAACTCACCAGATGCAGTGCAACAAAAACAGAAAGAGGGCAGGCAGCACCAGGTCATCACTGCCGACTGACCAGCGCCGCCGAAACATCACCATGCCAGGCATCACTGCCCTGTGGAGAAAAAGACGTAATATAAAAAATAACAAATATGATGTTTTTGGCAGGCCCAGAGAACTGGAAAGTCTGAATAGTGCAATGAAATGTTGCTCCAAGTCAGTGGTCCTATTCGCAAAAAAAAAAAAAAAGAAAAAAAAGAAAAGGAATACAGTTACCTTATGCCACACAACAATGGCGTAACTACCTGGTATAGGCACTAAAAAGCATTTACTGGTTTGATCGGATAGTAAAACACAACACTAATAATGTTTTTGGAGGACACACACCACATAACTTCTCATGCACCTTTAACCAACTACACAGTTTTTTTAAAAAAATGGCATTGCTGTACTTTTCAGCCACTCTTTTTGGTACCCAGGATGCATTTTGGCATGCAAAGCTGAATCTTTTCCCTTATAAAATTTTCCAAGATGGTGCTCTAGTGGTGGTCGTCTTCAAATGCTATGGTTATTATTTTGTTGGAGGTCAAAGGTCGCGATAACAAGTTCAAGTAGAGCTTTCTTATTAGTGAACAAGAGAAAGCGAACCTGCTTTGACATTAGATGGTACCCTGTAAAAAAAGATTCCTTAACAACACTCTGATCATTCTCTTGTTGAAAAACAAAGCAGAGTTCATTGCAGTTGCTTCTGGCCTAAAATGAACTGAAATGGCAAAGCCACAGAAAGAAGGAAGGAAGAGGGGAGCCACAGAGAGGCTGATTCAGGCCTTATGATGCCGATACAGGCTGATCGAGCCTTTACGGTGAGCTACTCCAGTAGATCTGTTTAAAGATTTGTTTTGTTAAAACAAAGACTCAAAAGAAAGATTTACATTTTACAATAAATGTAAGACAAATAAAGATGAGAAATGCTGAGCACAAGACTTATATTGATTGTTTTGCTCCGTCTGTTGCAATGATTTTTCAGTCGTTAACAGAGTGCCAGTACCCTTCTTGTTCCAACCTTAAATAGCACAGTCATCACAGTTATTAAAGTCTTCCGTGGCATTGTGCCATCAAAAATTAATCATACTAATTAAAATGCCATGAGATAGCTGCATCATTGCCCAGTTGAAGGTGAGAAATTGATTTACACTGCAGCAAAAAAGCAGTGATATATACGATGCAATTCAACGGATTATGTGGACTCACATTGACACCAAGAAACACGTGTTGATTGATAACCTTCGAGCTAGCCATCAGCTAAGGAACTAAAAATGTTTTTCTTAAATATCCCTAATGTGTGCCACCGATCTGCTAGCCAACTACGGAGCCGCTAGTTCCGACTAGCAAGCTAGTTAGGGCTGTCCAAATTGTCACCACCTTCCGATGTGCACTGTGGATCCATAAAACCGTGACACAGCAGGATGCTGCAATTTTTTAGCATACGGTATCTTACAAGCAAAATGGATGCTGTGGGAGAAAAGGGCCAAGTAGCCGATAGCCACCGAAAGAAGAAAAAAAAAATGGCACTCAGTACTTAAATAGTGGGGGAGGGCTGACTCATGTCAGAGGCGCGACACTAATTGACAAAGTGTAATTTATCAGCTTGTTGATGAAATGCTACCCCATGACTAAAAGGGCAATCAAATCTTTATAGGCACTCGCTTTGTGAGCGGTATTGTAGGGGATGTTTAGGTTTGTGGGTGTTTATAAATATGAATCTATATTTGTCGAGCAAAAAGACGTGACTTTTTTTTATTTATGGGAAAGATAAAGCATTCTGCCTTCTTCAAAAATGCTTATAATTCTAAAATATTAGCACAATACCAATCATGGTGGTGGCAGCATTAAACATGAGGGTTGTTTATTTTCAGCTGGAAAAGGGTATTGGTGCTTTAGTCAAGGTGGAGTCAGTCAATTTTTGGCACGTTTGGCATCTTCTGGGAAAATGAGAGTGGGGGATATTTAGGAGTGCTTTTGAAACTAAGAGAGGGTAAATATTGTAATATAAATAAATCATTGTCTGTCGTTGATAGACTCATCCAAATTGAATGAGCACAGTATCAGAAGGTGCTTTGACAAAAGTGTGGAAACAATTATGTATTTTTACAGATATTTACATACAAAAGACAAATGTACAACATCTTTCTACATGCGCAGAATGGTTTTCTCTCTAGATTATAAAGACGGGGAATGTTTGATACCACTTTTGTCAGACGGATACCAGTACATCAACCCATTGATTTATTTGCAGCACCACCTACTTAGAACTCAGCAGGGACGTGTAAAACAGAAAAATACCAACATTTTCTCGCAGCAGATCTGGAAGCATATAAATGCACAGTCTTCTGGCAGGCCGGGCATGTTTCTGTCATTCATCAGTGAAATGGTCACTATGCAAATAAATAAAAGACTAAATTATTTGTTTCCATATTCTGACAAGAATACCTGGCCATGCTCAAACCACAGACAGACCTCATTAATTAAAAAAAAACTAAGCTAACCAGTACGTAACAGAGACCCAGACTGAATTCCATTATGAAAAACCAGATGATTAACAGTGATTAGAAAGGCCATTAAATAATGAGTTGTCAGATGATATCAGATGGAAAATTCAAAGACGGTTAGAGGACAGCACACTCCAACAACCACAGGAAAACAAAATTTAAAGAAACACATTCTATGTGAAATGATTTCAGTAATTCAGTCGCACATAGAATTACTCAAAGGAGAACTAATAGCATTTAAGGGGAGTTGAACCACTGTCAACAGGGGAGACAGGATTAAAAGGTTCTGGCAATGACAAAGCATATTCTTCCAAAATGGAATAAAAAAGGGACATATTTGAAAGTGAAATAAGATGTAAAAAATGCTGGTCTAGAAAACAAACATCAGCCAGGCAAATTGCAATAGATGACAATAAGGAGTGCGGTCACGGGTCACCTGCTTTTTCATTAACAAAGGAGAGAAAATCAATGTGCAAAAACAAAAAAAAATTGGAAGAGGGTGAGACCCTAACTAAAAAAATAAATAAAAAAAAACATTTGTATTCCAATCATATCCACTGATGTGCTTTCTCTGCTTTGTGCTAAAGGCTTACAGGTGTCATATGGAAAATGCTCTTTATTGCACAAATAGTTGTTCCTCACCCATCAGATGTGAAGTTACTTAACCAATTAGGTCTTTTGTCAGCTTCTTTTTTTGCTCCGTTGTATTTTGACAGCTTGCAAAAGCAATGGTGTGGCGAATTTGCATATGTTATATTGTAATTCTCTGCCTGTAATTTGGCAGCTAGAAACACTGAAGAGATGCCAGTGTAATTCAGAAGCCTCGTCAATGGTGCCTTTTAGCAGAACACAAACCACACCACAAAATGGATGCTACTTTAACTTTTCACATTTTATTAGCTGTTGGTTGGAAAGCGATTTTGATTGTTCATAACTTTCTTGAGCAATAATTGTATTTGATTACAGTACCTGCTCTGAATCTGGTTTTGCAGTTTACATCATGCTAAACTTAGCCTGACAAACACTGACAATGCTACACGAGTTATTATCATCGGAGTCGTTGTGAAACTAAAGGTCATTCGTACATTTTTGTGAAAAGACGCACACACCAGTGCACGTGAGCAGTGCCTTTGTGCAAGCCAGTGTATGGCTGCGTGCCAGGCCCTCACCCCGACTCACGTGACCCAACAACAATGATGTAACAACAATGACAGAGCTCTCAGTCTGTCATTGTAGCTTTGACATGGACAATGAAAGATAAGTAAAAAATGGTTCACATAATTTGCCTGTTAAAGTATGTTTCAATTGTGGACATCTATCTTTTCGTATCTTTATGACTGCTTTATTACAGTGTTACAGATAGCTAGGATTTGTTTTGATTCGGAAAGGGGAAAGTTCAGAGAAGCACCTCATCCACGCAGTCACGCACAAGTCAAAGAGCGTGGCCGGACATAGTAGGACAAGGAGTGGATGTTTTATTCTGGCTTCCATCCAATTCACGTAGCATCAAAATGACTTACTCAATCCGCCTGATATTGTCATTTCCGTATTGCTTCACTTTTAATAAAATGTCGATGTGAGTGGAGTATTCAAGGTGATGGGTGGCAAACAGACCGCTTTGCCTGCCCAACAATATGCCTTGCGTAAATTAACGTAACAAAGAACTCCTTCAGCTGCCTAATAGCATGCCTTTCTACAAAAACAAACCAAAAAACAAACAAACAAACAAAAAAAAAAAAGACTTTCTATATAACGCGCTTTTGGTGTTAACGCGATTCCCAAATTCTGGACCCCAAAGCCGCGTAAAATCGAGATTTGGGTGTACTGTGTTATGCTTCAGAACTAGTCAACACTTTCAGACAAAATACCATTGGAAGAAGCTTGAGCCTTATTTGTATCATTCATTAACATAATACATTTGAAACATATATTAATTCTAATGAAAACAGAGACTTCTCTATGCATGCATTGAGAATTTAGACAATGTCTGACTCGAGTGACGAGGATACACTGATCAGTTCTACTTTCAATCTCCTCTATGTTCACTTTCATTCCTGCTTGGGTGAGAATGACACTGCTTTAAGAGTCGCTTCAGCTTTTGTCACATCCACATCCACTTCTCGCTGTTTCTAATCAGCCTGTCTCTGCAAAGCCATCACACAAGACAGCAGCATGCTGTCCATCCAAATCGAACACTCCCTCTCCTTTCCCCCCTCCCTCCCTCCCTCCCTCCCTCCCTCCCTCCCTCCCTCCCTCCCTCCCTCCCTTCACTCTTCCCTGTCCTAATGCTCTCCTCTTCTCCTTCCTACCCACACACTCATTCACTATTCATATTTTACAGTACATTTGTGAACATGGAAACAAGTGAGTGCATCTGCACTGCTACAGAAGAAACCTACATTTGCTCTTCCTTATCTAACAAAGCCAGATTTTGGTTTTGGTTTACCACTGCTCATCTTTTTTTAGACTGAAAGCCATGTGCCACTCACTCCTACACTCCCTCTGCCTCTTTCTCCATCTTTTTCTCCCACCGCCACCACCCACGCAATCCTTTCCACCTCCTTATCCATTTTCCTCGTGTTGCAGCCGATGCATTAGTGTTAACGTGTGACTGTTTGTGCGTATGGATGCGTGCCAACGCCGGGGTGCAAAGGTGAGCTGCCAACCTGGCTGTAGCCGACAACCACAAACCAAATGAAACTGTTTCGGTCGAGATACTGTGGCCGCTTGATGACTACAGCCAAAGATTTTTTTTTCTTTCCTTCTGTTTTTCCATTCCATTAAACTGCACAAACCGACATCATTAAGCGCAATAGAATTTCAGTGAAGAGGATCGTGACTTGGACATTTTGCCACTCTCAGTAGACTGAAAATGACATCACAGCTTCAAAAAACTAGTAAGGCGTGATTAGTTGTGACCTGACACCGAGCAACTGTGATGTCAGTCCACAGCAAGTGGTAAAATGGCTGTCCCCTGAGATGGATAAAAACAAGTAAATTTTGCTGCTTAACTCACATTCTGCAGATGCAATATTTATCAGAACGCTGTGTTTTGACGAGTAGGGGCACATACAACATACTGCAGAAAAAATCTTTGGGTTGACTTCCCCTTTAAGAAATACTAACCACTTAGCAAAGATGAACAATCGAAAAACAAACATTAGTCCCGTTGAGTATCCCACTCAAGGTAATATTTCATCATGTGGATCCTCAAGGAATATTTTACGTTGGCTATGTAGTCAGTAGAAGACTACTAAACTAATTTCTCCACGATTGTAACAGGACCAGTTATTACTGTACAGTTAGCAAATAGAGCTAAATTTACATTTCTTTCTGCAAAAAAATAATAATACAACTCAAGTTAAGGGTACATAACAGCATGATGTTAATAACGGAGAGCTGTTATGCATTTGCTGCCATTTTGAATCATTTTATGGACGAAACAAGTTAAAAACAAAAAGAATTTTCAGGAAGATTAAGTTGTTTCTTTGCGTACCGACTCAAAGATTCAACTTCACCTTGTCAATATTTGGATTGACAAACTAATCCGCAGGTCCTGCAATACATCCTCCCCCTGTCTTTACTTTCCCATATCGTTTGATTAAACAGAACTAAAATGGTTTATTGAAGAACCTAAATTTGCCCAGCTATTTAAATGGCAACGTGTTGATTTGGTCCCACTCACCACATCAATACACATTTCAAATAAACGAGTAGCAGAGGATAGGTCAAGTCTCCAGATTAAACAGCTAGAGGATATCATCATCATTATAAAGGGATGATACATGCAAGGTTTCTACTTGCTATCTGAGTCTTACTGTATTAGTTTATATTCATCTGTCAAAAAAGCATTTTAAATAGCAACAGTCTCATAGACTATTTCATTAAGAAATAAATACAAATAAACAACAAGAACAAACCAAATGCTGCTGCTTTTACTTTTTTTTGCACTCTTTTCAAAAGGGCATAAACAACATCCCAACATGGCGGCGCTAAACTCAAAGCAGTCTGATGAGAATTGTCTTTTGAGGCGCATCTGTCATGTTTAAAATGAAGGAACCTTAATTAAAATATATACAACTGAAATGGGATTAAAATGAAATCCAACTAACATATCACACAAAATCAATTTACAGATAAATGGATATATGTGTACTGCATATACTATTGTACAGCACAACAGAGAAGAGAACAGTTGCACAGGGCAACAGAAAAGAGGTAGTGGCGTTCTTAAATACGCACTGTTTTTCCAAACAGAGACAGACAGTCGTATTTGCAAATTCACCCTGGAGATGGCCACTTTCCTAAGACGGTGGTTATAGCAAATGACATCACAGGTACCAGACCTCCTGAGATGGATAAAAACAGATGGCTTATGCCTGTATAATTCATATTCCACAATCGAAACATTACGCTGTGTTTCAACTCGTTTGGTTCCACAGAATATATTACAAGGAAAATTTGGAGTTGACTTTCACTTTTAAATGACACAGGAATAGCTATAGTGAATGAATATACTAAAGAATTGACACTTTATTGCTTCATGTGTTCAGTTTGCGGTATATGAGAAAAGTTCAAGCCTTGTTTTAAATAGTTTCTTCCAAAACTCAAACCATGTGAATTTTCATTTCAAATGTATCCTCTTGTTCTTCTCATCTGATATTGGAATCAATCCGCCTGCAGGGGTATTTCCTGGCTGCTAAATGCCTAACTTGTGGAAGAAATACATTTTCACAGTTCTTTCATTAATTGCTTTGCATTGTTGCACATAAAAAAACAAAAACAAAACAGGGGTCTCAAATATGTGGCCCACGGGCCAATTAAGGGGGATGATTAGCGATTGTGTGACCCACATATTTTTCTCAAAATGCATATTTTTGTCTGGTTTGTTGCTTTACTTTTGAATATACTATTTTAGCACTTAGTTTGTATGTAATGTAGTTGGACTTCATAACAGATTATTTGTCGACGAGTTAACCCAAGGGAAATTGTCAGACACTTGGTTACGGTGTGATTCCGAAGTGACACTATGAAGAAGGAAAACTAAGACAGCTGTCATTCTCCTTGCGATGACACACCGGGCACCTTGAAAAGCAAGTGTAATTATGAATCGGAAGCAATGCAATTGCGTCAAGAGTTCAGGGTTATGTGTGGGTGTGCGTGTGTCTCGGCATCCTACAAACACGTGTAAGACCACAAGCAATGTTGCAGTAACGAGAGCATCCTGCGGGCCAAGCTAGTTGTGATGTGGCCTACTCATGTGTCAAAAATCAGTGGGGGAAAAACATATAAGGTGGTCTGTCCAAATGAAATCTCATACTGTGTAGACAGAAAAGGTGGATGCCCATTTACTGAAATGCATTCGCTGCTTCTCACCTGAATTTTGACGCTGCCTTGACACGAACCACTGCATCGGTTCCGCTTGCTCGCCCATATCCCCCCGACTGGAGACAAGCCTCCTCAGACTCGTTCTTCTCGACACCAGTTCAAAGATGCAAGGAGGGAGAGGAAAGTCTGTAAACGCCTCGGGCGAGAGGTTTTATGACAACGGAGCAGCTGTCATTCGAGCTGATGAATGGACCTGGAAACGTCAAATAATCGGGTCGCGGGGATCCGCAGCAGTCCTCAGAGCAACACGTCTTCGGCTGTGGCAGCACAGTGACTCCTTTTCTGTGCTCCTCCAAACCAGTGAGAAATATTCGGGATTGGATCAAATCCACTGAAGAAGAAATGGAAAGAATGGAATCCGTGTCACGTTATAGTCAGTGGCGTGTATGCGCTCCCGGCCGCCGGACAACTCCCGAACCCCAGCAACGGCAGGAGGCAAAACAGGCAGCATTCCACGAGAAACGGGCCCGGTACGTATCTACATTAAACTGCGTATTAAGAAGATGCAAGCCCCTTTCCGCGTTTCGCTGCGCATATCACGTAGCGCGTTTTGATTGCGCATACCTGACTCGTTTCTTAAACGGAAGGCACTCGGGAAATATTGCAGAGAAACGGCGCCACTGGTGGTTTGTGAATATCAAGAATGTCGCTACTGCTTCAAAGATGAGACAGTCATGGCAAGATTATTACCTACTAAGAGAGTGCGCGTTCATACTAAGGAAATATTTGAACATTGTAATTGGTCTGTTAAACGTATTTATGTATAATTAAACCCTGTATTAAAATAAAAAAATACTCCCTCTGTCGATTTGTCTTGAAAACAAAGCCAGTGAGACCTCCATTTCAATTCAACAAAAATGTACTGAAGTGTGTTGTTTCGTGTCGTTGACACAAGACTGATTACTCTCTTGAAAAAATAGTCTTCTTCGATGGGACGTGCACTGGGCGTGGATCCCTGTCAAGTCATAAAATATAAACACATGAAACAACTATATTTGGAAGATTTTGAAAACACAGCAAATCTCATTAATAAAATTTTAAATGAGAATTACGAATTGTGAAGCTTTTGTCCGTATTGCAGTAATTTCAAAAAAAGCAAAAATAGAAATCGTGATTCGTGACTGGGACATGCCGGGCCATGGCCAGGTAGCGATATTTGAAAGATTGCCATATTTTTTAAGGATTTCCTTTAATGCATCTGTACATGCGTGAAATCAAATGTTTAAAAATGACAAGCGGTTTTGTATAATAGTGCATTGGTGTAATGCTTGCAGCTGCAGGCATTCAAGGCTTTAAGCCATGTGATAAAACGGCAGGTGCACCATTGCAAAGGTGCAAGTTTATTCAAATACTGGGTAATAAAAACAAGATCCTGACAGACGAACTGAAGCATTTCTTGAGCATGTTTATTTTATATATTTATTATATCACATTTAGTTATAATTCTATTACAAATAAGTAAAGAAAATTCAAACAGCTCCCTTGACATAAAATATTGGGGCTACGGCTTCATCCCCTCTCGTTGCACTATTGTACTACTAACTACTAAGTTTAGTTATTCATTACTCATCTTTTATGTAAGAATGTTTAGAACTATGGTTTAGAATACGTAGTCTTCTAACTTGGGAGTTGTTTTATAATGTCTATTGTCTATAAATATGAACATCTTTGTATGATTGTAGTCACACTGCATACAAAAATTGTGCCATGTATTTTTTTTACTTTTTTACTTACTTTTATTTATATAACCAAAAGAGACAATCTGACCAAAGAAAAGACTCCCCCCGTATCTTGTGCGCCAGATGGTACATTCCGGTCTCGTTTTCATTCTCCTCCCTTCTGCCTTCAGTGCCCTCCATCTCCCAGCGTTCTGTCATTTTCTAATGTTAAGGGCATTGTGACATCCTTGTGGTCCTTGCATCTTTTGATTATCCGAGTAATTGCTGGGAAGCAGCAGAGGAGGTACGTAATGTCCATTTTGTCTCATTAGACAGCAGCATTTATTGACACTTATTTATGTAAAACGTGTCCAATCTGCATTGACACGTTCATTTTCAGTTAATATGCATTAATGTTTGTTCAGTGGGCTCTGTACATTTCACTGATGCCCCAGTCATCACGCAGTACTTATTATTCACCTCCATCTTGTCCTCCATTTATAGGCCCTATGAGCTATGACTCAGGAAGTTTGACAAATTACTGCATAGCATTGTTTTGCATTGTATTTGCATTGTTGTCTTCATTAGATTTGATCATAGTGGAACAAATGAAAATTCAGAAGACAAGAGGAGTTTAGGCGCTGCAAAGCTGCAGTAGCCTCATATTTCCATGCGCTAGTTATCCTGAAAGCTATGGTTTTGAAAAGGACAGTAGTGGCACAATTTCACATAATGGCTATGTCATAGCTGCTTCGACCAAAATACTAACAATGTATACAGCCTCAAAATGCACCCATCCAAGTGATTAGCTCTTGCAAGGTCATATTTAAGGCCCTCCAATCACAGGGCTGCTAATGCAATACAGTGATTATGAGTATAAAGGCTTGTGAGTACGTCTGTGTTTCCTCCATTTAGCAGATATCTTTTGAAGTCTGACCCCAATTTGGAGAGATTATCTACCTTTTTTTCTTTAGTGAAGCAACACAGAGCTAGCAGCAGCAGCAGCAGCAGCATCACTGACAAGCCCACACTTTGGTCCCGGAATCCATGGAAGCCAAGGCCAAGTCTGCTCCTGCTCCCAAAGGGCCATCAAAAGCAGAGAAAAGGGAGCCAGCAGCCCCACGTAAAGTTGAACCTGCCCCTGCAACGCCGGAACCAGAGATTCCTCCTCCCCAGGATGGGGCGGCAGAAGGTGATGCAGGTGATGGGGCTGCGGGCAGCTGCACAGACTCTCTGGAGCATCTGAAACCTTTCCTCATTGGTGGTGCTGTGATTGCAGTTGGAGCCATTTTGATTGGGGCGATGTTGCTACCAAAGAGAAATTAAAATCCTAATCTCGAAAAAATAACTATGTAAAATTGGTTCACAAATAATCATGGTAGATTTTGAAGATGGGGAGTTGCTCTTTTTTTTTGGCTAGCAAAAATATATGTATAAAATATTACTAAGCAATGAAGCAGCTAATTTTTTTTATTGCAAACATTTTATGCATGAAATTTTAATTTACAATCTGTTAAAACTACACCATAGTGCTGAACATACAAGATGATTATTTTCTGGTTGTTTATATCTGCTTTTTATTATTTCCTCAAATGTTGACAAAAACACACAATATTTGCGTCGTATGTTCAATTTCTAATGCGCTCCAGAAATTTGTACTCCTGGTGTGGAAAATGCAGATTCTAGGATTCACTTTTCTTTTCTTTGAAAGAGCAGAGTTGTAAAAATGTCACATTATATGATCATGTGACAAAAAAGTAAGTGATTCAGAATGCTGAGGTTTATGAACGGCTTGTGGGAGAATATGACGTATATGGCAGATTAGTGTTGCAATGTTATTTCTTGAAGTAGATTGTAGAATAAGAAGAATTTTTATGTTAGAATCAAATGATGTGACAAATCAATAGCCTTTCATGTATAACACAACATCTGAAAATGTTCTGCATCTAAATGTTCACTTCTTATCGTAAATACTTTATTGCAGACCAGTCATTAATGGTCCCATATCGAGTTCAGTGCCTGCAGTTGAATCAGGCTTCATTTCACTGTGTGTATTCCATCAAGAACAACTATCCAGAACAACCTTTGTGTTTTCAGTACCTTATTAATATCTAAGTATAGCTGGGCACAATTAGAGTGCTAATGTAAAGGAAGTGGATTAGTAAAGCAGTCGTCATTTCTATGTCTGCACACATTGCGCATGTGTTCCCAGCATTGTCTATTCAGTAATGTCCCAGTTGAAAAACTACACGCCACTTTTCTCTGGTTGCAACATTTTTGCAACATATTAGTCATCATAAATGTTGTATGTGTGTACATTGTTGCATTCTACACCCCTAATGCATCCAAACAATACAATGCCAAAACTAGAACTAACTTCATCTGACCTTGTACAAATAAGTGTACCAAAAAAAAAAAAAAAAAATTAATAACTTAATAACAGCAGCGTATAAATGCAATAATTCAGGTAGGATTCCTCAGTTAGCACATTATGTTGTGCTGTAGCAAGTTATTTCACATAGATGATACGATGTAATAACACTAGCGATGGTCAAGTATGATGTTTCATAAAATGGCAATGATGTTAGAGGTGATAGAAAGTACAGTATGTATTTATGGTGACTGTAATGATGGTTATATTTTTGATATATTACTACTCTCTCCTCCAGTGTACACAAAGAATGTGGTTGTGATGCAACCTTTATTAAAGGAAGTGAACCAATGGGTATATGTTTTCTCTGAGAGTCCAAAGTTAATGCAAATTGGGAAAGGTTGTTGCTGGTTTACCTACTTTTAAAGAGAATATATTCGTTTTGCCACCAATAGTCTAATTGCAAACATCACATGACCAAACCCAGAATTCAGGTGAGCCGTGCTGGTTGTTGCCTGGGGCACTTTAATGTCATTCCCAGTTAAACAACAAGTAGCAATAAAAGGAAAAATAGCAGTACCCTGAATTAGATAAATATGTGTGGATTTATCTGCCTCGCTCATGTTCCACAAACGCAATATTAATCTCAGTGGGTGTGCTAGGAAACGTTCTTATAAAGAATTTCTTTTGACTCAAGTCAATAAACTTGACTTGACTTGTCCTTTAATAATTATGTAAACAAATCCTTAAGACCTTTGCATAAATAACCCCTTTCTGATGTCTTTATATATGTATATGGCTATTAAAGCAGGCCCATTTGTATGTGGAATTTATACTTAAAACAACTGTTCCTGTGAATGCAATTTAAAAGAACTGTGATTTCATAGTGTTTGTCGTGAACGTTATTGAGAACGCTTCTGCATCAACAAGGACAAATGGAAAAAATACAAATTTTGTCTCCACACAAATAATAATAATAATAATAATAATAATAATAATAATATAATAATAATAATAATAATAATAATAATAATAATAATAATAATAATAATAATAATAATGAATAAGAAACAAATAATAATGTAATGAATGTAACCCACAATGCATCATTCTAGGAACAGCCGCAGAAGTTTTTTACTTTTACATGAAATATGGTACCGGAAGTAATGTACGGGTACTTGATCTTACCGGAAATATTTCTGTAAAACGAAGAACTCTGCCTTCGTGCTTTTGAGCTCTTTGGTCGCTATTTTGCTTGGTTTGACATACTGCAACTGAACCACTGAGGGTAAGTTCAAAAGGACCTTAACATTTGTCCTTCAATGTTATTAGTAATTCATAAGATCATGCATGGAGTCAGCTACCCACGTTGATGCTAACATCGTAGCCAAACCACGGGGTTTTGTTGTTAGCTTAGCACGAGCCTACCAGAACCAGTCACGGACGCTATATTCAGACATTATGAGAGCTTTTATGATTTTACCACCGTTAAAGTGGTCCAACAATTGAAAATATATACTCCTAATAAATAATTGTAATACATACATCAATTACCACGACTCATTCTCACCTCCAGTCCGGTCCAATCATTAGAATCTGTCTGACTAAATGTAGCCAGCCACAAGATCTCCAAAATTTGTGACAACAGAAGAAAAAGTAATGAAGTAAATAAAGTAATTAAAAAGCTGACATTAGAAGCAGCTCTGCACCAGTTACAAGTACACTTAAACACCACCTATGCTGGTACTATAAATAAAAGCAAATACCAAACTCTGTCAATTTTAAATGAGTTGTCAGGTAGAAGTTATTTTGAATGTACCCAGTGAGGTGTCCAATTTATACACGTTCCATGTATGTTGGAATTAATGTTTTTTTAATGTAATTATGTTTCTAGGTGTCTTGAAAATGATCATCCCAGTGCGGTGTTTCACATGTGGAAAGATCGTGGGTAACAAATGGGAGATGTACCTTGGCTTACTCCAGGCAGAGTACACCGAGGGGTAAGAAAAGCAAATCTAAAAGTATTTTATTTTCCTGATATCGATTGCCTATAGCACGCACAGGTTATTTACAGCCTGCAGTCTGTTATTAACCTGATTAAATTGAACCCTTTCTTCTCACTTCCTCAGTGATGCGCTTGATGCCCTGGGGCTGAAGAGATACTGCTGTCGAAGGATGCTCCTGTCTCATGTGGATCTTATTGAGAAGTTGTTGAATTATGCCCCCTTGGAAAAGTAACTGCTACCGGCCTCCTTTATTAAAAATGTGATCTTTGGAAGGTGTCCTCTTTGTTTTGATGCAAAAATGCTTTGACCACAATATTTTCTTTTTTTAAATAAAGATGATAAATGTCACATTTCCCCTTAGTGTTGTACTGTATGTCTTGTGATAACCATCAAATAAGACTCAGACAAAAGAAATGGAGGAGCGTCAGATTGACTTAATTACAAATATACAGTTTGTTGTAAATTTTTCAAATTCAACTCTGACAGTAATAATACTTTTGCCATTTTAAAGTGTACTTCCAGAGCTCCCATACTGAGGTCTTGATGGGTTAAGGGAGCAATATTGTAAAGTTTGATAAATATATTTTTATTGAATAATACCATTTTTGTGTCACATCTTGTATTGGCCCAAATAATCCCTGTGGTTTATTTTAATGCATGGCAGATATGCCACATCACTTGCTTATGGCGTTAAATCTATCATTTATTTTTTCAATTATGAGGTGACCCTTGTTAGTAAGCCTGTCGGTCCCACCTGCTTCCTCATTTGACATTGAGATGTCAGATATTTAGCTGCCATCAGTATTGATGCTGAAAAACAGAGTGTCTCAGATTCACCAGACCAAGAAAATGCCGTATTCCGTATTGAATTGAGATGGCCGAACCAAGACGGCGTCACAGCTCATTCTCGACAAATAGGTTTGGAGAGCTATTATAAGCTTACTTTAACATAGCCAGTGTAACAAAAACTCTAACATACGTGTTGACTAAACAATTGGAATTCATAAATGTATCCCTAGATATCTCCTTGGTAGACCTGAAGAAAAATCTTACAAGAGTGACAAACACATTCAGATGTTCAGGTGGATTGTTTTATATTACAAAAGACAACAATGACACTGTGTTAAATACAATTAAGTGTCTTGCACATGCAAGAATTCCTTCTAATCCGAATGACAATGCACACAGTATTTAATTTGAACAATTGAAGTCCCCGATAAGAGCAGAAAGAAGAGATGATGCAAACTTATGGAGACACATCTTTTGTCTTTTTAAAAGATTGTGTCAGAACAAAAATTGTGTCGGAAGAAAAATCTGTAACCTTCATGTATGTCAACGGGAATCTAAAAAGAAATTAGTTTACGTTAAAAAAAAAACTACAAAATATGAGCTGAGTATTCCAGCCCCTTCAAAATTATTTCAACATTAAGCTCAAAATATGGTTTTCCTCAAAATTTGCAATCCCCGTTTTTCAGATGTATGAAACTGAACTCAGGTTCTTCCATATCTTGATGCATGTGATTTTCCAAGGCACGATATCAAGACCTGACAAAACATTTCAGAGACAAACAAAAAAAATGGGACAGAAGGAACTTTAGTAACAAAAGCTCTTCAAATAGTTGCTTTGACCAGGTGCTTTTTGGTCCGATATACTTGGTCAGCTGCGAGGCCCTATGCAGACAGGCAAATCACATCTGGTTAATTCTTTTGAAAAGGTGGACTTACAAATATTTCAAATGTGACCAAGAGGTAGATGGACCGGAGTTAAATTTCAAGTCAAAGCAAGTTATCAAAAAATCTGTGAAATTTCAGTTTTATGATAAAAAGGAAACATTGTTAGATTCTGCTTTTGCTTTTTTTTAAGTGTTCAAATTATTTAGGTAGAATTAAAAAAAAAATTGCATAAAGGCAAAACAAAAACATTGAAGGGGACTAAGTACTTTCTGAAAGCAATTTTTGACATTTTGCAATTTCAAGTGACATGATAAACTAAAATGAAATGCAATTGTTCTGGTGGTAAAATGATCAGTAACCACTCAAGAGTAAATGTACAGGCGGCGGGCATACCAGTCGGTCATTGTTGGTTTTGATGGCGGTCCAAGAGTTAGAGTGGCTCACGAGGATGTGCGGGGTACAATGTTACAAAGTCAGCGGTAGCGTTCTCTGTAATCTCTGTGCCTGTCACGTGAACGGCCCCGGTCCCTTTCTCGACTCCAAGAACGTTCTCTGTGCCTTCTTGACGTTCCAGCGCCTTCCCAACGAGGCGAACCTTCTCTGTGGCGCTCTCTCTCCCGTTCTCGCTCCCGATCTCTGTCTCGGTCCCGGTCTCCAGAATTACTGCCACTCCTATAGAAAAGGTGTGACATTGAAGTATTGAGCCTGCCTTTTCATTTATATCTTCTTTATTTATCAGTTACTTGGGTCCCAAAAAGTTGAGTACTCTTACTCGTAGTGGTCTGATAAAAAGTGATATTGAACATCCCTTATTTTTATAAATCAGGTATTTTGTCTGAATTCAGCCCAATTTCCATGCATGGTATGAAGCATGCAAAAGCAAACAAACCTATAGCCACAGTTTCCCTGGATGGACACCAGGCAGTCTTTGAGGGAGGTGACGAGGGCTTGGCAGCGCTCATCCCTATACACGCTGGACTGCTTGATGATAGCAATGGCTGTCAACAGCGTTTCCATCGCCACTCTCTGGTCTCCTGTAATTACAAACATTTGCAGTGTCCAAAAAGTGTTGATCACAAATAGATTGCAAAAACATGTAGCGTACACATACATAGGCTAGAAAGATGCTGGGAAATCCCACACAGTTGAGTTGTACCAGTGAGTCATCAACATTAGGGTTTAGTACAACCTTCATACTATGGTACCCCGAGAATTCAAACTTGTTTCAATAGGCTATTCTTTCTCTCAAATTTGCAGCGAAACACGATGGGATCGGGTGCACTTACCAGCTGTTGCACCGGTCACAGCCTTGGTAATGGCACTGCTAGCCACAGCTTTATTTCTCTTCAGCAATTCTTCATAATCTCTGTCACCCCTGAAATGTTTGCAATGCACAAAGACAGAGATACAGTCAAGCTGATCAATGAATAATGCAAATGCTAAGATATTATTTCATAGCTATGAATATTGAAAAAGACTGAAATCACACGAATCCTCACTTTTGTTGACCGTAAGTTTGACTTCTGTATCTGTCTTGTGCTGGGGTGAAGTAAGCAGGATTTATATGCAGACTTGGAGGCGGCTGGCTTGGTGCATTGAAAGGTGGAGGGGGGAACAGATGCGGCGGAGGGATGTTGATTGGCACCGGTGGGAAGGGAGGAGGTGGCTGGCCAGGATACGGGCTGGAATGTGGGGGAAATACATTTCCAATCGGATGTGATGGAAACGGAGTGGGTATGCTGGGAGGATTGGTATCCCATGAAACTGACGAGGACACTTGTGAATCGGTGTCCTTGGAATTACCGCGCATTGGGAAACCTGTGAAGAGCACAAGAGCACTTTTGGTGAGTCCATGTAACATTTGCCATGAATGTGACTCATGCGCCAAAACACTGGTCCACTTACGTTTATTAGCGACATCCTCAAACACGCTGAAGTTTTGATAAGTGGCAAAACGGCAGTCTATGCTTTCCCCATCCAGTGTACATTGGGGAATTTTCTCCAACAATGTTTTTAATGAATTTTCAGAAGTCACCACCACCTTTGCATAGCTGTAGTTATGAGATGAAAATGTACATGAAGATCAAGTATCGTATTCAGTAGCTAACTGAGGCTTAAAGACGCATATCATGGAAAATCGACGCATATCATGGAAAATCATTTTCTTGTGTATCTGGAGTATCCAGGAGTGATTTCCGTTTTCTATGACATTTCTTTTATCTATTACATCACATAACTACAAATGTCGACCGGAAAGGGAGGTGCACATCTTGCAGCCTTGGGGGTCTGAAGTATGTCATTTGCATTTGAAGAGACCGCCCCAAAACGGCTTGCTCTGAGCCGCACCTCAGAACAAGTAGAAAAGAGGGACCCGTGATGGAATTCAGACAAGAGCATCGTTGTTCCACTTTATATAGACCACAACTAAATAAGTAAAACGTAAAACAGTAGAATATATTACAGTGGAAATGGATGGATGGATGGATATTTGGGCTTTAACATACTTGAAGAAATGCAAAGGTCACTTACCCTCTTGATTGGCCATTTGCTTTATTCTCAGCAAATTTTATTTCATCAATATCCCTCACCCCTAATTTCTGGGTCATAAGCAGCAGATCCTTGTCAGATGTCCACTAAATGGTAATGGATATAAGGGAAGAAGGACCGGTTACTTTACAGCAGATAGTTTGCGT
The DNA here is from genome assembly GCF_024217435.2 of Syngnathus scovelli. Lineage (NCBI taxonomy): Eukaryota > Metazoa > Chordata > Actinopteri > Syngnathiformes > Syngnathidae > Syngnathus > Syngnathus scovelli. The sequence continues at coordinate 9,368,470 of NC_090850.1, read as the reverse complement.
GACCAATTTATGCAGAGATAAGAAATTCCAAAGTGTTTATATACTTTTTCATCCTACTCTAATAACCCCCAAATAGCCAATGAAAATGCTTATATGTGTTTGTGTTTATATACTTTTTCATCCCGCTCTAATAACCCCCCAAATAGCCGATGAAATTCATGTACTCAGACTAACTACTCATCTTAATTAATGTACAGAAGGCTACTGCAGTGATTCCCAACCCTTATTGAGCCAAGGCGCACATTTTGAGTTCGGAAAAAGCTCATGGCATACCAACAAAACAAAAAATGTCACGCAAGAGGATACACGTATTGCTTTTATACTTGTAGTTTCTGCCAGCTAATCGAAGATTATTTTTCAAATAGAAGAGCACTTGTCACTTTTAGTCTCTGGCATAGACAGATAACAAATGTATATTATTTATTAGAAAAAAGCAGTTTTTGAACCAATTAAGTACAGTTTACGGCACACTAATGTGCGCCGGCACACTGGTTGACAATAACTGACAATGACTGTATGAAGTAAAACTTACCCAAGAGAAATTCCCAATATACAATGAGAATTTCCGTGCCTGGTTTGATTCCTTTTCATCTGCTTTCACTGTGGTGACATTATCCTTCACTTTAGATGGTGTTACACTGGCAGCATCTGAATTCAAAGTTGTTTTCTTTTCTTGATTAACTGAGCTCGAAAGTACAGCATCATCAAAAAGGTCATTTGCCTCATCTAGTCTGTCCAAATCCTGTGGTGAGATTAAATAAATCAGATCATTTCCATTTCATCGTGTGCAGGGTATCAACAACAACAAAAAATGGACTACTTTGCGATATTTGTACTCCACGGTATTGCTAAGCATCATCAGGTTAGGAGGAAATGCTTGCAGGGTGAATTCTGAACGATTAATTAAAGAAAAACCTGAGGCAATGTACAAGAACTTTGCCCTCTTTCCAAATATGTGGATACGAAATGACCGTACAAGACCGCAACAGGAGAACCAAACTTAAATTAAAAATAATTTTTGACACAAAGAAAAGTCCATCGTCGGAGCTGTGGGCAGTGCTTTCGCAATGAAGCAAGACAAGACTCACCTCGTCGTTAGGCTTCGGGTCACCATACAACTGTGCGGTTGCCGTTTTGGATTCACTCGGTCCGGCTGCAGCCATCACGAGGGCCAGAGATCATTCAGAGATGACAATGACGGTGATGATGGTTCTATTTTTGTTTTTCCAGATGGGTAGTTTTGAAATGCACATTTACACAGAGTGCATCATTACCGAAAAGCGAAAAATCATGCAGGGTCAGATTTATACTTTTGTTGACGTCGGACATTAGCTAACGCTAGCAAACGTCGGGACCGGATAAATAACAACGAATGTGGATTAGTGAATAAACGTAGCACGATAGAACGATGCCTGGTAAAATAAAGTTTAATGAAAATAGTGCACACGTCTTCCCACAGATTATTTCGTTGATACAATTTCGCATTGGGCCATTGACACTAGTGTTGCTAACGTACCTGCTTGCTCACGTGTATCTGCTAAATGTTACCGGTTAGCAACATATACAACATTGGTTCCTACTCCTTCATCGGCTGTGAAGGAAGGGACTAGAATAGTAAGATGTACACGTTTGAATGGATCTGATTACAAACGCAGATGTATAGTAATAGCTTTGTTCCTTGTTTGGCCGACTTTGTAATGAAAATTTGCCTAAAACAAACGCAACTGTTATATCAGCGACATCGCGTCACGTGTGTAGCGTGGGCTAATCACATCGTGTGTGACGTAAAGGGGCGTTTATTGTTTCGGACGTTACGCCACAAGTCTGCAGAGGTGACCGTTGCCAGTCAAGTAAAATGTTGTCCTCGATCTTTGCGAAAAGAGTGAGTTTTATTTCAAGTAATTATGTTTTGTGGTCTGCTAATTACAACTTTGAATCGATGTACTTTACTAGTATTTAATTGAGGCGAGCAGGCGACATTATGCAACGCTCCTTCGTTGCGCTCTGTCATTGGCAACTTGTAATTCAATGACTGGTTTCCCTCCTGGTATATGTAATAATACTACAAAGGGTTGAAAGAAGACAGGACCCCCACATTTAATATTGAATCTCTGTTTTTTTTCTCCATTTGGTTATTGTCACGAAGATGTGTGTTGGTCCATTCAGATACGATATGCTGCATGACACTTTGTTGACACCTCCTTGCAAAAATAATCACCTACCAGAGCCTTAGACCAGTTCTAGACTGGCGGATATGGCTGTACTGTTTGAACAATGAGGCACAGGTTAGCATGTCCGCCTCACAGTTCTGAGGTACAGAGTTTGATTCAGGCTGGCTGTGTGGATTTTGCAAGTTTACCCCGGCCCGTGTCTGTGTGGGTATTCTGAGTACTCCAGTCTCCTCCCACATTAAAAAAACATGATTGTAGGACAGTAAAATGTTTCTGACAAGTTCAAAATATAATTTATTAGACTTATGTTTGTGGTTTCTCATCAGCTGGTGGCAGGGATCTGCCAGACAGCATGGAGACCTGTGGTCACTGGCATGGTACCGACCCGTTGTTACCGTGGCGATACACCGGATGATACTAGGACTGACCTGATTGAGATCCCCTTGCCCCCTTGGGAGGAAAAGGCCGGCGAGCCCATTGACATCAAGAGACGTCGCCTTCTCTATGAGAGCCGTAAAAGGGGCATGTTGGAGAACTGCATATTGCTCAGGTTAGTAAGCAATCCATCCGCTTGTTCTCGCGAGGGTCTCGGGTGTGCTGCACCATATCCAAGCTGACTTTTGGGCGAGGCTGGGTACTACAACCTTAACTGGTCGGGAACAGTTGCAGAGCCCCAATAAACAAACGACCATTCACACCTATGAACATTTTTTAGTCTTCAGGCACATTTGTTAATCTGTCATCTATCGTGTTGTCCTTTTGAAAGGTTGTAGTCAATCATCAAGTGGTTCCAGTTATTATTACAGTACTAGTTTTCTACATCTAAAGGCTGAACAAGTTGGTTCACTTGCATGATTTAGCCCTGCACCAAAAATTCAGACTAGTATAAAAATATAACAAAGCTCGGTTTAGAATGGCACTGTCAGACAATTTATGAAGTATAAAGGGGCTTTCCCGGTCACGTACTTGAAGATAACTGGAAAAAACTTTTATGATGCTGTGCAGATGACAAACGTCAATCCAAATGTAGCATTGTTGTAAAGGTACTACATGTGTTCAAGCTTCAAATGTTGCTGATGTCTTCAAGTATTAAAATCCTTTAGTACTGCTAACATTGCCAGGTGATATTTAAAACTACTGCATATTTTCACTTAAATGATTTTCTGTTCCTCTTGTAGCATTTTTGCCAAGCGATACCTGAATACGATGAGTGAGACCCAGCTGCAGCAGTATGACAGACTCATTAATGAACCAAGCAATGACTGGGACATCTACTATTGGGCAACAGGTGAATGAAGCATTTCATTGCTGTATTTTTAAGATAACTGTTTTCTATTTGTTGTCTAAAAAAAGAATGTGTCGACAATTTTTCTGAAATTTAAATGATAATCTTAGAGGGTGAATGGGTAGTGAAACGATGAGCAATGTAGGCAATCTCCTTTCATCTGTCCATTTTCCACATTATTGTTATTGGTGAGCCGCAATTTATGCTCTGACCCTATTGGTTTTTTTTTTTTAATACTGTATTGTAAAATGAATGGATTCACTTCCTGTTTTGCTTACAGAGGCTCAGCCCACACCAGACATTTACCAAGGAGAGATCATGGATATGCTGAAGGAGTTCACAAAGAATCGCAATCAGGAGCAGCGTTTGGATGCCCCCAGTTTGGAATACCTGGAAAAAGAAGGCCAATGATGATCATTCCCCATTTAACAAACTCTTTCATTTGGTGCTGAATGTAACCATGGTAATAACATACTGTGGAAGACTTGCGAGTGGACAACTGTACAGTCGGTTGCCGCCAATGTTTTGTGGGTTACAATGCAATGATAACATTTATTCTTGATATTCCCAGATGCCCCCCCAATACACTATCCAACGCTTATAAGAGGTGCCCTGAAGACATATTATTATGTGCGATACATTTAGTTTTTAGTTTTATTTGCATGTTATTTAATAAAGGTTGATCTTCTCTGGGTCCTCTCCTCACCATTTTCCAGTTGCCAGGGGTTTGGTTATTATTGTAGTGTTATGCATATCCACATTCAGGGCTGGAAATAACAAGGAATGGAATGAATCACTTTTTATAATCATTAGAACATTTCTTGCCAGAATTTCCATCTCATTGTTTTGCATTTCAGAAGCTCCTTCATGTAAATAAAGTGAACATGACAGTACCTACTGTAGCGTCTAATGTGAAGAGTTGTGAAACAAATATCTTATGTAGATGAACTGGAGGGGTGTCAAATTTGTTTTCATCATATGTCACATTATGATTATGGTGGTGATTCGATAAATGTTAAACCGCATATGAGGTGGGTAAATTTCACCAATTCAGGATGTGCAGTGGAAATAAAAAGTCCACACACACACACCTCTGTTCAAATGCTGTTTTTCAATTGAAAAAACGACTCAAATCATTTCAAAGCTTTTCATTATCAATTATATATACTAACTGGTGTAGCTCAATTTTTATAAAATGTATTTCAAGAAGTTAATAAAAATAAACAAATAATGTGACTCCCTTTTTGAAAAGATAGTTATATTTTAAATTTATGGTGGAAAAATGTAAGGATACTTTATATCCCCTACCTTCGTTATAAGTTCACAGTTCAGTTCACATTTTCTGCATCAACGGAACAAAATGAAAGAAAAAATGGCACACTTGATGACAATTCAAAATGACCCATTAACTTACTTTGTTTTTCTAAATTTATGTCCAGCAGATGGCGACAAAGTATGGTCGAATTCAACCATTGAGCGTGTGATGTAAATGTCTCCAGTACCGTACTTTAAGTCGATAATGGCACATATTGAAATCACATCCATCTGCCATAATGTGAACCTGTCAATTTTAAATCATCCACAGCACCCATGTTTGATTTATTTGGATGAACCTCTTCCAAGTTATCATGCGTGTTATAGTGCTCATATGGGTCATTATGAGGCACTCTGGATTTCAGAGAGCAAGCCAACCTTTTTTATTGTATCCTTAGCACCACTGAAATTGTCTTTCCTTTTAAAGCTCATAAATGTTAGCTCTGAGGCATTTACTGTAAATATGGCTCCATACTCACATCTCTTCAAATTTGCAACCCTCAACTGCAGAATGGAGGAGAAAATCCCTCTGGCCAGATGTGGGCAGATTATTAAATTAGATCCAGATTGCTTGTGCATGCTCGTGAAATTATAATGTATACATAAGTTAGACAAGGTGTTTTAATAATACACAAAAAGAACAGCACGTACCAAGCACAATTTGTGTGACCAATGCCTTAAAATATGTTGGAATATTTATTCTGCTGGGTACATTTAATAGCGAAGAGCCCTCTGTGTGTGAGATTTCAAAAAATAAATGTTCTTTTTTTGTTAATTGTGTAACTTACTGTAAGAGGTACTACGGTATGTGTGGGGGTGCATTTATAATCATAAATTATAGGTCACAAGAAGGGTAAAATGTTTGAGAGTTTGTATTACAGCCCTATTTTCATTTTTTTGTTAGTTGGTATTTTCTTGTTGTCCAGTGTCTTTTGGGATTTTAATTTCACACTATGCTCAAGCCTTTCCAGTGGTGTGCCAAAGCTGTTTGTGGACTGAAAAAATCAAACGTTTACTCACTTTGAGCAGACCGAACCGATAAATCCCCTGAAACATTTAAGTTGGTGTTTGTGGGCAGTACCACAATTTCCTTACCGATCCCGTCCAATATAAATTAGGGGCCGATACTGCTTTAAATCACCCATACAAAAGAGTATTGCTATACATGGTTCTGAAAGCTATTGACCTCTGGCGCTGATCCAGAACTGAAAAGCGTTTCTAATATTCTTGTTACCTAATTTGCTGTTATTTGTATCATCCTAGGTATGAATATTTCATGATCAAGCTGCAAAACACAAATTGCTGGGGGATGCCAGTTCACATTCAAATGTCCTTGAGTCCTGCAATGCCCTTCACGCTGACATCTCATAATGAATGTCTGACTCTATGACATGCAGATTATATATCTTGTCTTGGCCGTCATATATACTATTTCTTTGCCATATGTGGGCATTCCGGTCCTTCCACAGTCCAAAACCTTGTAGGTTGTGAATATGAATATGTGATTAAATGCATAGTGACATGTTTGTGATTAAGGGCTATACAAATAAAACTGACTTGACACAACACAAGGTTGCTGTTCTTCTTAAATGAGTAAATGGTCTCGCTTTAAGTGCAGTAACAGGGGGAGTATAATTATATATTTTTTTGTGTGCAGTAACAGGGGAGAATAATTATGTTGGTAATTCTTGGGGAACTAGCTCATTAGTGTCTTCATTGCGAAGGAATAAAACCGTGCTACTTGTGGAGCTCTGAGATTTGTTTGGAGTATGCATTCATGGTTTTCCTACGCACACCCACTGTAGCTATCTGTGGCCCAGCATTGCTGTCATCCTCCACCGCTGCTTCCTGTGTCGTGACAGCTCCGCGTTTGATCCTCAGCTGTGTCGCCACCCTCTTCTCGCTGGGAATTTCAATACCTCATTCTCCTGCTCCCTTTATCTGTCCACCTCCCGCATCCCCAGCATTCAGCTTGCCTGCCCATGTATGCAGGAGAAGAACTGCTCACCGGCGTGCCACTTTACTTTTGTGGATGGATGCAATGGCTGACCGCTCATCCAGCTCCTTCACAACAATACACTGTGGTGCTTGTTAAGGAAAGTGTGAATGGAACAGAGAAAAGAGTGTTACAGTTGCTTATTTTAAACATAACAAAAATAATTACAATGCATAAAAAATTAGCATAAAACAGAAAGAGCAGTGGTGGGTATAGATTTGTGACAGTGTCAACTAGTATTGGGGCTTAACTTTACATGGCTATGAAATGATTTAAGATTGTCTTATTTCATTGGCACATTGCTTTTTGTAATCACTTAATAAGACCAATGAAATGCTCAAATATACAATAGACCAGGGGTCTCAAACTCCAGTCCTCGGGGGCCGCATTCCTACATGTTTTCCAAGTTTCCCTTGTTAAACACTCCTGATTCAAATGATCAGTTCATCCTCACGTTCTGCAGGAGCCTGATAATTGAATCAGGTGTGTTTAACGAGGGAAACTTGGAAAACATGTAGGTATGCGGCCCCCGAGGACTGGAGTTTGAGACCCCTGCAATAGACTGACTCAATCCTAGAAAGCATTATTTCAGCAAAACTATCATATTTTCCAGACTATAAGGCGCACCGGATTATAAGGCGCACCTTCAATGAATGGCCCATTTTAAAACTTTGTCCATATATAAGATATATACATTTGGCACGCGGGCCGGACTTTGGACACGCCTGCTGTAGTGGCTCAATATAGGTCCATATATAAGGCGCACCTGATTATAAGGCGCACTGCCGGCTTTTGAGAAAATTGGAGGTTTTTAGGTGCGCCTTATAGTGCGGAAAATACGGTACTCGAGAATTCTTCCAGGGGACTCTGTGAATGTGATATTTTTATCTTACCTACTTGATGTATGCGCTGGAGGAAATGATGGATTTAAAAACATTATGGGATGTTTATGCATGTACACGTTTATCTCTTATATACACTGTACAATTTCAAAAATGAAACAAAAGATCAGTATTTCACATTGTGCACCTTACAGATGTGTAACAATAAAACACGGGCCAAAGACAGATAGATCTACCCAATTAATACCGCCCATACTGGACATTTCATTGTACAAACAAATACAGCGTGTACATTAGATGTTGCTGGATCACCTCTCTTTGATTTGTGTCTAAGTAAGGCAATTTCTACCTCATTCTGTAGTGGATGGACTATACCACGCCCTGACAATTCGTAGCTGCATTAATGAAGGTGACTTGTCGTATGTCTTTGGAATGTTATTCCGTCATCACTATCATAAATAATGTCTTGTTCATCGGCCATGGCCATCAGCACAAACAACATTTCAGGTTATTTTGGGATGAGGTGACGCGGAACCTCTTGGGATGCAGAGAGGTTGTGACTATGCCCTGTTCTACCCCCACCCCCCCTTCCATGGCTCTTGCAGTGTGTGCATATGGCGAGCAGCAAAACATGGTGGGATCTGGACACAGAACATGTTGTGCCAGATAGCATGTGTGCATGGTGGGAGTGTTTTGGGGCAATGCCAGCAGGAGTGTGGTTAGCTGCTTTGGTCCAAACCAAAAATTGTAAGATTAAGCTGCCATCTTTATAATATGAAAATAACCCTGCTATTCATTATTAAGAGAGGTTTGTTCCAGCATTGACATCTACAAGTGCAGACAAAAAAAATTTGAAAAATAAAACTGTCATATTGCACAGAGAGCTGACAAACCTTTTAAACATGGATTTACTATGATCAGACACACACACGCACGCACGCACGCACGCACACACACACTCACACACGGCGCAGGCGCGTGCACACGCCCGCACACAAATAGGAGACTTTCCTTTATTCTTTCAGAAAGTACAATGAACAAGAGGACTTAAGGGCAGGTATTTTTTGGTTCTTGAACCAATGAAACAAATAACTGGAAGACAAAACTCCAGAACGGACAAAAAATCCAGACGGACCAAACTTCATTTGCTGCTGGCAAAGAGTTCAGTTTGGCAGCTGAATAGTCGGCATAAGTTAACCTTTACGGATTTATTTGGACTCACCTGAAGAAAAGCTAATCATGTCGTTTTCGTACAAGGGTGATCCACCCCGAGACTACTGCCTAATGAAAATATAGAGTCTGAAATTACATGTTTTCTTTGGAATGACTAAAAGAATGCACCATTTTTTCGAGCTAGAATTAATCCACCTTTATCATCAAGACCACGCCCAAAGTGATCCCTCATTCATCCACTGATGCACACAAACATTTCTCGATTCTTAGTTATTTTTTGTAAACAAAAGATAACACACGAATCTCTTCTACTCCTTTTTTTTCCGTCCAAAAACAGGACAATGTTTTGACGCTTTGTGGCCCAATACTGGAGGTTTTATCATTGAATCCTCCTCTTTTTTGAAGAACTTCATTTGGGGGGGTCACAGCACATCACCCACACACATCACGCACAGACAACGAGGGGGTCTGGTCTTAGGTAAATGGTTACACAGCTTCCCGAGCAAAAAGAAAAAGTCCACTTTACATCCATTGCATTCATCAACTTCCTGATGCTTGGGGCATGATCAGGATGTAGACTGGCAGTGACAGCAACAGCAGAGTAGAGACGAGTGCTCCCTCGCTCTAACATCACATGGGGGCAGTGCCATTGGCGCACAGGGCTGTTTCTGACCTCGATGCTTAACACCATACAGGAGTTTGGGATTTTTCCGTTGTTTTGGTAAACAGTATTTATATTCTCGTGTGGCAAGAGGTACTGCTCTTGTGTTTAACACTAGGAGTGGTTGACAAGAAAGACACAGTGGTATTGTGAACAAAAAAAAAAAATCTCATAAAAAGACAGTACAAGGAGGAAGTGGGTGGACATCAAATACATTTAAAGGTCAGAGGAATGAGAGAGGAGGGGGTCAAGTGGGCATCACTGTTTGACAAGGGGTGAAATTTAGGAGTCAAGGATTTCAAAGAGGCCTGAGAACAAAGAGGTGACGCACACTGTCTGCAACCCGCGGCCGCAGCTCGAGAGCAGGAGATGTGAGCCGAGGGCACGGGGAACAGAGCCCGCTCGCTCCCTCAGGCCTTGAGTGCATGCCATTGGGCCACGGCAGTACGGGGATGACCCATCATGTCTTTCCAGTGTTTCACCTCCGCGGGGCCACTCTTCCATGAGAGATAAATCTGCCAGGAGCAGAGACAATATTAGCTCATGCACTGTGTCACCAAGTGACGATACTGAACTTTTGTTGAAGCATATTATCAATAATCCAAAGCACACATTACTTGACTTGAGGTGCTACAAAGGGTTAGAATGAACATGAACATCTTATATTAGATGAGTGGCTGCATGACATGAACCAGCAGGGGTCAGTAGAGACTGGCTGGGTGATTAAGTGAAGCTGGCCTGTCATGAAGTCAAAAATACACACAGGAAGAGGAAGAGGCAGGAAGAAGCGAAGAAGAGGAAAGGAGTTACCTTTCCAATGACATCATTGCGACTAAGCCTGTCCTTGTCCATGACAGTGATAATTATGGTGGTCTCCCTCAGCACGTGGGCAGGCACGTCAAAGGGAAAGGACTCGTTGAAAACAGGGTTTAGACAACGCTTCATTACCACCGTCTTTTTCTTCTCCACACGCTTGTCCTTGTTCATCAACCACACCTTCACATAGGGGTCTGGGAAGAGCAATATGAATTGTTAACCCGGTATTGCGTGTGTATGACGTCATGGATTTAATTCCTCTCTGGTCGTTAATATTTCAATGTATTTGAAGTGCACACGACAATGATGCGTGAAGGAACCAATTAAAGGAGCCCGTGTACCAGAAGTGCCTCCAATGTCCATGGCTTTGAGGTTGCGGGCTTTGACGATGCTCACAGTGATAGTGTTGGCGGTGGGGTTGTAGCACAGAGACACCAACAGATCTCCTCGGCTTCCCTGGTTAAATGATACACACTTGTTTTATTGTAATGCTCTTTTCAATTGTTCTCCCCTCTTCTTACTGTGTTTTCTTTCCGCAGTCTGTGTTCAATTCACCAACCTGTCAGATGCTCAGTATTCACTTCTATCCTCTCCCACCGGCATACTACCACATCTCCCCCGGGACTGTCACAGCAGCCAGCAATATGACATCACCCATTACATTCTGTCCCATCTCCCCTCCTCCCACTCCATTCCTTCTGCCACCTCTTTTCCCCCTCTTTACTCACACTGCCATCGCTACATGGTTTCAATTCCTTCCAGAAAGTCTGCATGTTGGCCAGATCCAATTTGTTGAGGGGGATGGACACCTCTCCGATGGGGTCATTCCTGCTGAAGCGGTCATAATCCAGAACCTGCAGGTATAGAGTTCTCTGGACCACTTTCTCAAATGGGAACCCTGAAATAGAAATGCACCGAGTGTCTACATTATCAGCAAAGAGGAGAAAAAAAAAGTCATTGTAAAAGGTCCTCACTAATAGAATCTCAAAAAATACATACATATATACTGTACTCATGGTTATTTCAGTCAAAGAAAAAAAATGAAACAAACAAGCAAATAAATGCCATTCAAACCTTCAAACAAAAAGGTCTCATTCCAATGTGGGTTCAGATTCTTCCTCTTCACTTTGGTCTCCAGTTTGTGCTTCTTGTCAGGCAGCAGGTAGAGTTTGACAAAGGGGTCAGAAGTGCCGGAAAAGTCCTTGGCAGGCAATTCCTGGCCCTTGAGGATTTTGACAGTGAGGGTGGAGTCCTGGAAGCTGTATCCTACGCTGAACTGAATGCGACCCAACTTCTCACACACTGGACCCTCGTGTTCGTCTTCTTCCGAGCCTGGAGACAACTGGGAGAGGCGATGACAATGAATATTCCAGTCTGAGAGCATGAAGGGAAGGAAATAAATGGTAAATTACATCCATCCATCATTTCATAGCTGTGTGTATATATATGTCAGTATAACGTGTTATTAACGTGATTAGTCCAAACCCCTTTTATCGTGTGATTAAGTCTCATTTTGGCCTTATAAAATTTTTACCCTTTTCGCGTCCTGTTGCCATAGAAAAACTACACCTTACCGGAAATGAGCACGCCACACTGGTGACACTAGTCTGAGCTTGTTATGCAGAGATTTCATCCATTTTTTGAAATAAAAAAAGCATCATGGTGAGTGGTCTGTTCATTCTTTCTTGAGAAATCAAAAACAGGGTTAATATGGTAAATCAAGACCATTATATTGCTGCTAAATTCAAAACAAACTTTAAAATCAGTTTATTGCACTCTAGGGCGAGTCCTTGCTTACATTTTATATGCATGTTATATTTTTTATATTTCCCAAATTTTGAATGGAAAAAAAAAGCAAGGGATTTTTATTTTATTTTATTTTTTACAATAAATAATGATACAATTGAGATTACCGTACTTGGGCACAAAAGGGACACTGATGGCATGTCCTTAAATTCAAGGTGACAGTGGATAGTAATCAGGCCCGGCTCTTTATAATGTATTGATCCAAAATGCAAACTAGCTTAGTGTGTTGTCACATTCTCTAGTATCCACTGTGCATGACAGCTCTGGTATGACAGTCCGATTATCTGTCGGTAGACTGACCCTTTGACTGACGGCGGTACAGCCTGTAGAAATCCAGTTAAAATGTGCAATCTGTTGGGAAAAGAGCTGGGAGTATGACTTAAGGAACAGTCCCACATATTTCATATCCAATTCCATACTTTCCACACTCTTTTCAGCCAGTGCTGCTCGACCTCATTCTCCTTTGTCCAATGTGATCACTTTTCATTATTCAGCCTGACACTCTAAAATTACCCCAAATGCACGGACACGTACATGCTCCCATATTGGAGCATTGGCTCTGCTCTTTTCCTCATGAGTGCTTACCTTCTTTTACCTATGAAATTGCCAAATCACTGAAAACTATTGTTCAACGAAATACACTTTACCTGCAATTGGATTGTGTAACTAATGTGAAATGCCGTATTTTACATTTTTGCAACAACGACAACAAGAAAGCCAACAAAATATATATATCTAACCAAAACAAAAATTTAAGAAATGTATTTCATCAAAGCTTAATTCCATGGAAAGAGCCAGGAATGTTGTAGGTCATCATGGGAATGGGAGATGTACACAACCATAATCTCTATCTCTAAAACCAAACGGTGTGCCAAAATAATGTTCCAGGTTAGAAATTGCATTTTTGATGTGCAGTGTGGATGTAATATTTTTTCTAAATAACGCTAACTGTACTATTCAAGTGACACAGTCCTTGGCGTTCAATAGTCACCAGTTTTAGAAATGCCCAATGAAATTACTATGTGGGACATGGACCGAATGCAGTAGCAGACACAAAAACTACATCCACAACTTCACCAAGCAATTACGTTCGGATCTAAATCCATCTGGGCATTAAAAAACAAAACAAAAAAAAACCAAAAAAAAAAAACAATGCGGCTCCTTTCGTCTTTGATAAAGAGTGAACCCTCACTATTCAGATTTTATTGAATTTTCAAATCACAATTGTTGTACTACTCCGGTCGGTGCAAATAATTAATAATTAATTGGAAGTCTCGCCGCGGTAGCCTATTCCATGAACAATAGACCGCACCTCGGCAATATGTACTTATCATAAAAAATGGACGTTTACAGACGATTTGATTTGGAAAAAAATACCAAAATTGAACTGTATGTTGTTTGTTTACAACCTGTAAAAATACCAATTACCAATACTACAAATTACTAGACTCCCCTGGTTGCTGAACTTCTCCTGAATTCTTCCAGTGTTAATTAGTAGAGGCAACAAAAATATCCCAAATAAAAAAATCATGCATCACTTGGGTTCCCTGTAGTGTTTCATCCCTTGAACATCCTAAGTGCAACTGTATGGTGTTTGCGCAATGCCACTATGGATGAATTTGACCATGTCCCTCTCTGACATTTTTACTCTCGATGGGTGGGAAGGCACTGCAAAGACCTAATTGTGCATCAAAACCAATAATGATGTCTCTTAAAAAGACGTAGCTAGTACATAAAGTACTATACATGCAGTATTGCAGCCTTATGCCATCCATGGCTCAGTGAGTGCCATACAAAGGTGTTGGTGTCACTTCCTGATAAAGACCACATGAGAGACAGGATCTTCAGCTTCACCCTTCAACAACCTCAGTCATCTTAGATTTTGCACGATTGGATTCACATGGACCGGAATTTCCCGATGGAGACAGTGACAAAGCAATCAAAAAGCTTTACGATTTAGCACATGACAAATATTTTGACCATAGTGGTGAAATAGTGTATCCTGAATAACAATAGCAAATCTGCTAAGAACAAAGTACTATAAAATCAATAAGCAGCACTGTTTCAATTCCTCGGACACATCATGGAGTGCACATAATTATAGTATACACAGCAACCCAATAGCTGATGCATTTGCATTGCGTGTTCTTTCACAACTAATTAATAAACTCGGCTGAACAAGGCATAGTATGCCACAACTCCCTGTGGTGCTTCACAGATGGGTCAAAATGGGAGCGTTAGAAGAAAAACAAATGCTTTAAAACAAATGTCAATACATATTTTAAAATAAATCTAATACATAAATTAAAGCACATATGACATTTCGCTAAATACAACTGGATAGCCCTCAACTATTTTAACTGCTTTTGATTTGGCCACTTGGGGGCAGTAGATAAAAGGTTGTAAGTACAAAACTGGGGTTATTAAAATTTGATTAGACTGCGCAAAACATTTGACTGTTGATCTGAAAACAAATTGAACTTTGAGAATTTCCTCTCGAGCCATTTCAAAGGTCTTTGCATCCGATTAATTTCAACTTGTCAGGGAAAGCTCCCACAGATCTTTCATATCAATTCTTAGCTAACAAGCCTCAAGATTGATTGGCAAAAAGTTAATCAACGAAAAACCAAACAAATACATATTTTCAGAGAGACGAGATATAAGAAATTTGCTCATGTGTGATGTGCGCACGTTTCTGAGACCATATCAAACAAATGACATACCTTTTCTCATAAATACAGTAAATGTGATTTGACGAGAATTCAGCCTTTGTTAGAATTCCATTGTGAAATTAAAAAAGTTAACATTACTGATATTATAAATGTGTTATGCAATAATAATGTCTGTAAAATTAAAAGGCCACTCTCCTGGCTGACACATGGCATAATGGAACATTAATTAATTTTGATTTTTAGTTCCGTTCCACAAAGAACAAGAACGAATGCTATAATTGTCAGAAGTGCATCTTATTCTCCGCTATGAAGATGATGATTACTTTTAGATTACGTTTAGCCAACCTACACGTATAAGGCAGCTGAAGCTCGTTGCTAGTGAGTTGACATGGTGCAAATAGCACCTAGCTTTCCGCGACCTCTGACTATTCACACGTATTATGTGACATGAGCGCGTTCGGGCGAGCGAAGCTTTTCGGGACTGTCTCAGCGGCTCAATTATCGCAAACAAATTTCTGTGATTCTCAGTTTTGCTATTCAATGTGTTTTGATGAGGTGCTAAATGGATATTATGACTTACAAAGTGTGCTGTGAAATACAGTCCCTGCTACGGCGTCAATGTCAAAAGGTAAGCAGAGCTGCATTCACACACATAGCAAATAGAGTTAGCTTCTGATAATTTACATATACTGTACTTGATCGACCCGATAGGTAGTGGGCGGGAATTTGCGTTTCAGTATTTTATTGTCTTTACGGGTTCCAGAATTTGGGCTGCCGGAGAGATGATGAGAGGCAGTCAGCAGTGCAATGTGGAAGAGGAAAACATCTGCTGGGGACACACACACTCACAAGTGAGCTGCAGCCCATTGTTATGCTGACTCTTTTCGCCACAATGATGAAAGGCAGTCCATGAAGACTCTGTAATGGTAAAGCTCAGGTATCGGCCCCTGGCTGTCATGGTAATGAAAGTCGGACATGCCATTAACTCAGCAGTATATGGGTTGAAATGGACTGATATTAACAAGACAATAGGGCTCATAAGTATTGATCCTTGGGGAATATTGACAGGAGCATGTCACAGGTGTATTATTAAGACACATTTGAACTGGTTTTAAAAAAAAACAAAAAACGACATTTTACGTTTCCTTTAAATTTACTTCAACTTAATATGTTATGACTTCTCTGGAAAACGTTGACCGTCGTTGTGCAACAACAGTATTTTGACTCCTTGGAACATTTTCATATTCTCGTCAACCCACTCGCCCCATTTCTTGTCTAAAGGCTTGCATGTCACTTTCATATTGGATTAGAGGCGATGATCTGGAAGTACCCTCTAATAATAATATGACCATAGCCATCTCATTCACTTGGATTTGAGAAGGCTTTGCTGACTGCGGCCATCAGGGATGACTTTAGTTACAAGGAACCAAAAGAGCAGTATATCAGTCAATGTGTGTAGTGTGTTACCATGAGCATTTCACTGGTGACTGAGTTGGCTAAATCGGAGACGGATGAGTTGGCATTGTGGGCTGAGCCCTGCCGGCGTCCACTCTCATCTGGGGTGTGACCTCTGGGACTGCTGCCGAGTTTGTTACCCGGAGTCCTGGATACAACAGAAAAACACACATGCACTTAACATGCAACATTAATGCAATACAACCGCTGCTTTCTGGTGAGGATTTTTCCTCTTGGCTATTGTGCTCAGCCAATAAATGTAATAATTTAACAAACTAAAGTAACCTACTCACTTTAAGGTCATCAATACAATTGTCCCTTACCTCATCTTATAGATAACTACTCAAAATGGATTTTGAATCAATCGCAGCTTGGGGAAAAACATGGTTTATGATTAACCCCTGAACCAAAATTCCAATGGCCATTTGTATTTTAATTATTGTATCATATTTAGAATGTCTGAGAGTAAACAGCTCTGTTGTTAGCAGCTTTTTATTATGTGTCACAGCACATTATTGATGATCGCATCAGTAGTCAGTGCCCATTTATATATTTGGTCCAACACATTCAGCGTCTTCTTTTCACCTCACAAATGAGGATTATTTGAGTCGTGCTCTTATAGTGTAATCAGCTCGTTGTAGTTGTAGCGTGCAAAAATTTATTTAATTTATCCCTTAGATCTCTTTCAACAATGTTCTAATCACACCAATTACTGTGATAAATGTAGTTACTATATATTGTGATATGAAATTGTCACACTGTTTCTTCATCAAACAGATCATATATTATTACTATTATTATTATTATATTTTATTTTCGACCTTCAATTGTCTATTAATAAAGAATGTTCAAAGCAAAGAATAATAATCTGATTGGAATGCCTGTTACAGGATTTTTTAGATGATATGGAACTATTGCAAATATTATTTATGGACTGGCCAAATGTTATGACAGCAGAGCATCATAAAACCTATGAATTACAACTTTGAATTAACATATTGTACTTGTCAATGGCAACCCCAGAAACAAATAAAACAGGCCATAAATAAGTTTCAAACCCAGAAACACTAAATATGAGTTATTGTTGTGCCAACTCAACTGACCTAAAAACAATACATGACTTTTTATGTTGCACATAAAAATGAACACCAAAAAGTTCTTAACTTCTAAGGTGGTAGCCACCGAGTGTGCCAAGCTGCCTGATTTATTTGTAGAGACAGATGCTGTAACACAGTCGCACCATTTCAAGACGTGGGCGGCCATGCCCGTGAGACAAAGCGAGAGGGACAAAGTGACCGGCCCCCCTAAATGACAGACAGTGAGCCGTAGGACCTGAACGTGCACAAAAGATGTACTGTACTTGTCTGACATTCTCTTTGCTCAAACAGAAAATATGTTGTGGGATCCCTCGTGGAATTTATTGGAATAAGCACACTGAGTACCATTTCTCCATCAACAGTACCATTCAGTTCAGCACAACTGTAGGCGAGAGCCTGAAGATATCCAATTGCTTTATGAACTGTAGAGGAGAGACCCGGGAGTTTTATTCCAAACCTGACAAGAGATGACATTCCTCATCATGAGCCTGCTCTCCTGGATTAGAGCGACCAAGGGGGAACATCAAGGAGAGTGTGTGCTTCTGGTCACTATGATATCACAGTGAGTGGTAAGATCTTTTTACTAGTCCAACATAAGTATTTGGTAAATAGCAGTTGAGTATTCAGCTTTATTTTCTGTATTACTTTAAGTTATGAAATAGTCCACTCTGCGTATAGTAAACTTTAGGATTTGATCTACTGAAAAAAAAAAAAAATCATGCTATTTAAATTCATTGAGACTTGTACATTGTGATCGTTCTTATACTCTCTGATAAAACAAAAAGCAACATGCAGGTTCAAATCCATTTTACAACGACTAACAATTGTTACAAGAGACACTAGCTTTTCATTCTTTCACCCCAACAATTAACTTTCCATATGGCCACATAACAGAGAAATATAAAGAAAAGAGCGCACAGGGTCGGAGTTGAAATATAGGTTCACATCATTCTAAAAGTAAACTCAAAAAGCTAGAAAATAGAAAAAAGATATAATAACTAACAAGAGAGTACACAGTCACACAAGCAAATCAGAGTGCACACCTCACAGAAATTTCACGGCGAAAGCTTAGGGAACAAAACAGCCCAGGTTTTGTTCAGCTGAAATGTACACTGGAAAAAAGGAAGCAAATTGCCATTTTATATTAGGCAAAACAAATACGAGAAAGCTGGAAAGGGAATGCTGCTAGGTGGACGGACGGGGGTTGTACCATAAGGAGACAAGTAAAAGCGAGTACCAGCGAATGAGAGAAACAGAGAGGAGACGATGCTGACCCAATGAAGAGGAGAAACAATTGATTTGTCACGGTATGTTTCTTCACTGTGATCTGCAGGTCAGAGCAGCTACAATACAGCACGGAGTGAATTCATAATGCATTGCTGTCCATTTTGAAACACATGTCCAATAAACAAATATACCAGCAGGTTGACACACCGGTCCACTGACTTCCTCCTTCCTGGTATGTGTGTTTACGGACCACTTGGTGTCTTATTACATGCATGGGTAGGTTAGCAATAGTTTGAGTGGTATTTTTCAATACCGTGGGGTTCAAATACAGATGTAAAATATGCATTCATGCTGCGATCCAATACTAACAACAACAAAAATCTGTAGTGAATGGTTGCATATATGACTAGACTGTGTTGTGTCGTTTTCATGAAATGACTATATTAGTTTTTCCCAACATTTCTTGCATCAAACACCATAAAAAAACACAACAGCGGACAAATGGGATGGGTGTTTTGAGAAGATTAAAATTATAAATAATATAATCACTATAATTTAAAATCCAAAAATGAAAAACTAATTCGTATAATATGTGTTGTCAACTATGCTGGTAGGCCTAGGGCACTATGCAATAGAATTTTCCCAATATGCATATACGATTAGACGTTTAGAACATTTAAAACTGTAACACAACAAACAAAATAGAGAGCTGCTGACAGTATCTCGCTTCAACTTTAAGACAGCCATTTCCTGTCAAAGCAGTTTTGCTTTAGCCTTAGGCAGGGATTGTGAAAATAATTATAACATTATTAAAAATATATTTTTTATTTACACTTGATTTATTTTCCAGTTAATTTTGTGAATCATCTACCTATCCAAATTGTGTCAAATGTAGCTGAGATCCCCAAAATAGACATACAGATGCAAATAAATAGCCTGTAAAGGGCTATGCTCCTTTGATGCAAAATAAAATAATATTCTTCTTGACAATAATGGTGGTCCCTTGGACAAAACCAGTTGAAAGCCTAAGGGACGGAAACCCGTTCACTGCTGGCAATAAAGCACATAATATATGCCTGTCAACTGGATCTCGAGCCCAAGAGTCAATAATTTCCTACTTGTAGAAGTGCTAAGATCAATGAGAAGTCACTCAACCCCATTAAATCAGAAGCCAGCACACACACACACACACACCAGAGACCACAAGGACAATCACGCTTACGTAAACATACACACGCACGTGCACATGCACAGACACAATCACACATACAATTTTGTAGTGTTGTTTCAGTAGAGATGTGCAATGTTTTCATAATCCCAATCAGATGGTCACATAAAGCCAGTCCTGCACAAGGTGGTTCGAGATCATTTCCCAACATTTAGTGAAAAATCTCACGTAACATCCCCCCAACATAAATGTAAAGTATGAGCACAGAAATAACAGGGATTATTTTAATCTATTGTGTGTAGTTCTGTTGGAGTTTTTATTTCTACTTGGAGTGAAAAAGTCAAATATACAGTAGAAAAGTGACAGTTAAAACCTCAGAATCCCAAATCCGGTTGATATTTTTTGTCAGTATAGATGAAAAACGTTTAGAGAGCTATACAACATTATATAGCCTAAAGTACTAGCTCTACAATGAGGACTCATTATACAAATAGAAGAGATCATTTCAATTAACAATGACATAACTAACTGGCCAGAGATTTTGAGAAGAAGAACCTTCAATAAAAATAAGTGGTGGATGTATTTCCCCCCCGCACTGACACAGATAATAGTGAAACATATTTTTGCATTCCAGGACAATTGTGTTTGTTGAAGTGTAAAAAATCCATGTGGACTCTCAACGCAACTCACCTTTATTTATACTGTGCTTCCACAACAAGTTCAGCTGTAACATACTCATTCTGTGGGAGTTGAAGTTACCTATTAAAGTACAAATTTTAACACCACTAGACACTGAGAAAAAATATTGCACTGCACTTATCTGCAAAGTAACAATCAATCCATTAGCACAAATACTATTTAATTACCCATATAAAATTCATGACTGCTTTTATCAACTTGATGAGGTTGTTTACGTCAAGTTAATAAATATACGTACACCTACACTTTATTAATATTTTACCTCAAAGAATAAAGCTACGGCGTGCTTCCAACAGGATGTAACACTGTGTGTTGGCTCTTTTTGCTTGCTTGGGACTTGGCGGGGGGGAAAAAAACACTACTTACATAATTTATCCTTATAGGTTGATGTAACCATGACTACTGAAATATGTGCACCAACTTAAGGTTGTACTCACTATCATCATGCATTTTACACAGGTAACCATGGCTACCGGACCCTTCAAAGAGGGGCATTAAAAGCCAAGTATGCTCATCAGCGAGGCGCATGTTTAAAATAATATAAAGTCCACAGAGGAGACGCCAAAGAGTTGGAACATCCTTTTTGACTCATGTATTCATATTTACATGTAAACTCTTGCTGACATTTTGAAATGCCTTGAATCAACAATTGATGGAACTTAAGCCTTAACTTAACTTGAGTCACAAAAGAGCGTGTTTACTGTACAGTTTGGGAGACAGTCTTCACCATTACAACTACAGTATATATGTACAATTACAAGAACAGGTGCCCAAATCCTTTGGAATTGACTTTGAACAAAATCAAGCCCTAAATGGTCCGTCAAGTGTTGACTTCCGTTGGGACATTGATCCAGAAAATTTCTGCCAGGTGCCGTAAAACCAAACCAATCAAGTTCCGTCAGGCTAAATATCCATGGACGGTGTAAATCTGATTCCAAGAGTTGGTCAGGTGGAGTTCTATTCTTTCAATGGCTGAAAGCCAGTTTTGAGCCTCTAATACGACTTCTACGACAACTCCATGTCTAAAAACCCGAAATAATTCTCATCAAAAATGATGTGCGCAACTGCAGCCTTGGGATAATCATTCTCTAAGGATATTAGAACGAATCTCACAATATTTTTTATTTATTTGCAGTCTAAAGTTGCCTGGAAATCCAATCTTACAACTGTACCCATTGTTTTTAGTCATTATTTTCAATGCAGGAAGTCTTGATTTTCTACCCCAACTGTCCAGTACTGAGCTACAGATTGTAGCAAATGGCCACAAATTAGCATTTTGTGCACACATTATATTCACGTTCCTACAATTTTCACCTTGGAGCATCTGCCCATGCAAAGTTTTCTGCATGCCCCTTGCTCCATATAATTTATCAAAAACACAATATGGAACAGCTATGACAAAGGTAAAGGGCGTATAACCTCCGTGTGTTTAAAGTGGATGCACTGTCCCATGATACTCAAGCCATCGTTTTTTTTTTTTTTTGCTAACACTGTAAATTCATGCATGGGAATTGTGCGCGGAGGAATATCATTTTCTTTTTAAGATGTGCAGCAATAGGGCAGATTCATCATTCTGGCAAAAGTGACAGTCATCTACGCTGACAGCCCAGTTGTGCTGTGAGAGCATGCCATCACAAGCATCACCATCCCCAGCGTATGAAAAAGATGGATGAATATAAAAAAAGAGTGAAGGACACAGCCTCGCTAACAGAAGGGTAGAATGCGAGAGCAATGGATCAAAAGATATTTTAAATATGACAGATAAGACAAGCTTTGTCTCTTAATAAGTCAGCACATTATACATTATAGTAATTTATCATTTAGGATGAGGTATTAAAATATGTGTATTGTGCGGCAATGTGTTATCTTTGTGATGCTAAATATAAAACCTAAGTCATGACACTGTCCGCGCTTCCTTGTCTAGGTCTAAATGTGAATGAGGTTTGCTTGTGTCATTAAACAAAGAAAAACTGACAAAACTGTCATATCACAGATGGCTAAAGGTGGCTCAGTTGTCAAAATATTGCATGTGAAGTGTCATTGGCGACATTTATTTTTGTACTCTTTTGAAGCTCAATATGAGGGATGTTTGATCGCACATTTTTTATATTAACTCAAGAGTTTGTAGTCACCGATACCAAATCTTGATACCACTAATATTTTTGATTTACAAAAAAATTCCTGTGAAAAACAATTTCAGATAATTCAAAAGAAATTCTTATATATCTATATGACATTGTCAGTATAATTGCATGATATTAACGTTTTATTGTTTTCATTTGTAATGTTCAATTCCTGATCATAAAACGACCACAAGAGGATGTCCACTGGTTTCAGCTGCCGTCGTAATTTCCGATACCTTGAAATAAGGTCAATACCGGAACTAATACCTAGCATCGGTACTTACCTATTCCTATTCAAAACCATTGATCACTAATATTTTTGATAATCTCTCGTAAAATAATAAAATTGTACCATACCTAGCATCAGTACTCACCCATTTGTCACGTGCTGGCGCCACCTGCGACAGGACCACGCCCCCCTGTCAGTGGAATCGCCGTCACCTGCCACGGGTTCATGGACAGCGCTATATCAGCGCCGCCAGCGCAGACCCGAGTGTCAGTCTGTCCCGTGATGCTTCGCTCATCTGTCCCTGAGAAACTGACTTTACAATTCGAATCCACAGAACTGCTTGTCCACCCCAGCCAGATCGCCGCTCCAGCGCCAGCTATCCCCATCATCCCCTTCCACAATAAAGTCTATCGCTACGCACTTGGCTGTACTGTCCGATCCCTTACACCATTCCTATCCATTACCACTAATCACTAATATTTTTGATAATCTCTCGTAAAATAATAAAGTTGTCAGCCACAGTTGAGAGCTGAATGGAAAGCTGATCAGTACAGGGGATGGACATGAGGGGTCCAGGAAGTCTTGTTGCCAAGGGGGTTCTCCATAAACATACATACATAGGTCACCTAACCGCCTTGGGATACCACGGAGCTTAATAACACTTCCATGTCCCATGATGGATGAGGCCTATGCTCCCATGTCAGCCCACTCAGCAGTCCCCACTGAAGGGAACAAATCACCGGTCGCTGCCGCCTCACCACGCAAGCTAATACAACTAATGGAGTCGTCTGTAGTGGTTGACCGGCTTGCTCTTGTTTACGTTTTATATCCATTTGCACTTATGTGTTTGTATGGAGGTAAAAACTTTTAACCAATTAACAAAGAGTGTTTCCTGACATCACCCTCATTAATGCATCTTTGTTGGGTGCTTTGATTTTCTTCTAATTGAAATCACAAACAAGGGAACGATCTTGGGTTTTCAAAATTAGTTGTAATGTTTTTTTTTTTTAACATGCCTATTAACATTTATTGCTGACCTACTTTTTTTTTCTCATCTCTGGCCACTGGCCAGCCTGGAGCGTCGTTATGAGGCACTGTGATTACTGGCTCAGAGTTGGATTTGCTCTCCGGTAAAAGGAGGAGCCAATATCGTGCCTGATTGACAATACGCAGTTGCAACTCAGCTGGTAACAGAGAACATGATTTCGACTGAGGCCACTAACCACTTACTTTTACATCAGCTCCTTTTATGGCATTTGAGGACATGGTCTGTGATTGTCTCTATATTTATTTGTCTTTCTGGAGAAAATTGGATTTTATCATCAAAGAGCAACGTGGACATTGTTTTATTTAGGAGCTATATACAGTAAAATTTTAAGAGACTGTTCCCTTTTTGCTATCTGTTCAGGTTGATTACAAAATGCCCTCTAGATGAGAATCCATTACCGTATTTTCCGGACTATAAGGCACACCTAAAAACCTAAAATTTTCTCAAAAGCCGACAGTGCGCCTTATAGTCTGGTGCGCCTTATATATGGACCAAATTCCTAAATTTAAACTCGCCCGAAGCATTGTGTCATGAAATCAATCACAAGTGGCCCGCTGAAGACTATGAATCATGAATCAAAAAGACTATGGATCATTATTTTGTGATTATAAAGTAATTTGTTGTGTCTGAAGTTGAAATAAAAAAAGATAAAATGGAGAATGATTTGATTTGGATTAAAAATCTGACATGATGCATTAATGGTGTGCCTTATAGTCCGGTGCGCCTTATATAAGGACAACGTTTTAAAATGGGCCATTCATTGAAGGTGCGCCTTATAGTCCGGTGCACCTTATAGTCCGGAAAATACGGTAGTTTCATTTTGGTGATCCGTTTCTATCTCAACTGCTTGACAGTTATCAATTATTATATATTTTTTCAACCAACTGGAGCCCATACAACGAAAAATACAACAGATTTCCAGGCTTCTGTGTGAAAAATTTCATGTATAACAAGATATGTCGTTAAATATAAAAGTAACAATGTGAAAAAATCGTTTTGTTGTCACAAATTCATGAATGTTCGAAATGCTAACTACTTGGTTGGCACGTTTGACTGCTTTTAAAAATACTGAGTTGAGCTTCGTCGTCCAGGGCCAGTGGGCTCTTTGAAATATACTGATATTCATTTCCCGATTGCACGCTCTGTGTGGCGGATGTCTGAGCTCATTAAGATTCAGCTTAGCTGTGCAACGACTGCTTTCTGTGCTGATAATAAGCTAAACAGCGTCGGCGGTCCCATCACAGTTATCTGCAGGTGTCTGATTGTGTCCAGTTCTGCAAAGGTCTTTAGTCGGTTTTGGTTGAGTCAGTCAAACACAGTAAAGCCCCTATCCTACTGAGCAGCAAATAAATGCGAATGTTTTCAAAGGCAGCTAATTTTTCGTCTACGTCAGGTTACTCACAAGGTCGCAAATGTTTGCAAAACTTTCATCAGATATTTGCCTATAGCTTTTGTATTTTTTACTTGTTCAGAGGAAATTTTGAAGATTCTCTCGGGGCAAGAAAAGTACAGACATTCCCTCTGTCAAAACATTTGGTCAACATTTGCAGCCTACAGTTTTTGGCCGACTGACAATATGACATTTTTATATTTGTCATCAAAAGATGGGTATGAAACAATAGACAGTTTTTTTTTATTGCTATTGCATCTACATTTCTACATCTAAGGCTAATTGTGAGGACTGAGGAACTTTGTCAGTTCTTAAGGTATGTGTCTTTACTTTATGACAAATTATGGCCTCGCCGTTCTAATTTTCTTGCAATACGAGATGTGACCCTGAACATTTGTTCAGAAAGTCCTTTATGATAGATTGTGATAGCTTCACTTCTGTCACTTGGAAGTTATTGCTGATGAGCTCACTGTGTTTGGTGCAGTAAAACAGTCCTCACAATTACAGCCACCAAATTAATGATTAATAAAGATCTACACCTCTCTCGAACCATTTGAATAAAAACACAACTCTATATTTCCTACAAAGTGAGGATTTATAGCAGGCTTGTTGAAATGTACTGTCAGTGATGGGCATTCCATCCCTGGGATGGGACGGAACAGTCCGTCTCAGACGGATGCTGATTTTGTGGCCAGATGTGAAGTTTTTAAACAACTGCTTGTTCTTCATGTGTGGATCTCTGCTCGCTGCTCTGATCACCAGCTGGCTATGTTGCGCATGTGTTGTCTTGTCAGTCAGTCCTTATACCTCTTGTGTGTGTTTGTACCGCTGCCTTTTCTTTAAGTTCATTGCGTTAGCGCTTCTTAATAGCCATCAATAATCATTTCCTCGTGTGTACTACGACCTTTACACCAGCTGTCGTTATTTCATTTATCCACTCAATTCAGGTAGTCGGGTTCATTTCATGAGGTATAATGTCATGTTAGTGTCATGTAGCCCTGTTCGTGTGTGTGTGTCCCTCATCTTGTTGTGCCCAAACCACTTTTGGAGCAACTCTATACCTTCACATATACGTTAGACCCACACACACTCTCCATGATTACAGACGAGCCCTCAATTGTTACTACCCGATCCTCATGGTGGCATGAGAAGGAGGGTCTAAAAAAGATGTGTAGGTGTGGCCACTCTTCCTTGCACTGATTGGTGAGTTGAGGGCCACCAATCAGGGAGGAGCAGCTGGAGAGCTGCCACACAGACCTGATCAACACACAACATAATTAAACGGCCACAAAACATCGTGGACCATAACACAACTAACAAAAAGTGAATGTGAGGCTTTGCAAAGCTTTTTGGCAGTCGCCGTATGCTGTAAATATACGCACGCCATCATTTTAATCAAATTGGGTTTCACATCTGTTGGACTATGACTTTTCAAGGACAAGGACGGGGATGAGGGACGATTATTTTATGAATAAGGACGGGAGAACGAGGACGTAAGGGTGTTCAGGTTGCGGATGGAAGAAGGAAATAATTTTTTGTCCGAGCTGCATTTGATTTCATAAATAAACCAAAAGAACTAAATGGATACTTCCCTGCAAAACATACTAAAACAATGATGCCCTCCTCTCTTACTGTCCCAAAACAACTCAAATCTACTTACACTGTAATCTCAAGATTGTGATCCATTGTTTTCAGTCTACTGGGCACCACTAAAATTGCCAGCAGCATGCAGACATTGACAAGGAGCTAAGCTGGTGCGGAGACCAAGAGATGAGGAAGAGGGCAGTGATGAAGATGGAGAGCTGTTATTACGTGCGGAAAGACACTAGACGACTTGGCCCACACAACCCCTCGAGCTAAAGGTTTCTTGGCGGGCCTGTGATTAGAGTTAGCGACTTGACAGAGCTTCAGACAATGAGGAGCAAACAAGAAAGGTGCTCAAGCTCCCTCTTCCAATAACCCTTGTCTGTTTGAAGACATAAAAACAGGCATTAACCTACCTGGCTATAATCCGATACTATTTTATGGACTCGACATTTACAGTTGACCAAGTCTCAGTTGCACACCAGCATACAATACTGAAGGGTTTAGAGAATTTTGTAATAAATGAAGTAAAAGTAGCATAAAAATACAAATGCATAACTGACCAACAAACTGCTTTTTGGTATTGCAATGATGAAAAGAAAAAGAAATAACAGGAGAAGGGAATGCTTTGCATTTACTGTATTAATGTAAGCTGTAGTGATTCTGCTTAAGTGGATTATTGCTCGAGTTTTTTAGTGAAGTGAAGGTGACCGAACGTGATTTGTAATTGGATTAGGAAATTGTAGGGGTGCTTTGACTGGAAGAAGGAAGAGGAGCATGCCGGATGGCGTCTGCTTGTTGGTGATGTACCATCCTTGTTCTCATTTGATGATGATGATGATGAGGATGATGATAAAACTTTATTCATCTCACAGCGGGGAAATTCACTTGTCATCCATTTTTGTTTAGTTTGTTGCACGCAACCACCAACTGTTGGACAAATATTAAATCGTACGTTGTTCTTAGAGTTGTCGCTGCATTGTAGCTCTCGCACAGGGAAAAGTTGCTTTACCCAACGGGTTATTGATCCAGTTTGATAATTAGAAAATGAGAAGTGGGACGAATGACACAATTCAAAACAAAACATATCAGATTAAAGCAATGTAAAATAAATGCATAATGGGTTTTGTCTCACGACATAAAGGCCAATTTGTAGAAGATACCTTTGGTAGTTTCATCACAAGAGTAGCTCCCTGAGCTGAATGAATATCAATTATGGCATGGCCTCATTCAGTCTTTTATGACACACAGCCACCTTGGCACCTCTTTAGGCCTACTGACTGACTTTCTAATTATGGTCCATTTACCTCTTCTCTGGGGTGGTTTCATTTTCTTTGCTCGCTGGTGCTTCCTGTAGGTCAGGGAGGTTCGCGAAGTCATCTTGTTCAGCCAGTCCAATTGCTAGAGACAGAACAACCATCTTCCCCTCACTGGACACAGACGTCACATAAACCAACATATAAATACACCCAAATATCATTTTAGAGTGCAGAAAGAGAGTGTACGGATCAAATTTGATTCAGAATAGCAGTATGTTTACAATACGATTAAAGCTAAAACTTGTCCCCATACAGTTATGTCTTTTATTGCCTATGCAGGTGTCTGCATTTCTTTTGTACAAATTCAAAAAAATGCACAGATTTTTCCCATACCAATATTGTTACCTTTGTTTTGTAGAAACTCAGGTGGCTGCATCATTGGATTGTTAAATGTCAATGTAATTTCACGATCATGAAGTGTTTGGGAGATTCTTCTATCAGGTCACTATTTCGTTAAAACCTCAGAAAGAAGGTGCATAGAAAAAACTTCAAAAGTACTGATAAGTTTCAAGTAGAAACGGACGGATTGATGTTTTGCTGCGCAAGTCAACGCGATTTGTTTGGATCGAAAGTGTGATCCATGAACACGCAAGTCCTATTTATGTAAAACACATTGCACATCATTCTTCTTATTTCTCTTGCCAAAGCCTTTTTTTTTCTTACACAGAGTGGACACATTTTTACCTCAATTTTTTCAGACATGCAATGATTGAGACACCTTTAACCAGAAATATTATTTCCACACCATACAGAACATTCATGTACAAAAGAACTTCTTCTGGTCTTCTGAACATTGGTTGGTTGTTACCTGAAAAACTTCAGATTTCCACAAACCAAATTTGAAGGAAGGCACAAGATTTTCATTTTGTGGAAGAATTTAACCTTGGTTTGGATGAAAATGAAAGCGCAGACAATTTATTTTCTCTTACTACTGTAACAATCTGTTTGAATCGGGACAAAGCTAGGAAGCAGCATGTATGCTGCCACCTTAAAATAAACAATATCACCCTACAACAGCATGAAGCAAATAGAAATGATTTGAATGTGTGGTCATAAATGAAAAAATAGAGAGAGGAAAAAAAATGCAAAAATCTAATTCTTTTCATTCATGATTTTTACTATTTTACAGGAAAAAGTAGAATACTGTAGCACATTATTTATTGATTAAATCATTATTATCATTTTAGTGGTTGAATGTTATGCTTGATTAATTTCTGCTTCTTCAGAGAAGCAGTGAGCCAGCTCACATTTGGGTATGGTTAAATGTATTCAGTTGGAAATTCAAATTCAATGTATGTCTAAAGAAAGGTTGTCAAGCTAATTTGAAAATTCAAAGCATACCAAAGGTTGTGGGTTGAACATAATAAGCGTCTGTGGAACGCACGAAAACAAAAGGTTTTTGAACATTTTCTTTGCTTCTTCGCGACTTATTCTCGGTCACATCTATAGACATTGCTGTCTGCAAGTCTCATCGGAACAGAATTTGGTTTTCCCTTAGCTATTCCAAATTATCAAAGCGATATTATTATATTCTTGCATTGGTTGTGCTAGTTTTTGCATAATTTTCCATTTCCCCAGCCCATTTACCCGAGTGTAATTCTTTTCTTAACAGGAGGTGTTTTGTTGGCAAAATATTGACAGGAAGAAAAGAGTGTCCCACAAAGGCGTTGTTAACAGTACCAGCACATGGCTCAGGAAAATGGATCTGTACAGATGACCCGAAACGACACGCGCACTCTGACCTGAGGGCGCGGAAATCATTACCACGACATCAGTTCTATTGATTAGAAAAGAGAGGCTCACTGTTGCATGGCAAACCTGGAGTCACTTGGTTATATTGCCGCATTTGGTTATTCATACCCTCCTGACCACAGTGGTACTCCGCGAACCCAGTGTGTATTTCTTCCTCAGGCTCTAAAACTGAGGTGTTTGGCCAAATGGGGGTTTCAGGGACGAAGGGACATGCCACCTACCGACGCACTATATGTGGCCAGCATTATTTGAACGATGATTCACAAAGGCAGGGAGGTCACTGGCCTCAAGACACTGCGAATAGAAAATGGAGAGGAGCATAGAGCATGTGCATGTGTGTGTTTATTCGTGGTTTGTGGAGGAAGGGGCATTTATGTGAAGCTGCTTTATGGAGCATATCCTCTGTAATCTATCAGTGTGGCGGAATGGAGGGTCTTTGTGCTCAGTATGTATAACTGCCAGTAGCCTGGAAAACTTGAACAATATCAATGCTATTTCCTGACTCAAGACGTCAGGAGTTCAGGCTACTGTCACGGTAGCACTTACAAGAACGACTTGACGTCCAGCCCTCTGTTGCGGATCTGTTCCATCATGTGGTCCCAGCTGCCTGGATTCGACCTGGAGCGTCCGGCCCCTCCTCCTCTGTATCGGGAGGCTCCAGCCGTACTCCCCCGGACCCCTCGTGGGCCCCCACGGTGGCCCCCAGCACCTGGACCTGTGTGCAGTTGGCCCAGGCTCTGTGAGGTGACTGGGGGGTCGTTAGGCCCCGGAGGGGGCTGGTGGGTGAGGGGCTGTTGGAGGCTCTGTTGTCGGACAAGAGGCCGGGGGCGAGCCACAGCTGAGGACGGGATGTGCTCCAGTGTGGAGGTAGTTGAGAGGGAGGCGTCTCCAAAACTGAGCAAAAACACAAGCGACATTTGATTAATAAAACAAGGACAATAGCATTTGCGATGGTAGTCTGAGGGAGAAAAAAACATATTAAAAAAAATAAACAATGGAAAGAGGTGAGAAAGAGAACAGATGTGACTAATAGTAGGAGTAAATCAAAGCTCAGCTGTGGAATTATTTGGTTGCTTGGTGACACTAGATTATTTTTTTTTTTTTTTGCAGTGGTTACCTGATTTAGCTACAGTGTGGACCAGGGCTGGAATGTCACAAAAAACACAGGTGAGCTGCAACCTATCTTAGCAGTAGCCGACACCCACGACGAATCAGCAGAAAATGGCACATAATGATTAACAAATTGACAGTTTAGAGCGTTAATGTCATGATCTTATTTCTCTGCCTGTGTTTCCATGGATTTTGATGCTGACAAAGGCAATCAGCCGGGCTCATTAGCACAGTACAAGGAAGATGGCAGATTATTGCATTATTTCCATGGTTGTTCATCGCTCAGACTTTTGGAACTTTATTTCCTTTGTTGGCTATTTTTAATTCGATTCGGGACCTTTATTGGATCAAATTGGACTGTGCCGGTTGTCCCTAATTAAATGTATATTGTATATATGCATAATCTTAGAGTGATACTGAAATAAACATCAACTTAAATGAAGTGTTCAATGCACATCTGCACCACTTAAGTTTTTAATCTGTCTCTAATGAGACCTGAATTGCTTTGCAATTACGTCTTTCCCTGAAGCTCTGTCCACATTATCACTCCTTTCCTTCTTAAATCTCAGTTAATTCAGCTTTTCTACACTTTTGACCTCTCCCTCGTCTCACTCCATTTCTACTCCATCTCAAGTCACTATTCTTTAAATCAGACCAATTATCAGTTGATTACTCTTAATTATAAACGTGCTTCTGCCTCTATCGTCTCCTCTATCATTGTTGTCTGTTAACTTGTAAAGAGGTGTAAACAGCCCTGTCTCGAGCTAATGCTGTGCAGGATTTACTGCTTGAACTTATGTTTTGCAGCTCTTTGCAGAATTAACTCTGCTTGAACTCTATTGGAAAGCCAGGAGACGAACACCAAGGCATTGCTGGCTCAACTCGTAGTCGACAATCTGCCTGCATTCATGCAATCAATCTTGTTCAATAGACCCTGTTAGAGTTTGTAAACAATGTAGTGTCATTTTGAGGGCGTGGCTTAGCTGGAGGAAAATATCCATCTGTTCATTTGAATATGCAGATTAGCATATTTCAACAGTGTTTACGTAGGAATGGATGGGAATTTTAGTGAGTATGTGAGTAAACTGACTCTGCACAATCGTAAATGACCAAATATAACAACTTGACTGATGACGTTTGTGTCGTGTGGCCGGCTGCAAGTGCTGCCAAGTCACCGACATGGCGATTGGGCGTAGGCTTCGGCCATTTAGCGCCTATATGGCTTTTCCAGGCAGAATTGGCTTAGCAGAACAATTTCAGCTTCTTACCAGCCAGACACGGGGCTCTGTGTTGCAGTCCGAAAGCTGCGTGCCCGCCACCAAAAGTCACCAACCACCATTGGTATTTACTTTGTTTTCCAGAAGTGCTTCACAAAAAGCACCAACAAAGTCAATTCTTTCTACTCTGTCCCATTATTTGCATTAAGAGTTCTCTTCACTTTTGTTCTTGCTTGAAAGTCAATTAGGGTGACTTTAAACCTTGAATGATTTTGTAATTAAGAGAAACTGAAGTGTGTGAAAACCAGACAGAGTGAAAAAATACAACAATACAGAGGCAAATAAAGGAGACGTGAAAGCCATTAAATAGAAATATGTCCACATAGAAATACTATAACATTGCAAATAATGAAAATGGATTTGTTTAATAATCAAATTTAGTTTTGGGGTAATAGGCTGTTTGCATAAGAACATTAGCGAAAGAGATCAGAGTGAGCACAGATCGATACAGGTAAAATGGAATGAAATATGTTATATTAGGGTCACTTACTCTCTTGGCTGACATCCTGAGGACTTTGCTACTTGACCTGGGAAATTCAAGCCAGTGAGCAAGCTTCTTTTGATTACTTTGCCAATACCTTACATATTGAAGAGGATTCCAGCTCACTTGGATTAGATTTATGTACATACTGTATCAGTTTTACATATGGATGTGGGTTCACCTTATATTGTGGAGATATTCAGGGCTCCTGTAGTATAAAGCCAGTGTTGACTTTTGATGATGTTTGAATACGTGATATAAATAAGTGATTCTGAGGTGCAGCACAAATGAGCGTTCAACATGTTGTCATTATTGCTCACATTGCTGGCCGTAGAATATTAACTGTTGTAATAATGGTGACCACACGCTGGGATTCATAAGGTACATTATGCATATGTGATGAAGCAAAATCTCCAAGCCTGGGCAGTTTCTGCTCCCATGTGAGTAAATGCAAATACCAAAGTGTCAGCACGAAAGAGCACAGGGTTATGAGCCTAAGTAAGACTGCTTGAATGATCATTTTAATAACACATTTTCCAAAATATAATCTAATCATACTGAATGGCATTGTGATCATCTGCACATTTTACCAATAAATTCTTGTTTGCTGAATGTACCGGTTGTCAAATGCAGAAGAAAGCCGAGATGATTGCAAGTAGATTGGCTTTTAGATAACCAAAATTGCACCTCTCAAAAAAGAGTTCTTGCTTTCACCTGATAAATAGAGGAATTAGGCTAGATTCACCATATTGAAGAAATTAGTTTGATTTGTGCAAATGACCCAACACAATATCGCCCCTGCTGCTTTATGCAGCGGCCGACTTGGAATTAAAAAAGATGAGCAGATGAGCTATTTTTGAAGATTTCCTCTGAGCCAGTGTTTTCGTTGATAGCCATGAAATTGTCACAGCCTGAACTAAATTAGAGCCCGCAGAGTAACAGTTTGACTTGGCTTGACATCATCTGGTGGAGATAAAGTGCATTTAACTTTCTACACTCTCACAGGCTTTAACCCACAGTTAATGGAGCATCACTCCCACGCAAACCAAGACAGCTGGCTACCTCCAAACACTTTTCTCCTTTATGCAAATTTAATTCACAAACTCATTAGTTGGAGGTATCCATTGTTCCCACTAGGGATTGGGTACTTGAACATGTTTTGGTGAATTTAGTAAACAATAAGAAAAAATGGACAATTATCGTAATCTTTTAGCTTTTACAGTATGTCGACATCTGTGTAAGATACAAAGTACAATTTTCAAAATAAAAGATAGAATAATATTTCATGACAAACACAGGACGGCTGCAGCAAAGACTAACACTGCGCTAAACGCTTTGACATTTTGATGCACAAACCAAAAATGTAAGTAAATGAAGTAACATCAGCCAACTTCTTTTCACCGAGAAATATCATGTGAACATGCTAGTGTAGTTTGGGAAATGAGCTGAAAACACACACATTGAACCAATAAATAAAACCAAGAAGCACTAACTAACTGAAACTACATTTTACATTTGTAATTCTAACTAAAATGAACTAAAATTAGAATGAAATTGTCCTTTGTTTTAATCGTCGTCAAATAATTTCATACCTAAGCTTTAAAAATGATTTTGAATGTATTTATTTTGGTATTACTGTACGGCTAAAGTTCGAACAGGTGTTGGTAACACAACCCATTGAGTGACTTTTTTTTCTCGCACTCTACAAATACTCTTTATATAAAGGAATCAAGCTAATAGTAAATCAAATAAAAATTAAATTAAACATTTTTGAAAAAAAACAAAACCAATAAAAACTAACAAACTCGCTTTGCAAAGTGAAGTAAACTGAATATAAATTCCAAAATAAACTAAAAACTAATTTGAAATGAAAATTGCAAGGTTATTATAACCTTGCACTAAACCCACTGCAGACGCTTAACCAACATCGGGTATGAACCAAGGTTAGAGCAATAGAATTTCATTTTGGGGAAAAACTCATAAGAACCACAAGCTGAATCAATGGGTCATGTGCCCCTCAGCTTCCACTGCCCCCAAATTTCATTTTGCATACCCCGCCACCATCACCATGCGGGACTTACTTGCTAAAACGCAGGCCTCCTGCGTGCATGTGGCTCTGGACCGTCTGCCAACGTCCAGCCCTGCTGCCCCCAGTCAGCATGCTTCGAATGCTGTCACTGCGACTGGGCCCTGCCTCAGCCCCAGAGCAAGCACCGACCCCGCTGTCACTGGCCCCCGGCGAGGGTCCAGCTCCGCCCTGCCTACTTTTATCCACAGCCCCACTGAGACGGACAAACACGAGGGAAGGATCAAAAGAGGACACCAACGAAGACAAAAGACGGACGAACGGCATAAGGACAAAGTTGGAGAGCTGTCAGTGTTAGCGCTGAGGTTATCCAAGGCAAAATGCAGCCAAGTGTTCATCGGCCAGTAAAAGTCTACTGACTAGCCACAATTACTTGGGAAAACACATTATTTTCTTCTATGGGCACTTCAAAGTAGTAACAATTACGCTAGCAAAAAAATATTGGTAATGGCTGTATGTTCTTATTGTTGACAATTTATCAAGACAACGAGCACTTCGGATGAACTAAAACACCCGTGGCGAACTTCATTTGTATCACTTGGAATCAGGCACAATGGGGGTCGCATCATCAAAGTTTGAAGAGGACAACAAATATTAACAGTCGTTTGCAGTCGACTTCATGATTCTTGATTTAAAAAAATGGTGGTCATATTGGATGAGTTGATGCATAATATTTTCGGATAAAATACCTCATGAAAAGAAGAGTCCCCCCCTCACTAAAGTTATGCAAACCACAAATTGGAGGAGACAGGACATCAGAACAGAGACCTCCCACAGAATGAAGACATACCACAAGACTTAACCAGGGCATCCTTTGTGACAACATTTACACAACAAGTACAGATTGAGGGTTGAATAAACAGACTGCAGGTATTCTCTGTTGTGTAACTTTAAATGTCATAAAATGCCAGCAGATTTATCCCAAATGCATCGTACGTCAACATCCTAAAATCCCGGCTAATATTAAAATAAGAGTATCAATAAACCATGTTCTCATGAAAATTGCACAGGAATTGCACTCTAAAAAACAAAAACACAACGAAATATGTCTGCCATGTTTTTATGTTGCTGAAGGACTTTACAATTTTTTTGCAGTTATTTTCTCCACAAATGCTTTAACAAATGGATTCAACTGCTGCACCTTCAGTGCTTTAACACTTTTAATGTTTTACCATTTCCAACGGGAATGACAAATTCAGATCATTAGACTTCGTTGGTAGCAGTTCTGTCATATTCCTTACATTGTTTGTCTAATACTATATACTAGCAGTCAAGTCATGTGTTCATCAAAGCTACGACAGACTGCAGATGTATTTATTTATTTATTATTAATTTGTTAAGTATTGTTTTATAGTATATGGTGCATTTAACTGGTTACTTTGAGAGTCATGCTATGAGTAAAATTATTTCTGTTTTACATTAAGCAGTGGCTTAACAATGCTGTATGTGTATGCAAGTTGCAATGTTACTTAAAACAGTTAATGACAGTGTACACAATGGAATATTAATTCAATTTTCATAAATTGATATTGGAGTTTCCTGTTTGTCCAATCTGATTGTGTTCTGCTTTGGCGGTTGCACTCCATACTATAGATGGCCCATCATAGGGAGTTGAAATGGCTCAATGGAGTTTTACGTTTCCTTAAGCCATTAAAAATTCTCGGCGTTGACAGTGTGAATTTGACAAGTAAGGAGCAAAGACAGAGGGACACGAAGAAGATGTGAGAAGGGCGAGATTGGACAAGATGCTACATAATCACACAAAACAACACCTCTCACGAAGGGAGCGCGGAGACCACCCCATGCAAAATAAAACTTTGAAAAGAAGTACAGTTACCAGTCAACCCAACACAGACGCTCACTGACGTATACGTACATATAATAGATATACATAAATCCAGTTAAACAGTTGGCAGAGTTGCTAAAAACCTCATGGTAACACTTCATGGGCTAAAAGTTGTAATGAGCCATGCGGCGCTCCAGATAATCAAATTTACCGTCTTGTATGCAAAAGTTCATTCTCGACTTGCCCATACTTAAACAATGCAATTTTAACATCATTATATATAGGATGGATAACCCTTGTTTCCTTTGACCATTATCTGAAAGAAAGCGCAATCGAAAGGCATAATTTGCATAGCAATTGTAATTTCTACCAACATGAGGGTTATCCTTCATTCAAAGCAATATTGAGGGAAGGCAGGGTACATTTTTATCAGAAGCTGCATGGCTGGCAGTGCATACAAAACACCACCACACTGTGGACATGCCTGAATGGAAAACATGAGGATTACCATGGATGATGGGAGACTTGGGGTAAAATACAGTATGTACACCAGCCAGCATGAATGCATGTTGAGATGTTCTGTCCTATTTTCTTCAGGCTAACCGAGGTCTTTTCATATATAGTATTCTATTCCATAAAGAGAATTGGATTCAAGGACATTAGTCGACTATCATGTTCGCTTTACTTCCAGTGCCACACTGATAAAACACATTGTTTCCTAAAGAACACTGACTGAGACTCACTTGGGTGTGAGGCGAGGGTCACCATAGGGAGCGTAGGGAGACATGTTTAAGAGGAACTCTTTCGGTGGGTAGGAGCTCCACCTCTGTTGCACATTGCTGCTGTCATTGTTATTCCAAAAGTCTCGGTCGAGCTCACTGCAAGCAGAGAATGTTTGGAAGACAGTCAAACAACATAAGACATAGGACATCCAAGCATCATAACAAGGAGAGAAGACAGGTGATTAAATCTAAACCGCAGTCCAATTTTTAAATGTGAGCACAAAGTTGTTTTTGTTACATTTTTTAGATATCACTATGATATAATCAATTATTCACATGATAAAAATAGAGGCTTGCTGCACCAGTTAGAATGCTAAAAGGGAAGCTATTTACTCAGAAACCCGACATAAATCATTTCCATGTGTCTCCCATCTGCAAATTTCCTGTCACCTACTTGATGGCTTTATTTTCCCCTCGACCTCTCACAGACTCTGGAGAACTGGCAGCTTCCACCCCGGGCTTGTTTCTCTTCCCCTGTGGACAGACAAGGTAGAAGATAATGGGGGGATACTTTTGGATGATATACTACATGTCCAGTTGCTGTTCTGTCAACGGGCCACTTGTTTGCACTGAGTAGTTTTATTGGGTGAAAAACATTGCTAGGGTCATTTACACAGAAAACATAATAATAATTAGAAAACATTTTCACTGCAGGTCATAAAAGTAGTACCTATTATTCTTCCAGTAAAATATTACCTGCTTTAGTGGAATTAATATTATTTATCAACAATGATAAATAAAGAAAACAAATGAAATAATCAGAAGACAATACAAAGAGGAATTGTTGGAGTTAGGTTTGTGTTTCAAGTACATGGGCCAAACAAACAAACAAACAAACAAACAAACAAACAAACAAACAAACAAACAAACAAACAAACAAACAAACAAACAAACTAACTAACTAACTAACTAACTAACTAACTAACTAACTAACTAACTAACTAACTAACTAACTAACTAACTAACAAAAATCCCCCAAAGCACGGTGCACACAGCACACATAGACCAAAATAAATGCCAACTACTTAATAGGGATAATGAGGATGTCAAAACTACAGAAATTTGGCAAAGAGTGGAAGTAAGGCGCTGAATAGACAAGTCGGGGACAAGCTAGCAGTAGCAGGAACATGAATGACAAAAGGAGAAACTGATCATGAGGCAGCATGAGACCATCAGCAAAGATTAGGGAGAAGGCATACACACAGACACACAGATAGATTGCTGCAATATTACATTACTTGAAAAACGAAAAACAAGAAAAGTGCTAACCAGTGCGCCACTGTGCCGCTCCCAACTCAATATAATGCATTTCTGTTTATTAAGTGCTTTACTTTTGTTAAATGTCGAATGCATCAAGGCATTTTCAGGAATCGAACGACATATTCTCCAAGTACTTCCATGTCATCTTGATTTGGATTGGAAAGGAAATTTCTTAAGACAAACCAAAAATGGACATGGAGCCAATTGTAGCAAACTTTGGGCAAATTTCAAAGTACACCATAGACTGTGAGCCAGCCAGTCTATTGTAGAGTGTGTTCAATATAACCATCCACACGCACATTCATGCCTAAGTAGAAATTAGAATTTTTAATTAACTTAACATGCAAATGGTGCAGTGCATGGAGGAGATGCACGGGGGGAACATGCAAACAGGGTGCTGTGATTGAAACTCAAGACTTCTGGACTTGAAGGCAGACGTGCTATCTTTTAGTAAATCAAGCCACTTTCAAAATCAACTGATAATATTAAATGTCTGTACATATCTATGATTTCTTATGAAGAAAACCATTTGTTGGGGTTTATAGATTTTACCATTGGAGCGGAAATGAACTGAGAAGACAACATGTAATTATACCAAACAAAATAGGACAAAGGCGGAACTGCATTAGCATCATGGAGGCACTGACTAGACGATAGAATGAAAGTGGTGACACTTTGACAAGGACATGGAGATCAAAAGATAACAGGACAAATGCAAACCAGACGTTTTCGATATACAGGGGACAGACAAATGATAACAGAAAAACGGTGATCGGCAGGATAAGCACAGATAAGCAATAAGTTTACAATGATACTGATGGCTGATATTAAGGAATAAGAGGGTGCATATGTTGCCTTATATTTACAGTGGAACTAAAAATGCACAGCCACAGCCATGTTTTGTACTGTGAGCAGCCTTTCAAGCTCATAATTTGCTGAAGCAATTTTTTATTTTAGTACATTGGTCAATCTTTTTGGTAAGGGAAGCGAAAACCTATCCTGGTTGACCTACGCTTGGCAAGCAAACAATTTTAGAAGCTATCTTTCCCTAACTATTCTCAAATTGCCTTCCACAGAAATTCAAAGCGAACAATTTACTGGTATAAGTGCTCAACCCAAAGCCTAATTTTGAGCTATGAGTTGATTGCTCTCACAATGCTACTGAGTTGGTGTTCCACTTTATTCTTTCAGTGCTCAGTGGCAATAATGCTCTTTTCAACCTGTTGTAATCTAGCAAATAAATCATGAAAAAGATTAAGGCATTTCTGTCAATTTAACACCAGAATTTGAACTAATGCTCAGACCGGAGGAGTATTGGTTTACAACTCCAAGTTGCAGTCAGGTTAATTAGAATGTGACTGTTGATATACAACTGACAAGGTGTGCGATGATTCTCACCAAAGTCAGCTGCGAGAGGACAGGAAACGGATGCATGGATATGAACTGATGACGATTGTTGGAGATGCGACCTTTCTGACATTTCTCTACACATGTGTGAAGCTGATAAAAGGTGATGATGACACATATTGGATGGTGACACTGAATGGTTTCAGTCCTCTTGACTTCAATTCTATATTGTTCCTCTGACTGTCAGTTTCTCACACAACCCTTGTTGAGTCTTAAGCTATAACGTATGAACTGGGTCACCTTTTTTATCATTAGTATCTATACACTTATTACAAAAGAAGGGTGTGTATATATATATATATATATATATATATATATATATATATATATATATATATATATATATACACACCCTTCTTTATATATATATATGACGTCTCCCATTATATATGATAGCAATTTGAATCCCAAGGTTTTGTGACTTTAGAAGCACATCTTATGATATTCAAATAATGTGCAGCCGTTCCAAATTGTCAAAATTACTCCAAATCAGTGCAAAACTAAAACAGTATGATGAAGTCTGGCATTTTACAGCAGTATTTAGACTATTTGTGTCCCCGGTTCAAACCACCAGACAAAGCAAAAATGACATGATGCAACTCGAACTGTATAGGTAGAACCACATTTGCTCCAACAGCAGAGCCGATTGCTCCGAGCGATTCTTATTAGCATATGAATCATTAGTATGGTGCTGGAGGCTTGAGGCAAGCAGCCACGACACACAAAGCTCGTGGCCCACAAAGCCCTGATTACAGAGCGCAGTAAAGTTTCCGATTGTGCTTGCTGTCAGGGACAAATATGCAAACCTTTCTTTGGCTCCGGTGCCTTGTACTCTGCATGAACAACATGAAGTAAACACTCACTGAACACATTCTGTCCAAGGTCACAGAATGGAGAAAGCAAAAAGCGTGACTGCCCACATGAGTGCAGTTTACTTTCAATGGCCAAATGTTGCGGACTAGAACATGGCAGGCTGCAAAATGTTGAATGTGTTTGTCATTAAAGCCATCTGCTTTCAGTTCTACGTATATATAATACTGATGTCATGCTGTACTTTTTAAACTTTCCTACTGACCAATAAATAAGAAAAAGAAGGGAGTACGGTCTCTATTTTTATTTATTATCATAAGGTGTATATGAGCCGTGCTTTGTCTGGCCCTTCACCTAGAACCCTTTGCCATAGGTGACCCAGCCAGGGGCATAAAGCCCCAGACAACTTGGCTCCTAGGATCATTAGGACAAGCAAACCCCTCCACCACGATAAGGAGGGATTGTTATTATTATTATTATTCCATCATTGTGCTGTACATTGTATTCTTGTTCATTTTTCTTCTGCTCGGCTGCTCTTAGTGTACTTGAACTCGCCCTTTAATACAACACTCCCCAGACAGATATTCGACTTCACCACTGGATGCTGGATTAACGATGTCGAGACACAGCAGTCAGTCTCAAAACCAACTTTCCACAAGTGTGCCCGCTAAGTCCTCTCCCGTATATGCAGTACACACATGACACCAGACAATGCCGTCATTAAATTTGAAAACCACCACGTTAATTGGTGTCATCTCTGATGGAGATTAGACAGCATACAAGGGATGAGGTCATAGTTTGGTGGGGTGGTGTGTGGATAACAATTTACCGTATTTTCCACACTATAAGGCGCACCGGATTATAAGGCGCACCTTTAATGCATGGCCCATTTAAAAACGTTGTCCTTATATAAGGCGCATCGGATTATAAGGCATACCTTCAATGAATGTCCCATTTTAAAACTTTGTCTATATATAAGATATAAACTATTGGCCCGTGGGCCGGACTTTAGACACGCCTGCTGTAGTGGCCTAATATTGGTCCATATATAAGGCGCACCTGATTATAAGGCGCACTGTCGGCTTTTGAGAAAATTGAAGGTTTTTAGGTGCGCCTTATAGTGCGGAAAATACGGTAGTCTTTAAAATCACAGACACAACAACTCATTGTGGGTTTAGTGAGCAGGAAATATGGTGCCCATCTTCAAGTTTCTGGGGCTACACATAAACTCAGACTTTCAATTTAGCTTAAACCTGTCAGCAGTGGTAAATGATGAATGCCAATATTTTCAATAAAGAAAGCATGCTGGTTAAAGCATATGTTATTTGTATTCGAAGCATCAACATCAATAAAAAGGGACAGAAGTGCCACAGGGTATGAATTACTAAGATCTCAAATAGTGAGCTTTAAATTGTGTGATCTCTCGAACAGATTGTGTGCGCTGTTGCGCGTGATTTACTAAGACTGTGATCTTTTGCAAGGATTCCAAATAGCAGGTGCCAAATTGCATGTTTTCGTCACGCTAGCAGATTTCAGATTGTGCCTGATGTTGACGACGAGACAAAAAGTGGTGAAAACTGCCTTATTTATAAGAGGGTTTAGCCTTGATGGTTTTCACCATGGAACATTTGGAAGAGCACTGTAAGCGTAAAATGAAGTTTGAAGTGATGGAATTGGATGTGTTAGTGGAAGAGACTGACTTTGTAAGAGAGGAAAAATGCTCACACTTTTGTGTACCCTGCATGGAGTGTGTGT
This sequence comes from Syngnathus scovelli, assembly GCF_024217435.2. Taxonomy (NCBI): domain Eukaryota; kingdom Metazoa; phylum Chordata; class Actinopteri; order Syngnathiformes; family Syngnathidae; genus Syngnathus; species Syngnathus scovelli. Next base: position 9,325,889 of record NC_090850.1, on the reverse strand, counting down.
GAGTTTGATTTATTTTACAATAATTGCTGATTTTTAAGTGCTGAAAAAAGTTGGCTATCTATTGCACATTTACTTAAAATATGTCCATGTCTCTGGCATTTATCATTATTATGCAGCATCTGGAAAATTACGTTCTCTGAAATGATCCAGATATGTGGAAACCCAGAATTTGTGTTGGCATTTCAAAAATGTTTAAACAATTGTCCCATTATTAATGTTATGTATGCTCTTGGATTGGAATGGTTAACTGACACAGCAGCTGATGGATTAGAGAAGTATACTTAGTTACTTACCAGTTTACGCTGACACCATGTGCAGACGCCACATAGAGCCACCAGCCAAAGGGCACATACTAGGAATGCCAAAGACACCAGGAATACACTGAGAGACACTGAACCTAAGTGAGAAAGACAGAGGAAGATGGACACACAAAGAGGAGAAAAATCAATTGAGGTTCCAGTTAAAACATCTTAGCTTTGTGTTTGCTGAATTGAAGGGCTGACACAAGGGTGACAGAACTCCATACTGTAAAAATACGTAATGCCAATTGGGAGCCAAGCCCTCTGATACTCTGACCTGGATTCCCTTTCGATTCGTCATCATCCACTAGTTGTTATCAGCGAGAGTGAGAAGTGTTAAAAAGAACTGTTTCATGCTCGTGCTCTGTGTATAAATAGACGATGTACACGTGTCAGGAAGAGATCATATCAAGGGGCCACAAGCCATGCAATTACTCGCTTCCGTTTTCTCTCGCAGCTACTCAGTGTAAATCCTTCAGCAACTTGGTTGCCGCCTCGCTAGATGAAAATGTCTCTTCTGTATTCCTTTCAATTAGACACTCACCACTGCAAACAATGAGCTCATAAGTGCCAAATTCCTTCCACCTGCAAAATTAAGAAAACCAATGAATCACTCTTTTATCCCCTCCAAATCTTTTTTTCTGCCTCATGAACACTAATGAATATTTTAAGCCAAAAAGAGAGAGTGGATTTAGGCAAACATTTTTAGCAAAATAAGAATAAAAAAAATCTCTCTTTGCCCACATACCACACATAAATTCACACACACATAAAATTCCACATATCTAAAATATAATTTAAATTTTTGTAGCTTATTTTTGTCAAAACACATCACATATATTATGGTCTGGGCGGGTTGAGGACCCAATTGCAGGGAAGCACGAAGACAAGCCAGGTGTGTACTCCAAAAGCATTTATTACAAAAATGTAACTCAAACAAGAGACTACTATGGAATCATCAAAAACCCGAATTACTTAAAATCCAAAAAGCGGATACAAACAGACATTCCACACAATACTCACCTTGGTGTGACAAATGATAGGATTTAATAAATTATATTATTTATATATTATTATTTATATATATCCTGTATATGTAAATATATATGTACGTATAAAATCAGTATGCTATAGGTGAGCAGCGGATTACTTGAAGATGAGGCACCTGCTGTGTTGTGTTCGGTATCATGCCGGGTCCCTCCTGTGGCTTCAAGTGTAAACAAGAGACTCTTGCAGGTAAAGTGCAATAAGTCGAATGCTCTCATTCATACTCAATGTGCGTTTTAGAGCCACGAATGAATATAAATGACAAATTGTCACTTAGTTGTTAATCGTCTATGAATTCAATGCAATGTTATTTCCTTATAAGCAGAAATGCTGCAGATTGTTTTCTCTCCTTGCTGTGTTCGCTCATTGTTATTCTTGTCTACCTATCATTCTGCCCGCAGCCTCTGTTGTCTCGGCAATATTTTCATTTCTGGTAATGTCATGATTTATGACACAGATGAACTGCTAATTTGAAAAGAATATTCTTGTTTGCGTCTCTGCCACCGCAAATGACATACTTGTGCTATTTGTTTCAAATTGTGTCGAAATTCACCGCTCACCTCAGATACCACTCAAGCACCACAGTCGGCACGGTGGAAAGCAAATGAGAAAACTGAGAGCAAGTGGGCCGTGATATTTCTCCGTCTAAGTGGCACAGCGGTAATGATGGCCAAAAATACAAACAGAATATCTGCAGTTTTTCTTTGCCAGAAATGCACTTATCAATATTGATGTCTTCACTTAATCTAGTAACTTTGCCTGTGAACTCAGCATGAAGTTAGCAAAGGTGAGTGCCCAGCAGGCTCATCTTCCACCCTTGCCTTTCTGTTAAATTACTCCACATTGTCCTTGAGTATTTCTGCCCATGCTTTTCCTCCCTCTGCGTGCCCTCCATCCACCTACTGCGTTGACGAGCTTGTGCTCGAGCAACTCAGCCCACTCTTGGAGTCTCGTGCAACTCATAGAATATATACACTCAATCACATACAACCTGCAGAGGAGCATCTCTTCTACAATATGGAGGAAGTCAAGCACTCTGGGAGGTGACCCCTGTGTGTCACTCAAGCCACAAGCACTAGCCAGGAGTGCTGAAGAGAAGGCATTTTAAGGATAATTGAGATCTTACTAGAATTCACTCTCATAGTATTCATACTGGATCTAAAGTACAGAAGTTTGGTAGCAGTTGTATTAGGCTGGCATATATATATTTTTTTCTTGACAAACGTATTTTTTTTGCCAAACATTTTATGGTCGTGATTAATACCATTTATGCAGGGCCTCAGAAAAGATTCTCGATTACTAGTGAGTAAAGCAGTTACTGAGAAGTTTGGGTTCTATTGCAAGATTTTTTTCGAGCATAATGTGTAGATTTTGAGAGTGGTACTGTAGTGTAATAAACATTTAATCAAGAAATATTTTATTTACATGCATGCTCACAAAGCATATTATGTATTCAAAATGAAAATTAAGTGTTGGGCATGTGGAGAAAGAAATATAGAAAAATAAATAAAAAATTAGATATTCAATTATTTATCGCTTGCCTTAAGTAGAATCTCACATTGCATTATGGCCAACAGTCAAATCTGGGTTAGTTATTGCACACGGTGTTGCAAAATAATTATAATGATAAATAGTGCTCAAGGCAAACGCTGGATGGGTTAGCTTGTATGCTTCTTCTTGGCAGCGAGTTGCAGAGGCCAGAGAAATACAACAGCTAGTGTTTGGTGCCGTCCATTATAATATTTTGAATTCTTCAGCAGTTTTGACATCAGACATGCAGCTATGATACAAGCCCCATGTGTCATTCTACTATTGGGGCTTTAACATAGAGACCATCGTAGGACTACCTCTTCAGTAAAAACTCTATATTGATGCATGTATCCATATACACACACAAGGACATATATCAAGAGGTGTCCATAAACATCACTGAAAATTTCTTGATAAAATATAAGAAGAGTTGAGCATGTCATATGTAATTTTTGCAGCCAGAGAGAGACACCAATGTGAAACACTCATTATAATATACTTATTGTAGCATATCATGAATATACAGGGATAGTGCCGGTTCTGGCAGGGCCATCAAAACATTGGACATGATGGCTCACGAGTGCAACAGCCCAAGATGGTGCCCCTAGTAGTAGTATAATTAAGTATTTAAATAATTTGGTCATTAATTACCTATATTTGTAACAGAAATGGTGCCCAGAGTGAGGAAAACCCAAGTTGTTGCTTAACTCCACGGGTGTCAAACTCAAGGCCCGGGGGCCAGATACAGCCCACCACATCATTTTAAGTGGCCCGCGAAGACAAATTGTGCATCAAATTCATGTGTCATTACTAGAATTGCAAATTGTCTTCACTTTTAATGTATCTTTTTTAAAATATTCGACCAGTTTTTACTCGTCTGATTTGAAAACGAGTTATTTTTCAGTTTGTTTTGTAGCTTTTACTGTATATATAATATGAGGCCCTCATACATTTATTTGGGTTGACAGTCATAATAGCCCTCCGAAAGAAGCTATGACTACAATGCGGCCCCCCAAAAAAATGAGTTTCACACCCCTGCTCTATTCAGACACACACGTTTAGTTCCAACCAGCACCGTGCAGTGTATTACAGCGTTATTATGTTACAATAGGAAGTACCTTGTGCTATCCGGTTTCGAACGGCGTGTTAGTCAAATATGATAACCACTACACTATGGAAACCTCTGCCTTTACAAAGGTTAGGATGCTACTTGGCACTCACACCCAATGACCAGTAGGCCATTCCTCGTTAGTATAGTGGATAGTATCTCTGCCTGTCACGCGGAAGACCAGGGTTCGATTCCCTGACGGGGAGGTTCTTTCTTTGTGTGAAACAGCCTTGAGGTGTGTTGTCTACCAAGTGTGTTAACCTGGGTTTGCAGTAGAGTTATACTAGCTGCTTTGGTTATTGTGTATCAAAAGATTCCTCTTTGGCAAAACACTGATGTTGATGTGTTTTGGTTCAGAACAACTGAAGCACTGCAAACAAAGCATACGCTCAAATACTTGAGCGACAGGTATTTTTTTTCACAGTCTGCAAGCTGTGACAGCTGTGATCTGTTGCTTGTAATGAGGAGGATCTAGAGGTTTACTCCGTGTGACAAGGCAGGCTTCGGGTGAGAGAACATTTGAAAGATCATGATGATCATACACATGTTGAGGAGGAGGAGGAGGAGGAGGAGGAGGAGGAGGAGGAGGAGGAGGAGAGAAAACCTTCCAAGGGCAAGGTTTGAAACTTGGATGAAGTGTCACAAAGCTGTCTGACTATTTTTGTTGTTTTTGTCAAAACACAAAATATAGAGAGTGTCCCAACATTAGTTTTAAAATTGAGGTAATAAGTTAGTTTTGTTTCAATGCAATATATAATAATATAATAATAATAATAGCACAAACTAATAATGCAGTCTAAGCATTAAGTCCTAACCAAAGTAGGCATATACTGTAGCTATCACACCCAAATGAGCATATGAGAAGATGGAGAAGGATGCAATTCACACCGAATGACGTTTTGTCAGCCATTCACATCCTTGACGTCATGCCCAAATGTACGGAATAGCATTTACTGTTTCTTGAAAAAGTAACATTGGTGTTTAATTGGCAAAACGCTGACCAATTATAATTTTTTGAAAAGGGTAACATTGGCTGATATAATCGGTCGGCCAATTAATTGGTCAGGCTACCATTCTGTTTCTTTTCTTTGAAAGAACAAAAAAGGTGGCCTCTGTCTGTAAAAGGGCATTTCATTTCAAGTGGACATAGGTGCTCATGAAACGTGGTGCCAATCAAAGTGACGTTTTTGAGGAAATAAATATAGTCGATTGCCATTTTTCTTGTATTTTATTATTGAAAATTATTAAATCCAAGCTGAATATTGTTCCTGTATTTTCCATGAAACATTAGTGTGCCGTGACGGAAAATCATGATTTTTTTTTTTAATGTTGAAATATGTGGAGGCTGATAAACACTGCATTCTACTTTTAGTTTTATACCAGCTCCATAGATTATAGTATCTCAGCACTACATGAGCAAACAAATCCAATAGTGTAAGTGACAACAAAGTTATAATGATAATACTAATTTAGAGCTTACTGAAGAATTATTGTTATTCGGAAAAAAAAAACACATCCAGTATATAACTGTGGCTCAATCTAGGACTTTTAGTAGCTGCCATACAATGTATTTGGCTTTTCAGTAACCTGCGAGCTGATATTTTTGCTTCATCTGCTATACCTTGTTAAATGTTTTCAATCTTCCAAACTACTTTTTATCTATTTGTTTTGAATGTAATTACATTATATTCAATAATTCAATAGATACTTTTGTGCATATGAATGTTGAATTAAAGAAAGTACCCTGTGGTGCCCTGCCCCCTGACTTTGCTCAACATTGAATATGTACAGTAACGTTACTTGATTTGTTTATTTCGGCAAGTACATAAACAACACACTTATTACAGATTGATTTCACATTTTTTTGACGTTACTTGTCGAAAAGGGAAGGGGGAGGAAGCAATTCTGCTTATCTAGTCCTGCCCCGATTACAACCAAGGTTTTACTGCCACACACACAATCTAAATGACTATAGTGGAACCATCATATAGCATGAAAAGAAAAGTGAGAAACAAAAGAAAAACTTAGATTTGACCAGTGTAACATAGTTTGAACAAAGGAAAACAGAAATTTGACCAATATAACATATTATTTGAATACAGCAAACTAGAAGTTTGAATAATAATTTGTATTAATTGTTTGAATACAACGATGACAGTTGATTTACTTTAACATGTTTTAACACTTGATTGGATACGACAGTAACAATTTAGTATGCTTGCTAGTATGAATACAGCAATTGATATCAATTTATTTTGGATACAGCAATGCCAAGTTCCATCTATCCATTTTCTGTACCGCTTGTCCCCACGGGGGTCACGGGTGTGCTGGAGACTATCCCAGCAGCCATCGGGCAGTAGGCGGGTGACACCCTGAACCGGTTGCCAGCCAATCGCAGGGCAGCAATGCTAAGTTGATTTAGTTAATATGTAATTATAATATGTTTTAACTTGAACAAATAAATACTGTATTACCATTTGGGTTTGAGGACTAACTACTGTACTTTCAGAAGGGTTAAGTTAGAAGAGAGCAAATAAAAAAAATAATTATAAATGTAATTTAGATGTGTCACACATCCAGATAAAAATTGTGTTTTGTTCACTATTTTTTTCCACGTTAAGCAGACTCATCAACTCCAGCAACAAGTTATTTAATATTTTTCTTACTATTACACTCTCATTACAGCTTTTTTCTTTTTGCTACTGCACTTCTACTACTGTTAAACGAATTTAGTTTTAAGTCCATGTCATAAATACAAATTCACAGGAAGCATTTGTTGAAAAGCTAAAGCCAGCCAATGTAGTCAGAAGCTCAAGCGGCTGAGCCAATTAATCTAAGTAACTGTTTTGTGTGTTGTAATGCATCACAATGAAACGTGTTGTAGATTGCATACATAAAAAGAACAAAGGGACATTGATTGGATGTGCCATAAATTTAAATGGTATGTTTATGTTAGCAGAGCACCTTGCTTCTTGCCTTGACATTTATGAGGGATTCTCTCAATTGTAGACTATGATGATGATAAGGCTCACTTCATTTTTATCAAAGAAAGCATTTAGCCATATCTAAGGTCTTGTAGAATGTTGTTGATGTTGTTTAGCGTGATGATAACGTATCTTTCTCTTGCACTGGTACCACCATGGATTTCATATCACTAGAGCGAGTCAAAGGCATTCCAGACGCCGATTCATTTGCATATCAACAGCAGGCTTGTATCTGCTTCACTTGTCTTGAAGTCACAAGGAGATTTGGACTTTACCTGGCCAATTATCCTCTTGTGAATGAATTGTCCCAATACTATACTTCAGGAGCTCATTGGGATGGCTCTTACTCCTAAATGTCAACTGTCCTATTTTTGTGACTATAGATATATTGTATTATTGTAGATGTATTTTTTAATCTTAAAAGAAAATAAAGCCAAGTAAAGCCGCCATCATTCTCTTAATACTTGTGGTGTACCATATTGACATACACATACATACACACGTATAAATATATAAATCAGCAAAGAATGATTGATTCTCGGATGAACCAGATTTAATAAGATCACAAATAACGTGTGCTAAATTGAATGTTCACTTACTCTTAACATATTGCATACCCGGTTGGCAACGGGTGTAAAAAGGACATCATAACTAAACAATAGATATGAGAGACAAGAGTTAATAGTAGAAATATTTCCTCGTTAAAGCAAATTACATCAACACAATGTTCTGTTTTTTCTTCCTTTCATGGTGAGGTAAAGTATCAAAGAATGCTTCACGCATGCAACAAGTTCTCCAGGGAAGGCCGGCCGAGTCTTTTGTATTTGCAAATCCACTTTATTAGGGTATTGAAGGCGAGGAGGATTTCAGCCTGGCTTGTCACCTCTGTGGTGATGGTTTTGCATACAAAACATCCCGCAGCTCTTTCCCATATTTAAAAGAGCCTTTTGGTCACCATGGAACATTTGGAAGAGCACAAAATTATACTTTGAAGTCAAGGAATTATAAGTACAAAAAGACGCAAACTGATCGCTCCGCTAATTTTGGGGAAGCCGGCAAACACATAAAAGCCATTATTTGTTTGATGAAGTGTGTGGCAATTGAATGTGCTCATTCTGCTTTGACCCAGATGCATGAAAATGCAGAGCTGAGAGAATTGAGGTGTTAAAACTCATTTTTGTTACGGGCCATATTGTAGTTATGGCTTCTCTTAGCGCCCTGTTATGACTGGAACCATACAGATGTATAATTACTTCATCATACTATTACACATACAAAAAATGGGAGAGGACAATTTTTTCAATTATTGCTCCATTTATTTTCTCTCAATGTTAAAAGGGAAGATTTGGAACACAGGAAACATGAATTAGACCTCTTGATTCGCTTTTATGGGCCTATGGGCATATGTCGCGGGCCAGATTTGGCCCCCAAGCCTTATGTGTGACACCAGTACCTTAGAACAACTTGTTTGGGGTGGGGATACACCCATTCTCATAACCAGGACATAACGTTATTTCACCAGGAACTTTCTTGATATGATGGATGTTTCTCATTTTCCCCTGGCAGGGTTTTTTTGAGTTTTTCCTTGCCCTTTTGGGAGCTTAAGATCAGGGGATGCTTTGAGAATAATTGTCAATTTTGGCTATGTGAAGCCCTTTGAGACTGTTTGTGATTTAGGGCTATACAAATAAACTTGACTTGACTTGACTTGAGGCGGCTCGGTGGCGCACTGGGTAGCACGTCCGCCTCACAGTTAGGAGGGTGCGGGTTCGATTCCACCTCCGGCCCTCCCTGCGCGGAGTTTGCATGTTCTCCCCGAGCCCGCGTGGGTTTTCTCCGGGCACTCCGGTTTCCTCCCACATCCCAAAAACATGCTTGGTAGGCCGATTGATCACTCCAAATTGTCCCTAGGTGTGAGTGCGAGTGCGAATGGTTGTTTGTCTCTGTGTGCCCTGCAATTGGCTGGCAACCGGTTCAGGGTGTCCCCCGCCTACTGCCCGATGACAGCTGGGATAGGCTCCAGCACGCCCGCGACCCCCGTGGGGACTAAGCGGTTCAGAAAATGGATGGATGGATGACTTGACTTGACTTGACATGAGCATCATTTACACGGTCTAAACTTTTGAATGAATGAGACTTTAACAAATGCCTTGCCTTAATCTTATTTCTCAAAAGCATGAGCATTTGCTTAATTCCAGAGCCACTGATGTCAGCCAGGATTCATTTTCTAATCTTGGCAGAGTGACGTTATTGCAACGATACTATCAGTCTTTCATCAAAGTTGTGTGTCCAGTATCTCATTTGTGTCTTTGCCCTCTATTTGACCCTCTCTCAAGACAAAGAAGTGTACTGTACTGTTCTTTGTTAAATTGTACAGCTTTTAAAGAATATGCCGAAGGATGTGGGACTGCATTAAAAAATATTAACACATTTAAGAAAATACGATGAGCAATCACTTTCAGACATTGGTCTTCAGTGGGTATTAAATGACCCAATCCACCTCCAAAAATGCCATCACGTCACAAAATAATGTTACAATAACGCTATGTGACTATGATTATTTTCACACTGTAGAGCGTGTTACTAAACTGTCAACTTTGCAGATTCACAGATGGTTATCTGTATAGTGTCCATTCCAAGCACTCTCCCACACATACGGAAGAAACAAATGTGTGGCATTAAAGGAGGACTTTTCACATATTTGAGGAATTTGCTACTGCAAACAAAAAAATACAGTTACCTTTATCTCAACAATATAGTCGTTCACAATCAAGTTTTATCAATATAAAATCTCAAAATGAAAGAATAACATCGATGACTGAGTATTTGTATGCAAATGTGGACAATGTGTACCACAATGTATAAATTTCTGCTGTAGATATAATTTAATGTCTTTGTGTTACGAATGTGAATTAAATAAAGGACCCTATGAATGACAGCTAATGGGGATCCAGAATAATAAACAACAATGCGGTTCACTGGAAAGGAGAAGGTGTGTTGTGTCTTCAAGCTTGATAAGAAAGGAGGCTCCAAAGACGCGGATGACTAAGGCCTTGACAACCATCAATCCTGGTTTGCTTGTTAGCGTTTGGCAAGAAATGCAATTCCATTTCAATGGGTGGCCCGCATATTGAACAATTCTGAGTACTGCAATTTCATCAAACATACATTTCTTGGATTTATGTGTTCAAATTTTTTCAAACTTAAAGACCAATCCCTTTTAAGAAATTTAAGTTAACGTTGTTTGTGTCTATGCACCAAACGGCAGCTCAGAGTACCCACCCTTTTTGGAGTCCCTGGAGGAAGTGCTGGAGAGCGCTCCTTCTGGGGACTCCATCGTTCTGGGTGACTTCAATGCTCACGTGGGCAATGACAGTGAGACCTGGAAGGTCGTGATCGCCCCCCCGATCTGAACCCGAGCGGTGTTCTATTATTAGACTCGACACGGATTTTCTATAATGAACACCATGTTCAAACATAAGGGTGTCCATGTGCGCACTTGGCACCAGGACACCCTAGGCCGCAGTTCGATGATCGACTTTGTAGTCGTGTCATCGGATTTGCGGCCGCATGTTTTGGACACTCGGGCGAAGAGAGGGGCGGAGCTGTCAATTGATCACCACCTGGTGGTGGGTTGGCTCCGATGGTGGGGGAAGATGCCGGTCCGACCTGGGAGACCCAAACGCTCTGTGAGGGTCTGCTGGGAACATCTGGCAGAATCTCCTGTCAGGAAGAGCTTCAACTCCCACCTCCGGCAGAGCTTTTCGCACGTCCCAGGGGAGGCGGGAGACAATGAGTCCGAGTGGACCATGTTCCGCGCCTCTATTGTTGAGGCGGCCGACCGGAGCTGTGGCCGTAAGGTCGTTGGTGCCTGTCGTGGCGGCAATCCCCGAACCCGCTGGTGGACACCGGCGGTAAGGGATGCCGTCAAGCTGGCGAAGGAGTCCTATCGGGCCGTTTTGGCCTGCGGGACTCCGGAGGCAGCTGACAGGTATCGGATGGCCAAGCGGAACGCGGCTTCGGCGGTTGCTGAGGCAAAAACCCGGGCGTGGGAGGAGTTTCGCGAGGCCATGGAGAATGACTTCCGGACGGCTTCGAGGAAATTCTGGTCCACCATCCGGCGTCTCGGGAGGGGGAAGCAGTGCAACGTCAACTCTGTTTACAGTGGGGATGATGTGCTGCTGACCTCGACTCGGGACGTCGTGAGTCGGTGGGGAGAATACTTTGAAGACCTCCTCAATTCCACCTACACGCCTTCCATTGTGGAAGCAGGGCCTGGGGACTCTGAGGCGGACTCTCCAATCTCTGGGGTCGAAGTCAGTGAGGTAGTTAAAAAACTCCTCGGTGGCAAGGCCCCGGGGGTGGATGAGATCCGCCCGGAGTTCTTAAGGGCTCTGGATGTTGTGGCGCTGTCATGGCTGACACGCCTCTACAACATTGCATGGACATCGGGGACAGTAACCCTGGATTGGCTGACTGGGGTGGTGGTTCCCCTCTTTAAGAAGGGGGACCGGAGGGTGTGTTCCAATTACAGAGGAATCACACTCCTCAGCCTCCCTGGTAAGGTCTATTCAGGGGTGCTGGAGAGGAGGGTCCGTCGGGAGGTCAAGCCTCGGATCCAGGAGGAACAGTGTGGCTTTCGACCTGGCCGTGGAACAGTGGACCAGCTCTACACCCTCAGCAGGATCCTCGAGGGTGCATGGGAGTTCGCCCAACCAGTCCACATGTGTTTTGTGGACTTGGAGAAGGCGTTCGACCGTGTCCCTCGGGAGGTTGTGTGGAGGGTGCTTCGGGAGTACGGGGTGCCGAACCAACTGATAAGGGCGGTTCGGTCCCTGTATCACCGATGCCAGAGTTTGGTCCGCACTTCCGGTAGTAAGTCGGATTCGTTCCCAGTGTGGGTTCATAATTTTTATGGACAGAATTTCTAGGCGCAGCCGAGGCGTTGAGGGGGTCCGGTTTGGAGACCTCAGCATTGCGTCTCTGCTTTTTGCAGATGACGTGGTGCTGTTGGCTTCTTCAGGCCGTGATCTCCAGCTCTCACTGGAGCGGTTCGCAGCCGAGTGTGAAGCGGTCGGGATGAGGGTCAGCACCTCCAAGTCCTCGATCGGAAAAGGGTGGAATGCCCTCTCGGGATCGGGGATGAGATCCTGCCCCAAGTGGAGGAGTTTAAGTATCTTCGGGTCTTGTTCACGAGTGAGGGGACGATGGAGCGCGAGATCGACAGGCGGATCGGTGCAGCGTCGGCAGTAATGCGGACTCTGTACCGGTCCGTCGTGGTAAAGAGAGAGCGGAGCCAAAAGGCAGGGTCGTGACCGAAAGAACGAGATCCCGGCTACAAGCGGCCGAAATGAGTTTTCTCCGCAGGATGTCCGGGCTCTCCCTTAGAGATAGGGTGAGAAGCTCGGTCATCCGGGAGAGACTCGGAGTAGAGTCGCTACTCCTCCACGTAGAGAGGAGCCAGATGAGGTGGCTCGGGCATCTCATCAGGATGCCTCCTGGACGCCTCCCTGGGGAGGTGTTCCGGGCATGTCCCACCGGTAGGAGACACCGGGGACGACCCAGGACATGCTGGAGAGACTATGTCTCTCAGCTGGCCTGGGAACGCCTTGGGATCCCCCGGGATGAGCTGGATAAAGTGGCTGGGGAAAGGGAAGTCTGGAAGTCCCTCCTGAGGCTGCTGCCCCCGTGACCCGACCCCGGATAAGCGGAAGAAGATGGATGGATGGATGGATGGATGGATGGATGATATGCTTAGTAACTTATCTTGGGCCCTGACTTTGTATATTAAAATAAAATAAAGTCAAAGTCCCAATGATCATCGTCACACACACGTCTGGGTGTGGTGAAATTTCTCCTCTGCATTTAACCCATCCCCATGTGATTTTGATCCATCCCCTGGGGGAGAGGGGAGCAGTGAGCAGCAGCGGTGCCGCGCTCGGGCATCATTTGGTGATCTAACCCCCCAATTCCAACCCTTAATGCTGAGTGCCAAGCAGGGAGGCAATGGGTCCCATTTTTATAGTCTTTGGTATGACCCGGCTGGGGTTTGAACCCACAACCTTCCAGTCTCAGGGCGGACACTCTACTACTAGGCCACTGAGCTGGTGCGAAAAATAAAAAGTAATAATAAAATGTCATAAAATAACAAACAAAAAATCTTCCAAAGGGGAAGTACATCATGACTCATGGTGGGATGGTACGTTTGCCTGACTTGTGTTTCCGCAGTGTGGGTTCAGTTCCCACTCAATGACGCTTTGAATGAGAGTGAATGATTGATGTTGCGATATGTACCTTGTGGCACCAGTCCAACCTGTCCAGGGTATAGCCAGGAGAGGCTTGAAGCTCACCCATAACCCTGAAGTGGTCAAAAATTGGATGGAAATGCTTTACATGTTCAAAAGGAGTAAACAAATAATAAAAAGGTATTGCCTGCTTATTGGTCATGATGGCAAACAGGAACAGAAAGTCGTTCAACTCAGGAATGGGGAACCTACTATCATGAGCTGTATTTTGATTAGTTTTGGATTTGTTTCATGTTTTGACAGGTTTATCCCGTGTCCCATAATTATGCCTTATCCTGCTTGTTAGGTTATCATTTCTGCCTATTCTCATCCGCCTCGTTTCTTGTTTCAACTAATCAGCTACTCCCAGCCACTCGTGTCGTTCCTCGATATGTTGTGGTTGTTTCAGTCGTTGTTGTTGTGTTCCCATGTCGTGACAAGTTTTCCCTGTACTTTGCAGTATTGTTTTGTTTCCACGAGATTCTTCGTTGCTTTGTAATTTTATTTTGTTACTTCACTGGTTCTATTCTTCCAAGTAAATTGCCTTCTTTGTTTTCCCCCCAAAATTATTTTGAGACCTGTCTTGCTTTCCCTCCCAGCTTTACTTTATTTGGGTTCACCACATTGTGCTACAAACTATGCAAACTCATCTACCTATTTTCGTGACAAAATTAACCTTGGGATTTATTTGGACAGCAAATGCAGCATGTGAGAGTGACATTACCTGTCCTTAAAAGATTATTAGTTCTCAAGAGGCTGGAGGTTGATGCAAAACAATTAGCTAGCAATGCAAAAGGCAAACGTGTTTCTTTAAATAATAAATTATGTTATAACTATAACTCTAAACTATAGTTGCGATACAGTAATCAGTACAATTAGTGCAAAGTGGGATGTACAGTATTATTGACAGTGCTACTGTTAACGTTTCTGCTCTTTACAATTTCTTGTTCAATTATAATAAAGTCAAATTATAATAAAGCCACAATGTGTGAGCTTGGGTGCACAGGAACTGCCTGCTTTTTTCCTTCCCTGCTGAGTTTAAATGTGACTTATTTCCTATGTGACTTTGTATGTTCATTTGCCCGCCCCCAACAACCACCAGATTGCATGGCCTTTATCTTAGTTCCCAAAAATGCAACTCCTTAGTTAATGTGTCTATTTACACAATAGAAAAAAAGTCAAACGTTCTAAAACATTTTATTGCAAAGCGGGTTGAATAATTTGGAACGAAACACTGTACTCGGTTCATGGATTATAAAAAAGTCAAATCCCCGTTACACAATGTCAATCTCAAATGTATAAATATATTACAAATAGTACATGATTTAATGAAATACATTTAATTTTTTGTTTTTATTTCATTTCATGATCAAAATGCGGCATTCACCCTATGTCTGTTCCCTTTAAGAGGGACGCATTTGTGATGAAATTCAAGTTGACGCCCCTTTCTGGTGTTACGCCTCTTTGGAATAGTTCGCTCCTTTCCAACATCACTCCCCGTCTTGCGGTCTGCAGACCGATGCTGTTTCCTCCAAACGCGAATGGTACGGTCCATTATTAGTCATCGTCACATGATAAAGCGGTAGTGTTCAACTGGAAAGACGCACGAAATCTTGCATTTTTAATCCACAGTCCAAGACTCAAAATGATGTGCGGAGGGCTTGCTCAAGCAATTAATGCCGACGAAGAGATTCAAGAAATATGCGACAAAGTGAGTAAGGAATTTGACACGATTGATTGATTGGTTGGTTGGTTAGGCGGCTTGGTGGCGCGCTGGGTAGCACGTCCGCCTCACAGTTAGGGGTGCGGGTTCGATTCCACCTCCGGCCCTCCCTGTGTGGAGTTTGCATGTTCTCCCCGGGCCCGCGTGGGTTTTCTCCGGGCACTCCGGTTTCCTCCCACATTCCAAAAACATGCTTGGTAGGCCGATTGAAGACTCCAAATTGTCCCTAGGTGCGAGTGCGAGTGCAAATGGTTGTTTGTCTCTGTGTGCCCTGCAATTGGCTGGCAACCAGTTCAGGGTGTCCCCCGCCTACTGCCCGATGACGGCTGGGATAGGCTCCAGCACGCCCGCGACCCCCGTGGGGACTAAGCGGTTCAGAAAATGGATGGATGGATGGATGATTGATTGGTTTGAAAGTACAACAAAAAACTAACCAAAAACCAATGACTTTCAGGTAAAGTCTGATGCTGAGAAAAAAACTGGGAAGACTTTCGACGTCTTCATCGCCAAGAGTTACAAATCACAGCTTGTGGCTGGGATCAACTACTTCATCAAGGTAAGCTCGAAGCAAGCGAGAAAAAGTTGGTCGGCCTGACGTTTGATATTTGATGTGCCGTTTGTTTTAGGCACCGTCCATTCATTACATGTCCTCAGGTGACATATCAGACAAGTCATCATAAATGAAAAATATTTATTATGTTTATTATTCTGAAAGCAGTAATTGATATAAATTGTACACTACAGCTTACTAAAGCTAAAAATGTGCTGGTAACGATCATTATGGAGAAATAAGAGGCTTTGACGTCACAAAATTACACATAAATTGAACAAATGTTCATCAAAATCGGATTCATGCCTCTATTACGATGTCACGAGCCCCCACCGGCTAACGCAGGGGTGTGTTAGGCTACGGATTTTAGTTATTGATCTGACTCCAAATTGCGATCAACACTTAACATGAGTTGCTATGTCCCAATCCACACACTGGCGCACCTAACAATTTTTCGAGTTCGTTCTGTCAAAGAGAAGACCAGTAGATCAATCAGACCAAATTTACCAATTGTTTATTCCTGACAAAGCGCACTAATACAGGCCTGGGTCCCGGGTCCCTCACACTAAAACTCGTGCGTTTTTGTGACCACCAAAAGACGACACATTCTTCCGGGTTGCCCAGTTTTGAAGAAACACAATATGAATATTAAAGCATGCAAAACATTGTGAGATGATTGGTCGATGGCCATCTCCTCCCCGTCTAGGTGTTGTTGCTGAGGTCAGGCGGTTGGGTTTTCCCCGCGAAGCCTGACCACCTGGACGTGATGTTGTTCTTGTTTCTCACCGACCTTGAGGTGTTCTCGTCCGGTACTCCCTGTCTGGGCCTATTCCACCACACTTCGAAGAAAACAAGTTCATGCAGTTTGCCTGCACATTCTTCGCCACCCACCAATCCACACGAGCACGACAATACTAGATATTATATTAATATGATTATAAGTTTAACACAACCTTAAAAAATTTGTTTGCAAACTGCCGAAAGCACATTTCCCTTTAGGTGTCAAACTCATTTTTTCGTGGGCCGCATTGTAGTCATAGCTTCTTTCGGAGGGCCATTATGACTGTCAACCCAAATAAATGTATGAGCACCTCATATTATATACAGTAAAAGCTACAAAACAAACTGACAAATATCTCGTTTTCAAGTCAGACGAGTAAAAACTGGTCAAACATAAAAAAAAAAAAAAGATATGAATAAAAGTGAAGCCAGTTCGCAATTCCAGCAATGACACACGAATTTTATGCACAATTTGTCTTCACATAAAATGATGTGGCGGGCCATATCTGGCCTCTGGGCCTTGAATTTGACACTGTGGGCTAACGTATAGTTCACTTACTTCTTTTTGTTACCCTTAATGAGTATAACATTTAAAATGTAAATGGTTGGAGCAGTTGAGTGGCTCTTCTAAACATTTGTGTTCTCATACTATTGTAGGTGCACGTGGGAGGAGACGACCATGTCCACATGCGTGTTTTCAAAAGTCTGCCACACACTGGTTCAACGATGGACCTGATTGACATCCAAGAGTCCAAGACACACGCAGATGCCATTGAGTACTTCTGAATAACAAACAGAAAGTCTCTCCGATTTTCCATTGAGGGCCACTTTGGGGTACTTGCATATTATGGTACTGGCACATTGGAATTGGTATATTTTGCAAATGAATGAATAAACCTCAAATGTGGTTATTATTTGTTTTTTGCCAGGCCTGATGTGAGTTTTTGTGCATTTTTAGACATTCAAAAACAGGGGTGTCAAGCTCACTTTTGTCAAACGTCAAAGTCAGCTTTATTGTCAATTTCTCCACATGCCAAAGACACAAAGAAACCGAAATTTTGTTCCCCCCTATCCCACGGTGACAAGACATGGCCCACAACAGACAAACAAGTAAACAAGTATAACAACAGCGTGCTGAATAAATAATGAATAAATAACACAACAAATAAATAAATAAGAGGAGCAAAATAAAGGAGCAAGTGAGCGTACAGCAGACATACCAGAAAAATAGCGCAACAGTGCCACACGCTACGCAGAAGGGGGTAGCGAGTTCAGGGCCCTAACAGCCTGGAGAAAGAAGCTATTGGCGAGTCTGGTGGTGCGGGAGCGCAGGCTCCTGTACCTCTTCCCAGAGGGCAGAAGGTCAAACAAAGAGTGAGACGGGTGACTCACATCTCTCGCAATCGAGGTTGCCTTGCGGTTGAGATGGGAGGTGTAAATGCCCTTCAGGGAGGGGAGCGAAGCACCAATAATCTTACCAGCCATATTCACTTTTTTTTTGTCGCGGGCCACATCGTAATCATACTTTCCTTCGGAGGGCCATTATGAGTGTCAACGCCATATATGATACATTATAGGCTACACAACAAACTGATGAATGAGTTTTGAAGCAAGAGATGTTCAAATATTTAATTGTAATAACAATTTCTAGCAATACCTCTATTTTGTGAAATGAAGACAATTTGTAATTTTAATTTTGACGCATGACTTTGTACTGTCAATTTGTCCTCACGGGCCATATAAAACGATGTGGCTGGCCGCTTCTGGCCCTGGGCCTTGGATTTGTCACCTATGTTCAAAAACAACTTTATTTTCTTGCCAAACAAAATTTGTTTGATTTGATCAGAGTTTGGATTAAAATTATGATTAATGCACTGTTTTCATGGATACTAAAATTATTGATCCGATTAGGACTCACACTTTCGATCGGAACAAATCACTTTGACATGCGCAGATTGACTAAACGCTATACGGAAATAGTAGTAGAAGAAGAAACCGTAGCGACTTCCGTGTCAACAAAACATTGTTACGTCAAGTTAACACTTCCTAATGGAGCTGCAATGTAGTATCCTCCGGACCGTACTTTTGTGTTTCCTAGTTTTGAGACGCAAGGCCCGCTGTACAATGATGAACTGTGGGTGGCGGAAGACTCCTGGAATAACAGACGAGTATACTGACGTCACAGTCATGGGCGGTAAAGGCGGTTCGTTCCGAAAGATTGGAATAAGTGTTTTCACTTCGCCCTTCATACAATAATGGACACGGAGATGTGGTCACAACAACTCAATCAGCATTTTGCAAAAAAAAGTGGGAACCGGAATTGGTATGTCAGCACTTTTGAAAATGGCAGGAACTGGAAGTCCTGTCAGCGTTTTGGGCCCGGGGGTGGATGAGATCTGCCCGGAGTTCTTAAGGGCTCTGGATGTTGTGGGGCTGTCATGGCTGACGCCTCTGCAACATTGCGTGGACATCGGGGACAGTACCTCTGGATTGGCAGACTGGGGTGGTGGTTCCCCTCTTTAAGAAGGTGGACCGGAGGGTGTGTTCCAATTACAGGGGAATCACACTCCTCAGTCTCCCTGGTAAGGTCTATTCAGGGGTGCTGGAGAGGAGGGTCCGTCGGGAGGTCGAACCACGGATTCAGGAGGAGCAGTGTGGCTTTCGTCCTGGCCGTGGAACAGTGGACCAGCTCTACACCCTCGGCAGGATCCTCGAGGGTGCATGGGAGTTCGCCCAACCAGTCCACATGTGTTTTGTGAACTTGGAGAAGGTGTTCGACCGTGTCCCTCGGGAGGTTCTGTGAAGGGTGCTTCGGGAGTACGGGTGCCAAGCCAACTGATAAGGGCGGTTCGGTCCCTGTATCACCGATGCCAGAGTTTGGTCCGCATTTCCGGCAGTAAGTCGGATTCGTTCTCAGTGAGGGTTGGACTGTCACCGATTCTGTTCATAATTTTTATGGACAAAATTTCTAGGCACAGCCGAGGCGTTGAGGGGTCCGGTTTGGGGACTTCAGCATTGCGTCTCTGCTTTTTGCAGACGACGTGGTGCTGTTGGCTTCTTCAGGCCGTGATCTCCAGCTCTCACTGGAGCGGTTTGCAGCCGAGTGTGAAGCGGTCGGGATGAGGGTCAGCACCTCCAAATCCGAGTCCATGGTCCTCGATCGGAAAAGGGTGGAATGCCCTCTCCGGATCGGGGATGAGATCCTGCCCCAAGTGGAGGAGTTTAAGTATGTTGGGGTCTTGTTCACGAGTGAGGGGAGGATGGAGCGCGAGATCGACAGGCGGATCGGTGCAGCGTCGGCAGTAATGCGGACTCTGTACCGGTCCATCGTGGTAAAGAGAGAGCTGAGCCAAAAGGCAAAGCTCTCAATTTACCGGTCGATTTACGCTCCTACCCTCACCTATGGTCACGAGCTATGGGTCGTGACCGAAAGAACGAGATCCCGGATACAAGTGGCCGAAATGAGTTTTCTCCGCAGGATGTCCGGGCTCTCCCTTAGAGATAGGGTGAGAAGCTCGGTCATCCGGGAGAGACTCGGAGTAGAGTCGCTACTCCTCCACGTTGAGAGGAGCCAAATGAGGTGGCTCGGGCATCTCATCAGGATGCCTCCTGGACGCCTCCCTGGGGAGGTGTTCCGGGCATGTTGCACCGGTAGGAGACCCCGGGGACGACCCAGGACGCGCTGGAGAGACTATGTCTTTCAGCTGGCCTGGGAACGCCTTGGTATCCCCCGGGATGAGCTGGATGAAGTGGCTGGGGAGAGGGAAGTCTGGGAGTCCCTCCTGAAGCTGCTGCCCCTGCGACCCAACCCGGATAAGCGGAAGAAGATGGATGGATGGATGGATGGATGGATGGATGGATGGATGGATGGATGGATGGATGGATGGATGGATGGATGGATGGATGGATGGATGGATGGATGGATGGATGGATGGATGGATGGAAGTTAACGTTTTCAAATCTTCAGCAGGCAACGAGATATGACTTATTGTAATGCGTGTGAACTGCGTTGTGAAGTGTTCCTAAGCCCACATGGCGATATCCTGTTTATAATTAAGTGCGGACTGAAGGACTGAAGGTTATCCAGTGTTGGTGTGCTTTGCCACTTACATTCAACAAATTCACCAGATTCTCTGAATCCTTTTTTATGATCTTCCTTACCATTGTGCATTGAGGATTGTTGGAATATTTTCACAAAGTGGTGAACCTCACTGCACCCTTGCATGAAAAAAACAAGCCTTTTGGGATGAAAATCCTGACACTATTAAAATGTTCACCTGTGGAATGAAAGGTATTTTGAGCATTCTTTGGCTCCCGCCTTTTTGGAATGTGATTATTAGAAAAAAAGGAAGAAAGAGAAAACGGTCATGAGTTTGAAGATTAAACATGTTTTCTTTGGAGCGTATTCAATTGAATATAGGCTGAAATTGTAAATCATTGTATTCTGTTTTTATTGACTTTTAACACAATATTCCAACTTCACTGTAATTGGTTACTATGGCTAATGAATCCTGAAATAGAGGTTGTCCTTTTGTTGGAATCTATCCTAAAAATATTCCCACACTTTCTTCAAATTATATATTCTATATATTTTCCAGTGATTTGTAATTCAAATAAATCCTATTCCTTATAAGGCATTTACTAATCATGACAAAGTAATTTATCAATACGGCTATAAAGAAACCATAAAAGCTGTGGTTGGAGAACACAGACTAGTAAATTAGAAAATACAAAACATTACACACATTTCAAAAAAGCAACAAAAATTCGACTACCAAAAACAATCAATACGGACATTTTGACACAGAATTGTAACATTAATACTGTTGTTTGATTAGACAGACTTTATGAAGGACTTATGAATCCAAACTCTATTGAGAGGGATGAAAAGTGCTAATGTGCTCACTCGAAGCATGAAAAGTGCTAACGTGCTCACTCAGCCATTTAACTGAAACAAAAGATAACTGTTGTTTTGCCAAGGCATTAATAAACTCCTTAAAAAGCTCGCAATATTTTCAGGGCGTAAAAACGAATTAATTCTGCAGTAACAGTAGTGCTCTGAGTGCTAAAGGATCAATGTCCTGCAATATCTGATACTTTATCAACAACACCGTGAGTCAGCAGCAATTAATAAGTATTCTTAATTAGGTTGAACACTACATTCTAGAATAACAATTTAAAAGAATATCATCACCACATTGGGAATAGTCTTTTGATAAGACTATTGAATATTAT
The DNA here is from genome assembly GCF_024217435.2 of Syngnathus scovelli. Lineage (NCBI taxonomy): Eukaryota > Metazoa > Chordata > Actinopteri > Syngnathiformes > Syngnathidae > Syngnathus > Syngnathus scovelli. Next base: position 9,304,349 of record NC_090850.1, on the reverse strand, counting down.
TTTAATCTCAGACATCATCTTTTTAATCAGGCACTGTAAGTGGGTGCTTACAAATTTACTTTAAAAAATACAATTTCAAAGGGGTCTAAATTGTTTCAATTTTAATCTGTATTTTAATTTTTTTAAAATTTCTATTTCATTTAAAAAGAAAACATTGCGTGGCTGTTGCCGCTCATTTTTTCAGCATTTATTCCTGGAGACTAACATGTTGGACGAGACTTGCCTCAGCCGGTACATCATGCATTTGTAGTTGTGCTGAGTAGCGGTCTCCGCACATCAGACCATCAGTCACACTGCGTTCTGTCTGTTTGACAAAAGAATATCCCTCTGACAACAGAGCCAGACTGTCATAGTATGCTCTGGTGTGCATCCATTAATGAGTGCCCACTCATCACATATTACATCAGCGGAGATTTAGACAGCATCAAGGTCAAATTCAGAGACGGGAACCAGAGCACACTATCTAACCCTTGGAAAATATTGATAGTATAGCTTGAAGAAGTCCACTAATCTCTGAGCCTTATCAAAGTCATGCTTTGTGTTTCCCAGCAGGAGCATCTTAAAGACAGAGAATACAACTTCTGGGGTGTTGCATCCATTGTCAGTGTCAATGTATTGTTTCCATGTCTCTTGTTAAATACAATCTCTGGATAAACTTTCATGAGGTGATTATTCAAAAACGGATGTGGCATCTATCCAGTCACTTTGCACCTTGATTTAATTGGCTTGACTCCCTTCAATGAAATGAACCAGGCTTTCAGCATATGTTATTAGGAAATAGCTGTTTGCCGTGTTCAACATGTTCAAACTCATAAAAGATCCCTGACAGAAGCAGTCATCATGATACCAGACAGCTTCCCCAAACACAATGTGATGAAAGCCTGGACAACAAATGAAAGACAATTGCCGGCCTGGGTTTGCTCTATTTTATTGTGTTGTAAATATTGTAAAGAAGTAAGGTTGCAAGTCTGGACAAATTAATTCAGGAGGTGGTGAGAGGAATACAAAGAAAAGACTAGGATCATAATCAGTGGCGATGGTCGACTTTTATGCTTGGAGGGGGTCATGGAGGTGCCAAGGCTATCTAAGGGTGTCCACAAAACAATTTTTGTATGGCTATTATATGAATATATAATTATGTATTACCGTATTTCCAGACTATAAGCCGCAGTTTTGTTTATAGTTCAGCCGGGGGTGCGACTTATACTCAGGAGAGACTTATGTGTGAAATTATTAACACATTATATCGCCAGTGAGTAAAGTGTAGGTGGTAGTGTTGTGTTGAGGCTATGGAACACAGTTCGGAGGGCATAATTGTTACAAATATCTATAACAATGAATGAAGAAAGTATCCGTTATGATCTCATACCTTTCTCTACCATGTCACAATTTGTTTCTTTGCATCTAATGTAGCCTCTGAATGCTGCACCATGTTTGTATAACAGTTTTTAGTATCCGTAGGGTTATCCATCTCTTCTTGCCCTTATGTATTTTTAGAAACCAGTGGGCGTTTGTGGTTCATAACGGTATATGCAACTGGTCATGGAAAGAGCATCCTAAGGCATGTACTGACTTTTAAGTTAAAAATCTAATTTCAACACAGATGCTCAGTCCAACAATATCACCTTTTTTGTCAACTGTCCAACGTCTTTCCCCACACCTGAATCTGTTTTTCTACATGTGTTATATTGTCGTCGTTGCTTGCAAAATGCACTCTAGATGTGTGAGCAGTGGGGGCGGAGAAATTCAACAAAACTGTGGGCCAAATGGCGGAAGACCGATCCACAGAATATGACATGAACACCATGAAATCAGAATAATTTTGTAGGAGCTGTCGCTCTTCTGCTTTTCATTCTATTGAGGTTTTTTTTTTTGGACAGCTTGCCTTGTTCAACACTGCAATTTTATAGCATCATTACTCTATGATTTATTGTTTCTCCCGTGGCCCTTCTCCATCTAAAAGTGTTTTATTTGTGGATATTTAGGAGCAAAGTGCTCCTGACAAACCACTCACAAAATTATCCACCATTCCTTGTTATCTACTCTCATGCATCTTTTGCGTTATGTTAAGTCTAAGTTTGCAGAAAACCCTCTCAATTTTACAGAACTGGAATTAATTGTTAACCTTGTGCACTGAAGCATATATCCCTTTCAACCCCCAGATGCCTCAACAGGAACACAATTAATTAAACACTGAAGTTTAGCAGAAATCGGTCACTCCGGTGGTTACCTCTAATTAATTAGATTGACAGCATGTAATTTCTACTGGAATTAAAGTATACTTTTCTAATCCCACGATACAGTGGAATAATTAACTTCTTGTCCTGTTATGTTTTACTCTCTGTGATAAATTACATGCATGCTTCACACCCACACACCTCTTTCAGTCTGGCTTTTCTGGAATAAATCGCAACGAATCACCTGAGTGCAACATTTACAGCTGATAGGCTCTGAGCTCAACAGTGTCAGCAATGTCACCTTACTTTAAAACTATACACGTTTTTGCATTGAGCCAGCTTTTAAGTTGTACAATCATTTTAAATGTTGCCACTTAATGGGTTTGACATTTTAACACATTACCCATTATCTAAAACTGGTTAATTGAGACAGTGGTCATGATTTTTCAGTACAATGTATATTTGTTTCTTTTACAAGGACTTAGTTTTCAATATATAGTTTATGAGAGTTAATTTAAAAACTTGTGAAATTGAGCCATAAAAGCGTCTTGCATAAAAGACCTAAATGTGAAGAAGCACACGGAGGAAAGGAAAAAAAAAAACTTAAATACATCAAGTGGTTGCATGGAAAAAAAAATCATCTGGATCCAAGATACTGTTTTCTTACTTGACGTTGAATTTACTCAATTTTATTTTGTCAATTTATAGCACTACAGTTTATGCCTGTTTACGGAGGCTCGGATAGATCAGCTTTCTAATGAAAACATGTCCCAGTCAAAGGAGCACAGGCTATTAAATAGAGCATTATATGATGACTGGACCGATATGTATGCACCAAAAAATGTTTGACAACCCCATGTCCTTGATGTGATATGACATCAGCTCAGTGAGTCAACAATCCTCTCCCATTCCTGGCCGTCTTGGAAGAATGCCATTAAAACAGGCAGTTGTGCCTGTATGACAAATGAGCATCTGCATTATCATTTGTGGATTTCACTCACAACATCCATCCATCCATCCATTTTCTGAACCGCTTAGTCCCCACGGGGGTCGCGGGCGTGCTGGAGCCTATCCCAGCCGTCATCGGGCAGTAGGCGGGGGACACCCTGAACTGGTTGCCAGCAATCGCAGGGCACACAGAGACAAACAACCATATATATATATATATATATATATATATATATATATATACACACACACACTCCTTGTGGTGGTCGCCTGGTGGCTTGGGGATGGTGGCGGACGCCTTGTGGCTATATATATATATATATATATATATATATATATATATATATATATATATATATATATATATATATATAAATATATAAATATATAAAAATATATTCGTTTATACTAGTTTGACTAATTAGCTTTGTTTTCTATTAAATAGGTCCAGAAATCACACTAAATTCAGTCAATTTATGAGTGAATTTCAGACAGGATCATCATATATATATATATATATAAATATATAAATATATAAAAATATATTCGTTTATACTAGTTTGACTAATTAGCTTTGTTTTCTATTAAATAGGTCCAGAAATCACACTAAATTCAGTCAATTTATGAGTGAATTTCAGACAGGATCATCATTATTTCACTGTTCATGAATGTTTGTTTAATGGTGTCGTGTCTCTATGTAAAATCCCTGGTTCAGTTAAGGGTGGGAAACATGGGTTCCAACGTTTTCACCACGACGTCCCACTTTTTTAATCATGTAAAGTGTGCTAAATACTGTCATTTATTGCCTTTTCTCTTGCAATTTATGTGCATCTTTTTGTTTATCTTTTTACACATTCAGATACAGCAATCAATCAAATCAAATACCACCACAAAACAACGACACACTGGTCATATAATTCATGGTTACAAAACTCACAACAATACATGGAGTGTAGTCTTAGCAGCTATAGTATGCCATTTATGCCCACTATTTGCATATAAAGTGCTAATAAATGTGTGTCACACATCAATAATTAAATAAGGAAGGCTTCAGTAAAAATAGCGAATGACGACATAGACACACAGAGTCACAGGCGGGATGACTGAACCAGCTGCTGATTGGTTGGTCAGAAGATATCAGGCCACATCGGAGCCAAGACCGACTTATTCCTTTCTCTCGCCAAGACCATGACCTCGTTTAATGAAAAAGTATTATTATTATAGTAAGATTTGATTCAACCTTAATGGTTTGAAAGGGGGGGGACTAAAAGTGGGTAACAAGGTTTAATGCAAGATTTTAGGTCGGGCATGCTGTTGAGGACCGCTTGTGCTATAAGAAGTCTAGTAATGAAGACGGGGCAAAATCAGGCTTTTGTGAATCCCTCCTGTACCACGTTGTAAATAATTTGTTGTTATTAAAGGTAGAGTCATACTAAAATTCCTTGTCATAAATATTTTAATGTTCTCTCTAATATGTCATTTCTAATTCATAAGAGAAGTCAAATTCTTCTCACTGAGCTCTCTCATCAGCCAGGGGGCATGACAACAGTAAGTGAATGTGCCATGTCATTAGGTGAATGGAGCCACTGGTTTCTATTTTTAGATTACTGTGTGTGGCTTTGTGGATGACCTACCCACTGTAATTTAAATTTAGCACTTTATGATATAGTGTTATATGTTTTATATGCATATAAATGAAGTATATTTATGTTTGTACGATATATACCATATTATATAAAGGAACCATATAAGGTCTTTATTTCAGTGACATAGGCATAGTAGACAAAACCTCTGCAATTGGAATATTGTATTTTTAATCTAAATTATAAATAAAATTAAAACATGTCATGTTATATAGCTTGGCAGCTTGTTCTGTTGCTTGTTCAGTGCATTGACATGTGCACCAAATGAGAAAACCAACCTGCTTATTTATTGCTGTTGTTTTGAGTTATTCATTACCGAATGCATTAAAGGGGCTATAATTTTTTATTGTGATTCAGCTCGGGTCAAAATTGTCAGCCAAGATGTCTAACGTATCTTGAATGCAAGCCAATCAAACACTTAAAACGGTGCAACAAAAAAAGATGGGCAAGGTGTTGCAGCCCTCATTCTGAAGAGTGAAATCAAACCACCTCAAGCTTTGTTTTTCCAGAGAGATCTACGATACATGGTTGTTCCTTAACTTTGAGTCTTGGCTCAACATAGAGCACACACTGAACAAAGTGATTGAGTCTAATTTCCCTGCCAGCAGCCTGGCAAATCTGCTTAATGTGCTACCAGCACAAGTCCTTCAAAGATCACCTTGATCAGTGCTTTATACTTCACTAACTGTACAACATTTGAGATGTTTTGCTGCCAGTGCACATCTGATTCACATTAAATATTAAGAATAACGTGGGGTTAAACCCCTGGCAATGTTGAGTATATATATGCCTGAATATCATGGTTCAAATCTGAAATGATAATTAAATAATAATGAACTACTTCCTCCAAGATATATTAATGCTTATAACTGACATTTATTAATGAAAAAGTATTGATGATCATAAAGACCAAAGAGTGATTATAAAATAATTAAATAAAACAACAGCGAAACAGACAGGTAATCGAACCCAATATTTCATTTCCAGTAGGCCCCTTTAGGCTTTGTAAACAATCCGACATAATTTGTGAGGCGTGACTTAGCTGGAGGCAAAAAGATCGAGCGTGGTCGCTTGAAAAGGTCGGTTAGCATATTTTAAGATTAGTGTTTACCTAAGAATGGACACGGAAAAGGTCATTTGAGTCACTGTGTGAGTAAATGGTAAAAGTTAAAATGCAACAACTTGAGCGCCGACTTTTTGAGTGCTGCCAAGACACCTTACAAAATAAGATATGCACCCATATTTGGTAGCGCAAACCTTCTGTAAATAAGGCTCTTGGTGTTCTGTATTTTATATAATCAATCCGGAAGACAGCATCATTTGAGAATGTTGTTGGCTGAAAATAAATATGACAGGATAATTAATGTGAGAACAGGGAAATCAGTGGATTCCACCAAGTCACACCAATTAGTCACAAATAGGTCAGAGTGCAGTGCATGCTTGAGAAGAAAGTCACGTGGCTCAAGATCACAAGAGATTATGTGAACATTTTGCCAATGAGGTTGTATTTTCATAACCATCAGTTTGCTTTCCAGAAGGTTAAATTACTCTCGTATTGCAGGAGTGGCTCTTGTGCAGAGGTGTCAAACTCATTTTTGTCACGGGCCGCATTGTTGTCGTAGTTTCCTTCGAAGGCATTATGATTGTCTACGCCTTATGTGTAGTGTAGGTTACGTAACAAACTGATAAATAACTGATAACTAGATAAATAAATCAGAGACGAGTAAAAACTGTTCAGATATTTAAAATAAATAGCTAGCAATCTCTATATTTTAAAAGTAAAGACAATTTGTAATTTTTGTATTGACACATGCGCCACATAAAATGATGTGAATTTGAATTTGACACCTATGCTCTTGAGCCAAGGAAGACACCGTTGAAATTTGGGAAGGATCCAGGCATTTTAATTTAGAAAATATTAGACTGCCCTTGGCACCATCAGTCTTCTTTGAGCTGTTCCATCCGCATTGCTGAAGGGCAACACAGGGGGAAGACTGAGAGCTCTATAATCGTAGCATAAAAATGGACGCATCTTGATTGTTGTGTCGGTGCAAGCCTCATTTTACCTGTTTAGGAATTTGGCAGACCACGTTGCGCCATGGTGGCTTAACGACGGTATTTTTCTTTGCAACTTAATTTTAAAGGGAATGAGAGAAGCCTCTTTGATTGCTGGAGACTCATGTCCACAGAGACACAAAATGCCTGTTTTTAATCGTGCCAAGCTGCATGTGTCTGCAAAAACACCAAAATCCAGTTCAGCACACCCCTGCGCAGATTTAGAGAGAGCCTCATGCTATACTTGCACTAGCCATGAAAATAGAGCTCTGAGTGTTATGCTGTGATCAAATATATGTGCAGCTGTGAGTCTTAGTCTCAGAATTTTGACTAGCTCATTTCACGGCCTATGGGCAGACTGAAGATGTCTTATAAATTGATAAATTAGTGTTTCTGTTATAAGCAAAGGTTCAATGTTAACCTCCAGTTCTGGCTAGTTATTGACGTTCATAATTTACTTTGACGCAGAGCCTGTTGCCCAGCCAAATTCTGATCAGTCACGTTCACTTTTTTGGAGGTGAAAGTATATTTATGGATGCAAAGCACACACTGAGTAAATAGCATTAGGAGATATATAGAGTAAGTGGCTCTGTTACCGTGAGCTGCTCTCTTGCCAAATGTATTCATCTAATTTCAGCCAGGCTTGTATCACATGCACTGTAAAATGATTTGATCATATATCATACTATACTACAGAGGTCACTCAAATTTTTGAAGCTCAAAGCTTCTTCGAGGGTACTGAGTACTAAGGGCTTCTGAAAAAAACACTTCTGAAATGAAACATTTACCTTCTAATTGCTTTGTAAAGTATAGCCACCCTCATCCATTCATGCTTTCACCCTGTTAAGGCAGGGGACGCCCTGAACTGGTTGCAAACTCCACACAGAGAGGCCAGAGCCGTAATCAGACCCCTCACCTCTAAACTGTGAGGCGGACAAGCTAACCACTGTGGCACCCGTTGGATTACTTTTCAAAGACATTTTATTCGACATAAATGACTTTGCTCACCCTGGCATAGATATGCTCCTACTGATCACTTTTCAACAAATCAGGCTTAAAGTGCAGTGTTTTAGCTGGTAAAAATCGCTGCTGTGGTTTTGATGTCACTTTTCGAACAAGTGGTGTTCTTATGAGCTTGCACATTGCAGTATTTAGCTTGGCATGCTCATTACAACCCCTCAACAGCAATACTCAACTACAGAAAAAGCAAAACTGCATTATAGCATCATATCTTATCTGTTTCTACATCCTGTTGTATAAATATTCCAACCTTGTTAGTTTAACACATCATGTGCAATTACATTAATAGACAATGAGGAAATCTATTTTTTTCCAGGCGCTCTCTTCAAAACGGGACAGGTCTCAATGGAGGATCTTAACGTAAACACTGAAAGCAACAGGAAGTTTAAACTATCAAGATTGGTTAAAACAGAAAAAAGGGTAACCTTCAACCATCACGTTTTATAGTGTATAGTGACAGCCTTTGTTATCGGAGCAATTAAAACACACACTTGCACAATATAGTAAATGACGTTTCTCATTTAATGCAGCGTGTGGTCCTCTCTTTCACTTTACACACTGACAAACATTGATTTATTTCTGTGAAGGACTATCTTTGTTCCAAATACTATACAGGTTTATCTTAAAGAAGAATTGATATCATCATTTATCTGTGAGGAAGTAGAACAAGTGAGAAGTCTTTCACGATGGATTTTTTTTATGACTTCTTCTCGACCACTATGAGGAAAAAAAAAAAAACTCCCACGAGTACTGAAGTTGTTTATATTTGAATTGTGCGTGAGCGTGCCTGAGGTTGTGTATAATTACTCAGACATGCAGGATGACTCACCAAAAAGCTGGGAGAGGAAAAGAAGTGAGGTAAAGAAAGCGACAGAAGGGTGAGGAGATAAAGTCAACGCTATGAAAGCAAAACAAATTTATGACCTGCAAATTTGTAAAACATCAGATTTTTATGGTATTATCCTCATGAGTTTTAAAACGTCCCACACAACCTCCACAATTGATTTTCTCCTTACATTCTAAATTGATTTAAAAATGCAGTCAGCATAAAATCAGTTCACTTTATGTGACATATATTATAAACAAAGTATGATGTACAAGTAAATATATCCATCCATCCATCCATCCATCCATCCATCCATCCATCCATCCATCCATCCATCCATCCATCCATCCATCCATCCATCCATCCATCCATCCATCCATCCATCCATCCATCCATCCATCCATCCATCCATCCATCCATCCATCCATCCATCCATCCATCCATCCATCCATCCAATCTTCTGAGCCTTTTTCCTCAGGAGGGCCGCTATCCCACCTGAAGTTTAGCAGTAGGCGGTGTACACCCTGAAATTGTTGCCACTTGCCTCACAGTTCAGAGGTGCAGGGTTCGATTCCACCTCCAGCCCTCCTTGTGTAAAGTTTGCATGTTCTCGCCGTGCCTGTGTGGCTTTTCTCCTGGGTACTCTCGATTGACCGCTCCAAATTGCACAATAGGCAACCATTTTAGGGTGTCTCCTGCCCGACGTCATTTTCGCCTAGGGCACAAGTGTCAAACTCAAGGCCCGGGGTCCAGATACAGCCCACCACATCATTTTATGTGGCCCGCGAAGACAAATTGTGCATCAAATTTGTGTGTCATTACTAGAATTGCAAATTGGCTTCACTTTTAATAACATATATTTTTTTAATTTGACCAGTTTTTACTCATCTGATTTGAAAACGAGTTATTTGTCAGTTTGTTTTGTAGCTTTTACTGTATATAATATGAGGTGCTCATAAATTTATTTGGGGTGACAGTCATAATGGCCATCTGAAAGAAGCTATGACTACAATGCGGCCCGCGAAAAAATTTGTTTGACACCCCTAGGGCATCTAATGGGCTAACCCCATTCCAGTTTTAAGCAAGATTTAGCCGGCAACTCTCTTTGCTAAGCCATAAAGTCTAATACAGCAATGCAGTCAATGAACAGAAGTAACAGCCTCTGAAATTTCCAGACTCTACTTTTATTTCTTGCCAGTTTACTTTGTATTATCACTGCAGCAGCAGCCAGAACGAGCTGCTTCTTCCTTGACAAACACATCATGCGTGGTCAAATGAAATAAATAATACAGCACAGTATATGTGGAGCATCAAAACATATTTTCTTGTCCCTGAGGTCACAGTCTTTCTATTGCAGTGAAGGAGGGTGAATTGAAGGCATCTCACGGTGTCCCAAGGCTCATGTGGTATATACTGTGCTTCTCCATTATTACACTGGTTGCATAATGTACGGTTGTTTGTTGTGTGGTTAAAGTTTTGGTTAAAAATACCTTTTTTATTTTATCACTGGTACCACGAGGGAAAGCATCAATATATTTCTATTGAGTTCACATTCTCATACGTACATTTTCGCGAGTTTGAGAAACATTTTCTGAACTGCTTTTCCACCTATCGCAGCAGTCTTCGGGCAGTAGGCCTGGGAAACCCTGAACTGGTTGCATGCCAATCACAGGACACACATAAAACGATCAACCATATATATTCACACCTACGGGCAATTTGTTGTGTTCATTCGGTGTACCACGCATATCCTTGGAATGTGGGAGGAAACCAGAGTACCCGGAGGAAAACCACGCAGAACATGCACATAGGAAGGCCGGAGCCGGAATCGAACCTACAACCCCGCGGATGTGCTAATCAATCGACCACTAAAGAGCCATGAGTTGAAACCACAATCCCTAAATTCCAATCCATTGTGAAAAAAAAAACATTTTGCCTCCTGACTCATCTGCAGTGTCCCATTTGCCTTATATCATTACCAAACACATGCACACTCATACACATGCACACACATGATTTAGCCTTTCGCACAAGAGACTCTATCTCTGTTGCATTATTGCTCTCTCTCCTTTTAGCTCTACAGTATGTTTTTTTTTCCGCAATTCATCTCTGCCTGTTTGATTCCTGTGTCTGATTCAAGAACATTGTCAGTGTTTTAGTGAGTCTGGGCCGACACAGTGTAGGACAATATCAAGAGGCGCAGACTCAGCAAAATTCTGATGTATTGCGACCCAAAGAGTCAGACAGGTAAACAGAGACAAAATGAATTATATAATATTAAAGGTATAGCTCAAGTTTTACTCATATAAATACATAAATACAATTTTTAAAAAAAGTATATTCACATATTATATATATATATATATATATATATATATATATATATATATATATATATATATATATATATTTATATGCCATTGTATATATATATATATATATATATATATATATATATATATATATATATATATATATATATATACAGCAGAGGTTTCCATCGTGCACGCACACACGCGCACACACACACACACACACACGCGCGCACACACGCGCACGCACACACACACACACACACACACGCACACACACACACGCACATAAAGGAGACATTGGAGATGGCCAAGGCCAACAAAACAGCTTGGTTTGGTCTCAGCATTGCAAGGCCACGGAGCTATTTGAGCACTCTTGCCCAGCCATAAATCCAATTTTCTCAATCCATCGTTTCTTACTCTTTGGATCACCTTGGTTTTGCCTGTCTCCTAAATCATACCACTGTTGCACTCCATCTCCTCCCCCTCTCTTCCCGCCCTCACTATTCTTGGCTTCTTTTCATCACCATCATTTCTGCATTTTAAAAGCTGTGGTGGTCTTGCTCAATTATGAAAAATTAAACAATCTATTAAAATCAGAGGGAAGGAAACTGACTGAGAGATGCACATAAGTCACAATTGTTCCTGGCATTGTTATATAGAAGGATGCAGATGGTGTCGTCCCCTCATTGCCAGCAAAGATGCGTGCATGAGCAAGCATCCTCATTTGTGTGATGGGACTCTCCATTAGGCTAACCTGTAAACAAACAGGTGCCCTCATATTTCTCCATTTCATTTCCCCAGAGAGAAGTCACTGATGGCCGATAACCACACACAGTAATAGCAATCATCAGTGATACTGTGCTAGTTGAGGCAGACTTGTTATTATGGCTGATATAATTTCTTGATATTGTTGTGAGTTCTTTAGCATTCCGAGCTTTGAAAAATGACACTTTTTGTTTGATAACCATATTTTTATTTATTTCTGCTTCTTCAGATTTGTACTATCCTACTATCCTGGACAAAAAGTGCAGGCAATAGGAGCTATACTGCAGAAGTGAGTGCAATACAGATGAATGAAAGGAAGCCATACACTATAAAAATCAGTTCCCAAACTGTAACTAATTTAAATTATATATCTTTTCAAATGCAAGGAATTACAAAACATTTCACCTGACTGTTCTTGTTTACCCGCTAATAGGCATCAGGACATTTTACAATAGTGCCACAACATATCCCTTTACTTATACGCCCCAGCAATTGCATTCCCCTTTTAGCAAGCAAAACAAAGTCCCAAAGAGAAATGCGCTACCACTAAAATAAATGCGCATTGAGAAGAAAGAGGAAACTAATTAAATTTACAGTATTTGTCCTCTAGATGGCCAGAGAGAATAACACATATGTAGCAACCAAAATGTGAGGGGACTTGGCATCATTCCCACAAGGTTTCTTTCAAGTGAGCCATCTTGTCCAACAACAAAACCTGCAGGTTTGGCCTGCATGCAACACAAAAGTTATTATTGAGAGGACTTGGAGCAAAGAGAAAATGAATTCTGAAGACTGATGCAGTAGCACAAAACAGATGTGATTTATCTATTTGGTTGAAAAGCCCATTATCAGGTTTTCTGTTCTTTTGGAACAGTGATTCCTAATTGGTGGGGAATGACGTTTCTGGGAGGTTTGGAAATTTGAATTTCAAAGCATAATAAACAGGGGATCAGAATTAACCAGTTACTTGAACTAATACCATATGATACATCACACAATATGTGTAACGTCAGTGCAGGCTGTAAAAAAGCTGCAAAGTTGCATTTTTATATTTTATTCATATTTATTTATTACTATTATTTATTATTTATTATTTTTATTTTATATGTATTTGCATTTTATAGCTGGTTGAGCCACCTTTGGCAACAATAAACTCTACCAAATGCAGTTACAGACCAGACCTGCACAACAGACTGAAGCAACTATTAACTATTCTTCTTTCCAAAACTAGTTCAAAAACGTTCTTGTGATGTCCGGTGTGAATTGCTCTCTTGAAGTCATACCTCAGTATCTCGATGGAGTTGGCATCAGGCCTATTTCAAAAGGGATGTTTTATTCTGTTTACCACTTCTGCGTTTTGGGTCCTGTTGCATCATTCATCTTTAGCTTTCACAGGCAGACAGATGGTCTGCAAAATGTCTTGATGGAGTTCTTGTTTCTTTTCCCAAGTCATCAGTCATCATGTTCAGTCATTAAACACCAAATACAAATGAACAAGATAACAGCTCCAAAATCAAATTATTTTTGCGATTTTGGACTTTTATTTCTCTCCGTTGAGTCCTCTCTTTCCAACGTCTCAATAGAAAAGTAGTTCATTCTTTTGAGCTCTGTAGCCCATTTCTATGTGGTATTGCCTGTTAGGAGATTGGCTGATGACTATGGAGTCATTTACAGTATCATTTTAGGCACACTGTGTATTATCTGGCCAATTGTATCAAATAAATGACATTTTATAAAGAATTTATGCAGTAATTTAGGGTTCACATGCTTCCCAGTGCAACTTTAGTTATTGCATTCATGTAATTTCCATGCTAAATGTTTTAATAAATTCAATAGTTAGGGGTTGCTACAATTTTATACAAATTGTTAGAATCACTGGTTTAGAATGTGTAAGACGATGGTCAATGAAAAACTAAAAGTTGTGCTGAACTGTTAGAAATGTTAGAGTGGCTCAAAAGTCACCAGATGAGAGTTCTTTCACTTAAGCACAAACATGCAGATTTAAGACGGCCGGCACAAGGAATGAAATCCAGGTATAGTGGTTTGTTTGAGCCAGCAGGATGCAGGATATTGAGCGCTTGCCTACTAAGGTGAGAGACAGCAGCTGCACACATTTATAGTCTCTGTAAGGATGTAAGGTCAGCATTCACCCCCCCCCCCTCCCTGCCAGGTAAGCCAGGACTCCTAATAATACTCATCAGACTAAATTGAATTCACTGTGAAGTTTGTGCGACATTTAATAGTCCCTGAGAGCTTCTTTGTATTATCTTATTTAATTGCCTCCCTACCACCTGTAATGAATAATTTACTAGTCAGGAATAAATGTATTGTATTTTCCAGTCTATAAGTCCAATTTTGCTCATAGTTTGGCCTGTGGTGCGACTTGTACTCAGGGGTGACTTATGTGTAAAATTATTAACAATTAATTATTAAGGTGTCAAAAGTATTCAAGTCCATTATAAGTACAAATATAGATATCAGGGTTTAACAAGATATGGTGAGGCAAGTGATGTACAAGGGTTGACTGGTCTTTCCTGCTTGCATCTTCAGGAACAGAAGTAAAAATTCTAAAAACCCAAAATTCCACCTTGACGCAGTACTTGGCACCTCTACATTTTAGTGATCTTTCAGATGTATTGTCAGAGCACTCTAGAAAGATGCAATGGCTAAAAGGTGGAGGTAGAATGAGGTCTAGAGATAACAGTAAAAAAATAAAATAAAATGTGGGAGCAAATGAAGAGGGTGACAGTGATAGCAACGCAATGTCTCGCAATCCCTCATCACAACTATTTCAAGTCCAGGCCTGCTTTTGAATGTGTTTGTCGTTTGTGTCTGCCTTGTCTGTATTGGCAGAATGATGGTGTCTATGTGTAGCTCTGTCTCACCATCTGTTCTTGGCAAGACTACTGATATCTATTCTTATAACAGCCTATCTTGAGTATATAGACTTCCTCTACCTTTTGTCATCAAGCCAGCCAAACAGCAACTAGCCACTTACTGCCCACTTTGATTTTTTTTTGTAACCTATTCGATAATGTGGGATGAAGCCAAGTGGCCCTCTTACATTTGATGCGACATTACATACAACCACTCTAGCCTACACCTGAGACAAGGCACAAATTGCCTCATTCTGGGAGCCCTTCTTTGACAAGACCACTCTTGGACAAAACATCCATCAATCCATCCATCTTCTCTAGTACAGAGTGTTAAGGATGAGAGGGAGTCCATCACAGCTGCCTTTGGGCAAGTGGTGAGGTACACACTGGACTTGTCACCGGCCAATTGAAGGGCTGGACAAATTATCCGTCCTCACAGTTCTCACAAATTGAGCTGGAAACCAAAAAATACACTTGTTGATTATATAGAATTATTAATGGAATAGGAGAAACCCTTTCTGGATGTTCTGAACTCCTTTTTGTGCTATAGAGCTGACATTACTCAACTAGTTGACGTCGCTCTTTATATCAAAAATCCCCAAGGAAAAAAAAAAACTAATTTCCCTAAATTGCTGCACACTCTAATTATGCAATTACTTCAAGATGTTTGACAGATTCCTAATGACCAATGATTCTTGATTGCTTATTATATCTACTACTATGACCAGCTGCCCAAAACAAAGTGACCACCAGTAATGTTTTGTTATTCCAGACGTTTGATCTATCAGCAGTTTTAATGAGATGTAATAGTTATTTTACCATAAATAATTGAATCATTTGAATGTGAAAACTCAGAGTCACTGGAGGTGTAGCTTTACACGCAGCTACGAGTGAGTACTTTAAGTGTGCTTAATTATGTAAATGTTCTGTATCAAAAAAGTCTGTCACAAACAACTAGCGTCACAAACACGCAATTACACACCTAAACAATGTCTTTTCCCTTTTCCTCCTGCGGTTGCTTCATTTGGTGCGTGAGAATAGGTGTGACATGAGCATCTGACAGTTCCTGACCAAGAAGAACAAACGCTCTTCATCCAACCTGCCTGCATGTGATTATTATTTTTTTTTTTTATTCTTTCACAAATTCTAAGTGTCATCAAGGAGGACTATTTTGAAGATGAGGACTACATGAAGATGGAAGTGTTGATAGAGCTACAGAGTTTCCGGGAGAAGAAGACCAGAACACACACCTGCCAAGAGAAACAAGGCTTATCCCGGCCAAAAATCAAGATGTGCCAGTTTTTGTGCGCAAGTGCCGTCAAATAACCGGGAGCTCTTCGTCTAAACTTTGAAAGAATTTTCCCATTTTCCAACATTCTGTAGTAGAAGTAAAGCACAGCCCACTTGTAGTTGTATTCTTTCTTTACCTTTGTCTCATCATCACCATGTGCAGCGTCTGGAGACGAGTGTTGCTTCAATGAGTTCACAAATTAAAAGGCAGAGTGTGTGTCTCTTTCTCCTCTGCCTTTTCTTCAAAAGCACTTACTTTCAGGATCTGTAACGTTCCTCTCTCAAAATCTACACTCTGCCTCTCTTCTTCCCTCTGCCTCAGTCTCCAGTTATCTATTTCTGGTCCACCAGCACCCTATATTTGTCAGTAAGACTTTCATCCCACACTCTTAGTAGGCTACTTCCTTGATGCAACCTCATCTAGATTGCAAAGGCTTCTCATGCCAGGCACTCTGTTTGTATTTTTTTCTCAGCGGCTACTTATCAATAATTGCAAAGCAAAAAGTACAACTAGAAATACTGCCGAATGGGGTCAAGTGAGAGGAGGCACAACAAAGACAGAAGACAATCATGCAGATTCTGTCTTTAGCGTCATGGTGTTGCTGTAGAGGCATTTCCATAGAATTCTCTTTACACTGAATGTAGTGATGCATGAGCCCACCTATGGAATGTGACGCAAATCATTATTCAGCTTTGGAGTTGATACACTCAGAGCAGATGTGTCTACCTTCCAAGTGGATGCTATATTAGTATTTCCCTTCTTCTGCGGTTTTGTTTTGTTTACCCTTCTTGAGTTTTGAGACTCAGGCGAGAAAACCGGCATACATAGTGGATCATTTTGATCTCGCCTGTTTGATTGTGTTGTGGATGCATACTCATTATCCAAAGAGCAGACTAATGGATCTTTAGGCCCAAGGGGTATATTGAAACTATTTTTATGCCCGTTATTATTGTAATACAAATATGAATAAGAAATGAAATGCTCCCTCCCTTCCTTTACTTTTGTTCATATGGTGGAAGAGGAGGGGTCGTAATAAATTGCAGTTCTTTCACACAAATAATGCCTGAAAAAAAATTGAGTAGAATTATCATAATGACTACTTCATATTATTTTCTACAAAGGGACTGACAACAGAGAAAAAGAATTGTTTTGGGTGAATCCTCACCGGTACTACTGTTCATACACCTCAGAGCCCCGTTGTGTTTATATTGCTTCCATCTTTTGTGACTTTTCTACTCTGGCCATCATTTTGATGTGATGATTTATCATATTGCTCTTTTACTGTAAAGTATACACCTAACAGCAGAACAAGATAGTAATGCATCTTACATCCCTTACCAATAAATCTAACTTGCCTACTAATGTTGTGGCTCAGGGTTATAGTGATCCCGCTCGCTTCCATCAGATTAATTATAGCCCGGCCTTCGTTCACAATTTGTTTGAAACTTGAGATTCCAAGGCTGGTGCAAAATAAGAGGACCACCAGTTTCATAGCGAAGCTTATACGTTGTGATCAGGAAAGTAGAATAGCAACTCCACCCCCAATTTGGCAGTTAGTTTCCGATTTGGGATATATGTCAGCTCTTAAGGCATAGGTGTTAAACTCAAGGCCCGGGGGCCAGATATGACCCGCCACATCATTGTATGTGGCCCGCAAAGACAAATTGTGCATCAACTTCATGTGTCAATACTAAAAACTACAAATTGTAAAATAAAGTTTTTACAAGTCTGTGATTTCAAAACTAGTTATACATCAGTTTGTTGTGCAGCCTATACTACAAGAAGTTGACAGTCACAATGGCCCTCTGAAGGACACTATGACTACAGTGCGGCCCGTGACAAAAATGAGTTTGACATCTCTGTCTTAAGGTGTATTTGTCAATTCAATGTAACTCCCAGCTGGGATCAGGCCGACTGTATTTGTGAGGTCAGACCTTAGTGATGCTCGACAAGCAGTCCTGTTACACAATTCCTGTTCTACTTCATCATAAAGATGTCTGATGGGGTTGATGACACGGATCACAGTGGGTATCAAGCAATCAAGCATATTCTTCTACGGTAAACTCTTTCGTCAATGCCAAACTTTGCTGTGTGCACTAGGGCACTGAAATGCTTGAACAAAATGGGGTCAAACTGCCAGTTACGACTTTAAGGACTTAAACAATTAAGGGAGAAATAGTGAAATTTTTACACATTAATTAATTAATTAATTAATGTATTTATTTATTTATTTTATTTCTTCATTTATTTATTTATTTACAGGGGGGCAGTGTGTCTCAAGCTGTTCACCATTTCTTTATGTAATACTAAGAAAATGCCAATAAGAGTTTTAATTAACATGATGATCAAAATTAGGGAACAGCAACTTAGAGTGGAATACGTACTCAGTGTTGCTAACTTAGTGATTATATTTCATGACTATTTTTCAAAAATGCACACTAGTAACATGTAGTGACTCTTGTGTTTTTTATTTGAAACGTGAGGAGACTTCAAGACTCCCTCCAGAGCAGATTTTCACCCCTTCACATATAGAATGGAAATGAAACACGCTTACATGAAGCCACCAGCTCCATACAGTACCTCTATAACGTAGTGTTTATTTAAGGGGTGGGGTCTGCTAATATGACTAAGATTTACCGTTCCTAGATAAATTATTAAAAAATTTGCATGGAGAAATCTTGACTTCTGACAGTTACACAGAGATGACAACATTGATAAATACTATTAACGCACAAGTACTACAACGCAAAATATCCACTTTGTATCTTCTATCTTATTGATCATAAATTTTCAATCAAAATTACAATTCATTTTTCCTTTGCTAAGAAATACATATAAGTATCATTTCGACTGAAACCACAGCAAGAGCAAAAGTTAACCATGCACACATAGAGAGCCCATACTGTAAAACCTCCTCATAAACATTGTGATGTGATGTTACAATGCCCTAAAGTAAATACAATTAAAATGCATAACCAAGCATCCAAGAAACATGATCTAATGAAAGACCTAATAACATCATATTTAAAACCACTTGAGCATGTTGATTACAAGTATAATGAGAATCATAAAATGAAATTAATTAATCAATGACTTAAATCTAATTCACTGGGAAGATGAAAGTAAAGTAGACTTTACACTCACTGAGCAATGGGATAAGACTACGAATGCTGGTTAAAAATATGCTAACTATATTTTCAGATACGGAACAAGATTGGATCCGAGTTTTCGTCATTGACCTGCATCACCTTTGAATATGTCCTAAAGTGCATTTTGAAAACGATTTCAATATTTGTCACAACTATTTGTGGAATTACAGTTTAACAACATCAGCTATGAAAATATATGTAAAGATTACAAGCCTCTCTTCTGATTTGTTTTGACAAACAAAATGCTTTTGAGGAAAAATCTGTTTCTGTCGGATATTAAAGTGGTACTATGACTTTTCCTTATTGAGTTTTGATTTTCACTAATGCACACGCAATACGTTTTTTGATGAAGTTGCAGCTACTGTCATTTTACTGATATTTCAAGTGCAATTAGCTGTCTCTATATGGATTGTTTGATTAATCAGAATTTTTATCATTAGTGAATCACTGAAGGGCTTACTACATAATGGAAAAGTTACCACCAACCAGCATCTTTTGCAGTAAGTAGAAAACATTAGCTGCCATAAACCTTGGCAGCTTCAAATAAATATTAAAAACGTAGCAATCCTTTGCCAGACTCATAATATCATAATTAGCAAGCGGCTCATTAGTGAGAATAGTGGTGGTTGTACTTATGTTGCAACAAATGGATCTGCTAATGATACATCATTCACATACACAAATGCACATGCTGATGATTTGTCATACTGAATAATTAAAGGCAATTATTGGTATTTCCTGAGTTTCTTTCATCTGTGTGATTCTTGCGAAAGTGATGTTGGTATGACCGCACAAGTGAGTAAATGGGTAGGCACAAAAGGGTGGCAGGTATGGGTGCACTGAGTGGAAACAATAATAGTACTATATTCTGAAAATATGCCCTTAACTGCTCATGGGACCCCTGACTCAGACTTATATGCCTTACCCCAAGTCCAACAGATGATAATTAGGAACGTGTGTGTGCGTTTTAAAACAATTGTGCTTCCTCTTTTTCTTAGAAGACAACAATGAGCAGCAGGTGTTCGTGACCTGGCGCAGGCAGATGCACGGCAATCTATTTACTCTGTCGTAACATAATCAGATGGAAATGTTTGTCTCACTCTGTACCGTAATTGTTCCATCTGACCACAAAGATAGACCAGACACACACACTCACACACACATGCGCATATCATCATCATCAGCAAGAGATCCATGCACACAAATGGGAGACACACAAACATGAAGACTGCTCATTAATATGGCCGAGTGTGGATGACCTTGTGATGTTGTGCCTCGGCCACCTCTGTGGTAGACGCCACAACGGGCACAACAAGTGCTCCAGCGGCCGCTTCACTGACTTGACACCTCGGGTGTGTTGCAACATCCCCATCTCACTGCGATGCACGTTTTGTGAGTGTGTTTGGGGGGCGGGGGCAGACGAGCAATAGGGGATGGCAGTTGGCAGCTTGTTGCAGTGACCCCCAGCATCACTGCCTGACATAAACGTGACACACTCAAGGGCATCTGCTAACCAACGCGAGATCTCTAAACTATATCAAATGGAATAAGAGAATTCCTCATGAGAAATATAGAGTGCCTATAGAAATGTATTTTACTCACCACCGGTGTTATCTTCTTCTCTGTTGAGATGCATGACTCTTCTTAGTGTGTACTCATTTAGGCTGATTCTTGCAGCAAAGATGAGCTCTTCGCTCCAAAGAGTGTCCAAGCTAAACTCTCATTCCAGTTTTCGATGTGTTGTTGTCCTTTTCTTGTCTAGCTCGGTTGGCACGCGTGGACGCGCCTGCACTTGTGCGTCCTCCTCCCCTTGCTGAGCGGAGCAGGTAGTCTAGGTGATCTGCGTGTATTTTTGGCTCTCTCACTTTCCCTTTTCCCAGCCCCGAGTGGCTCCCGGGGATGATTCCTGAGGGTTTGAGGGAGGATCCGACAGACAGACGGGCGGGGTGACGTGAAAAAAGTCGGGAGGAGGTCGAGGCGGAGGCGACGGGATCCGCGCGCGCCCGCTACATGTGTTGGTCCTTTCATCTGTTTTGCTCCTCATCCCCGCATTCTTATACGTGACCGCACATGACAAATAAAGAACCTATATTTTAGAGAATACATGAGTGTTTATAAGCATATATGCTTTGTTGCACGAGCTGTGAGCTATAACAACGCCCAGAATGCTGATTCCATAACATGTTGCTTCCTTTAGAATTCGAACCCACATTTTTTAAATATTAAAGAGAAAGAATGTGAGACAAAATACGAGGATGCCAGAATCGTTTCATTTTCCTGTCACCAACTGTTTCTATTTAATTTATTATTGCTATTATAAGCACGGTCTCCATAACGGATGGAATAATTGTGTTAATGTGGAAATGTGAACACGCAGGATGCTTTTACGCACAAAATAACGCATTCTCAGTCGCGCAGTTTAAGTTCTCCGCTTGGCTCAGGTGTTCCCATCACGAAAAGTGTCAGTCTCGCCGTAATCATCATGTAATTACGGTCAGTCGCCCTGTCCAGTCGATTTAATAGCACATCAACTAAACTGTTCACGTCCACGGGTGCCGTATGTCTCTAAATGCAGCTTACCGGTGGCCTCTAGTGTCCAATTCAAGACAGCGATCGACAGTCACCCAGATGTACATTTAAGCAGCGGTCCCCGATTTTTTTGCGCCACGGACTGGTTACATGTCAGACAATATGTTCACGCACCGCCCTTTTTTAAAACTTGTTTTTATCTTTTTTATAAATAAATAATACATTTATAATAAATATATAAATACGATGAAATAAAATGATACGACTGGCATAAAAACAAATACAAAGCACATAAAAATAAAACTCACCATTCAGTATCTGCTCCGTAGCTTTGTTTTGGTCGCTGTAACCGCAGAAAATGCCGTTGGAAAGGGAAGCAGGGTTTTCAGTGATTTTGTGGCGATCTTGGTATATTCTGCCTTGATTTTAATCCAGCTTTCTTTTTCTTAGAAGTCGTAGCCTCTTCTTCTGTGTCCACATTGGGCCTTTTCCTCTTTCCAAACATCTCTTTTTCCTTACTCACTTTTGCTAGCTTCTGGACGGGACCGGGACGAGCGTCTTGACCTGAATTCACCTGTGTCAAGAGGCACAGGTGCACCGACGGATGTAATTGGGAGAGAATCCTCACATTTTTTATATTTTTCAAAATAAATTCTTACTCATTTTTGCTAACTTTGCGGGCTCGAATGGAGAAACATGTCATGTGACCGGGACGAGCGTCTGGACATGAATTTATATATACCGTATTTGCCGGTGTATTGGTCGACCTTTTTCGATCCAAAATCGACCGAAAAAAATCGACCTTGACTTATACACCGAGTCATAAAATTTAACTTCGTATTCATCGCTTCAAATGTGATGGTAACCAAGGCTGTTTCTCATGCATCTCATTGTGCGTGGGTGTGCGTCCGTCAGGCTCATCAAACAGCGAGAAACTGAATCATTATAAAGCGTTCGTCGCATTAACACGCATCCTCAGCAACAATTTCAAATATTCTCACCTCAATAACGGACATCGAAAGCCAGGCAGCGACGATGACTGCTAGGGGGAAGTACTGGGTATTGAGCGAATGTGCGAGTCATCGCGCGTCAAGCAACGACAATAACTACCGGTACGTAAACATTCAATCGCCATGTCTAAATGAATGTCGTTGGCACTTAGAAAATATTCGCCAAACTTGGCCAGACTTCCAGGGGAAGAAGCCGAATTTTCACTTGTTCTGGCCGACCGGAGGAACCAGCCGAGGCGGACACTTTACGGCGGTTGAGTCGTTGGCACTTAGAAAATATTCGCCAAACTTGGCCGGACTTCCAGGGGAAGAGGCCGAATTTTCACTTGTAGTGGCCGACATGGGGAACCAGCCGAGGCGAACACTTTAGAACCGGGCGGCGTGCGCGAGTGCGCGGCCCGCTGGAAGTCGAATGAGGCTCCGCGATTTCATCCGCGGTGCTTATAAAGTGCCGATCCGCTCGGCCGGAGCTATTTTCGGCCACCCGGCGCGTGTGCACGGCCTCCCGGCTGTGCCGGGCGGCGTGCGCGAGCTCGCCGGCTGCTGGAAGTCGAATGAGGCTCCGCGATTTCCTCCGCGGTGCTTATAAACAGCCGATCCGCTCCGCGGGAGGTATTCCCGGCAACTTGGCGCGTGCGCATGGCCTCCCGGATGTGCCGGGCGGCGTGCGCGAGCTCGCCGGCTGCTGGAAGTCGAATGAGGCTCTGCGATCTCCTCCGCGGTGCTTATAAAGAGCCGGTCCGCTCGGCGGGAGCTATTTCCGGCCACTTGGCGCGTGTGCACGGCCTCCCGGTGGTGCCGGGCGGCGTGCGCGAGTGCGCTGGCCGCTGGAAGTCGAATGAGGCTCCGCGATCTCCTCCGCGGTGCTTATAAAGTGCCGATCCGCTCGGCTTGGAGCTATTTCCGGCCTCCCGGTGGTGCCGGGCGGCGTGCGCGAGCTCGCCGGCCGCTGGAAGTCGAATGAGGCTCCGTGATCTCCTCCGCGGTGCTTATAAACAGTCGCATGCGCACGGCCTCCCGAAATTTGAACACATTTCGTCAATAAATTTCGCATATTGAATTTTGAAGTTTAATATAATGCAACAATTGAGCTCGACTTATACAAAGGATATATCATAAAATCGTAAATTTCCGTCGAATTTTAGGGGGTCGACTTATACACCGAGTCGACTTATACACCGGCAAATACGGTATATATATATATATATATATATATATATATATATATATATATATATATATATATATATATATATATATATCCATCCATCCATTTTCTGAACCGCTTAGTCCCCACGGGGGTCGCGGGCGTGCTGGAGCCTATCCCAGCCGTCATCGGGCAGTAGGCGGGGGACACCCTGAACTGGTTGCCAGCCAATCGCAGGGCACACAGAGACAGACAACCAATCGCACTCACACTCACACGTAGGGACAATTTGGAGTCTTCAATCGGCCTACCAAGCATGTTTTTGGAATGTGGGAGGAAACCGGAGTGCCCGGAGAAAACCCACGCGGGCCCGGGGAGAACATGCAAACTCCACAAAGGGAGGGCCGGAGGTGGAATCGAACCCGCACCCTCCTAGCTGTGAGGCGGACGTGCTACCCAGTGCGCCACCGAGCCGCCTTATATATATATATATATATATATATATATAATTTTTTACTTTTGTGTGCAGCCCGGTACCAAATGACCGGTACCGGTCCGCGACCCGGTGGTTGGGCACCAATGCATTAAAGTATCATTAAGTAACGTCGTAGTCATAGCAAGTGATTCTCGTGTTTGTAATTCTTCTAATTCTAGTTGGAGGATGAGATAAGTGACTGTCAGGAGCCCATGCTTCACCAAATGTTAAGTTTGCTGAGATGCTAAACCGCAATCTTATGCACTTGCTGTTTGGGTTAATTATTAGGTTTAAATGTTTTACAGTGATGTGTGCAAGTAGCTACAAACAAGTTTTGGTCGTCGTGGTTGGCTAGAATAAGCATTTGTTTCCACCACCCATTCAAACGGAGAGAAAAAAAAATCATTGGCAGGGCACATATAGAAAAATATCATGCAACGGACAACGTAGGCGTTATCATTTATAGCCATGCAACACATTAGTATTTAAGTTCCTGTATGCCTTTGAAAATTTGCCGGCAGAAGCGTTTCTGATCGTATCCCGCAATCACCACTACAAGATTATTTATTTATTTATTTATTTATTTATTTATTTATTTATTTATTTATTTATTTATTTATTTATTTTAAGCGCAGTCGCCTCAAGCTTTACTTGATTGTAATGCTTAACTGAGTCCAGTAGATAGCAGTATTGGTGTTTGAATGAAAAGTTCAAGCTTTAAATCTTGTTCTCAGTTATATAAGTTATTTTGAGGTGAGGTTAAATTAATACAACAGGGAATATAAGGGCGTCGATTCAAACTGAAGTTATTAACCTCAAATCTCAAGTTATACCATCGTAGTGCTGTTTTTAATGTTTGTCTTTAAATTGAAATTTTCTTGAGACAAATTGCTATTTAATATTTAAAATGCAATTTGAAAGCTGAGCCATGCTGAGCTTGGGGAACACTTGAGGTGAGACTATTATACTGAATTGGTTTGTTTTGTTCTAACAGAAAGCCGTGTTGAACCTTTTAAAGTGTTAGGCCTCTAGAAAAAAAAAGTGTTTTTAAAAACAAAACTGCTGAAGCATTTCATTTAAAGCAGGGGAGCCCAATCTTATATGTGTGTGGGGGCGTGTGTGTATGCGTGTGTGTTTTTTTTTTTTTTTTTGTGTCTTTTTTGGGGGCAGGAGGGTCGAGCGTAATTTCATTTGCCAGCCATCCAGACAGCCGCAGTGTGTTCATATGTTACTATGCTGGTTCCGGGGTGCCGCTACAGTCAGACTCAGTACGCTTTCTGTCGCTGAGAGAAGCGGAGGGATGTTCGGCCTGCCAGTACCGGCTCTCGGAAGGAACTGAATTGTCCGGCACATTAACATTGTCCAGGTAAGACTGACTTTGAATGGTAATGGCAGTAGAGAGGTTATCGAGCGTCGAGGAGCGCTTGGCAGATTGGGGCATCAGCGTTTTCTCCTCCAGGGCATCCTGGGGATCGGGGGATGCTGATCTGCTAAGCCAGTGGATAATTGTTCTGCATCCGCGCTAGCAATAGGGCGGATCGCCTCGGTGCAATTGAAACAGCAAATGAACTCTACAAAAAGATGTTTTGACTGCTCACATCCAACTCTGCACTTCATGTTGTTCCATCTCTTTGTCAGGTACGCATTATTTTCTCACACCCGTGCGGATCACATTGATTTTCCCATTGATGATCCTTTTCCTGTAACATCCTAATCAAACGATTAGTGCGTGAGTTCCTTTCCTTAATGAGCTCATTCACGTCTCTACATTAGACTATCTTTCATCCATCCCACTCCCACGCACTTCTCTAATTGAATAAGAGATTTCATGGCTTTCCTCTCACAGATAGATAGATAGATAGATAGATAGATAGATAGATAGAGAGAGAGAGAGAGAGAGAGAGAGAGAGAGAGAGAGAGAGAGATAGAGATAGATAGATAGATAGATAGATAGATAGATAGATAGATAGATAGATAGATAGAACTATGTATAGTGAGTTGTGTTTTTCTTTATATGTGGTTTTATAAACAAAAGTCCATGTTCACAGCACCCATGGTAACAAGAGGGTGGCAGGCACTTGCTGGCTTGTTGCCTGATCTTCATTGTTCTTTGGGTGGGACTCGTGGGAGGCAGAGTCAGTCTTGCATCATGAGATGTGACGTCCACACTGTTAGTCCTCATCTCCATTTTTAGACCCTGTTAACACCCCGCTGCGTGTGAAAACATTGAGTCAGAGACAGTATTGGTTGCAGATATTGCGGTTTTCATTCATTCTAATTGAAAAAGCTTTTATGCAATATTTGGTTGAATTGATACAATACTGGCAACAAGTATGCACAGGCTGACTCATTACAGTTAATATTAATGCATAGATATGCAAAATGGAAAACTTGAACAGGCGTGGCATGTGGGCCAAGGAAGAGCCCATTAAAATTTGGTGAGGATCAGGATAAAGATGTAGAATCTGTGGAAGCTGGATTTTTTAAACCACTGTTTGAGTCTCTAATACTACTACTACTACTACTACTACTACTACTACTACTACTAATAATAATAATAATAATAATAATAATAATAATAATAGTTATAATGATGGAACTGTCCTTGCGGATCTTCAGGGTTACTTTTTTATTTCCCTCGTGAACATTTGTATAACTACAAATCACTTTGCCACCCCTGTTGCCACTTCTACGGTTGGCAATTAATCTAAATTCATCAATTTTATGAAAACAACGCATTGTAAAGTCTTCCAAAGATCATGTGAAACCTTCATCGATAAGATCACGTTTATTTACAACAAAACACAGCTTCTGTATGGATGACCGTAGCTAGAACAAAATGTACATCGGTAAAAAGAAGTCACGCTTGCTTCTCTCCCTCCCACGACCGTGCATCCATGTGTGACCCCAGCTCCCATTATGAAGGAGTGCTTAAAAAAATATTTTTTAGATGACACCAAAACGACAATACACAACCTGTGCACAGACTAGAGTTAGACATCTTAGTATAAGTCGAGTAAATTCTATTACAGACTATGGATGACAAATTCTTTATTGTATGTTGACGAATAAAAACTCTTCATTGTTATCTGATTGCGACACATGTAAGCCTTCTACACATACTGTACAAAGTGATGGAACGACTGCTACACATTTAGCCCGCAGCTATTATGCTGGTTCAAGAAATCTCAACTGTGGCCTATATTACAAGTAGTGGGTCCATTGGGTTTGGGTTAAAATTGGGGTGCGTTGGTGGAATGAGTGGAGAACTGGAGGAGTGTTTGAGGAGAAAGTGATGTCCATGGAGGCAGGAGCTGTATGCCAATAGAAAGTAAAGATGGGTTCCCAGATTGTATTCTCCACCTCAATCCAATTGGGACCCTTCACACATCTACCCACCTTTTCTGCTAATAGTGTGCCCCACTTCCTCTAAATCATCCCTTTGAGGATGTCTCACTCCTCTGCTTAGTCGATAGTTTGCTATATTGCACCTGCACTCAAGGACAAACACCTTCCTCGCAGGCTGCAGGGATTTTATTCAGACTGCAGTGAGAGGATTCCAAATTGGATTCCAGGCAGGGAGGAAAAACTCTGCTGAACAAATGGGACTATTTGTGACAAGAAATCAATAAACTTACGTTTGAGATAGCAAATCAAATTAATTGGACATTGCAGCATGATTGGTACCAACAAAGGTCATTTATGTATTTATTATATGGGATGATGCGCTGTACGCAATAGGCTACCGTATATTCTTGAAAGCTTTGCTCTGTAAAACTTCAGAAAAGGCAGATTCATTTGCAAGCTGTAGTATCAAGGAAAAAAAGCCACTTAAGCACAGGGAGAAGTGTCTGAATTGATATGCCCCTTCATAATGGCCGTACTAGACAAAAGGCATTATTACAATTCATTAATTTCTTTCAAAATGAAATTCATTGTAGAAATCCTGAACCACTCAACTCAGCCTTTTTCGCACAGCTCTTAAAAAGTAATTGAGCAAGGTTGTGGATTACTTTGCAATATCTATATCTGCCATGTTATTTTATGTTTATTACTCTTTTTGCTGCCGAGAGATGGCCAACCCACACAAATAATTGTATTAGACTGGATAAACTGGATTATCTGCGAGAACGGCAACAGTATGTAAAGTTGGGTAATCACTGCTCTGGATATTTGCACATAGCTTGTGGTGTTCCACAAGGGTCAGTTTTAGGCCATAAATTATTTATTTTGTATATAAATGACATGTGCAAAGTCTCTAAAGAACTAAAACTCGTCAATTTTGCAGATGACACAAATATCTTTTGTTCAGGTGATAACATCCAACATGTGGAATCAGTGTTGAATGAGGAAATGAAAAAAATAAAAATGTGGTTCGACTGGAACATATTATCATTAAATGTAAGTAAGACCAAGTTTATGGTATTTGGCAAAGCGAACATAAAGATACGAATAGAAATAGATGGGACTGAAATTGAAAGAGTGCAGGAAAACAAATTTCTTGGGGTTTTAATAGATGATAGGCTGAGTTGGAAGCCGCACATCAAAAACGTAAAGTCTAAAATTTCAAGAAGCATGGCAGTCATATACAAAGCAAAAGAATTACTGGATTATCTTTCACTCTTGTCTTGCCCTATTTGCATTACTGTGCTGAGGTTTGGGGGAATACTTATAAAACTTCACTACAGCTCATTGGCCTAGTAGTAGAGTGTCCGCCCTGAGACTGGAAGGTTGTGGGTTCAAACCCCAGCCGGGTCATACCACAGACTATAAAAATGGGACCCATTGCCTCCCTGCTTGGCAATCAGCATTAAGGGTTGGAATTGGGAGGTTAGATCACCAAATGATTCCCGAGCGCGGCACCGCTGCTGCTCACTGCTCCCCTCTCCCCCAGGGGATGGATCAAAATCAAAAAGATGGGTTAAATGCAGAGGACAAATTTCACGACACCCAGATGTGTGTGTGATGATGATCATTGGGGACTTTACGGCCACTTATCATTATGCAGAAAAGAGCAATAAGGACTATTCATAAAGTCAACTACTTGGAACACACAAATCCACTTTTCATACAATCCAAACTACTGAAATTCACTGACAGTATCTTATCAAACAGCAATTATCATGTATAGGGCAAAAGCAAAACGACTACCAGAAAATACCCCAAACTTATTTAGGAATCGGGAGGGAGGTTATAAATTAAGGGGGAATCACAACTTCAAAATCTTAAACATAAGAACAACCTTAAGTTTCTGTATCACTATAACTGGATAGTTATACTGTACCTATTTTACAATTTAAGATGCTCAACTTTGCAATATGGCAAATCATATATTGCAAACAGGTACATGTAAGAATCAAGGTCAAAATTCAGAAAATGCCACTAGCAGTCTATTGGAAGAAGCTACTCTAGAATCTGGATATGTGCGTTTGAAGAACTGTATTCTTCAACTGACTGTTGAAATCCAATCAATATCTGACCTTGATTTTTCACTTGACGATTTGAAACATCTCGTCTCCTTCTCCAACAGTGCTTTGAAAGCCATGAGCATGAAAGAAGTCAGTCTCCACAATTCTTTTGGCGCTTGCAAAGATAGTTACATTCCTCGAGCAACTTAAATGAATCAATAGAAATGCAGAGTGAAGAAAACATTTTAATTGTTACAGTATAAATTTGTTGTTGTGATAGTTCTGAATACTTAAAAGAAAAAAGCATCAGAGTGGCTGCCACTCCTGAGCGTTTTAGTTTTACTTCCACTTCCTCTGTGCTGGTGTCAGAAAGGGAAGAAAGTCCCCCGCGTGTGTGAGCTGGAATGTATTTTTGCGTAAAATGTCTTCATTGAAAATCTTTCTAGACAATAAAATGAATGTTAAAAGTTATATGTTTCTTGAAGGAACAAGCAATTAAATTTAAACAACCAATTATATTTTCACCCATTATGGGAAGGACCTGTATAAGAGTGCATTGTGTTTTTATTTTTATTTTTCCCATGTGATAAATAAGGTGTCATTAGAAACAAATTGCAAATATTTATGAATACTTTAAACTTGAAAACATCAACCTTTCTGGAGGTCTGGTGTTGTTCTTGTGGCCTGAGAATTCTGCAGAAAAATAAAACAAAAATGTTCAAAACCATTGAGATGTGGATTTGAATGTTAATAACAGTTCATATTTTTTGTTGTTTATTCTATGAACTAACTGATCATGAGAACCGGCTCATTAAGTAATATGCAGTATTCTATATAACTAATGCAAAAGTTAGATTTCCTTCAATTCCCTTGTGCGGTAACATTCCTAAATAATGTGGTGTGCACACGTTTTTTCTTTGATTTCGCAGCATTTTCATGTAAATGAAGGCGTCAAATCAGTTTCATGCTGACTAAATTAGGCCACACTGGAAGAAAGGCAAGTGCTGAAATGAAAGAAAATGGAAATTGTTAAACATATTATGTCAGAGACGTTCTAGGCCCGGAATACAGCCCAGGAATTTGAGGTAGAGAGGCCCGAAGGCTGAACATTTTTTATTTCTGATGACGCTGACAAGAGACGAGGCCCCGAATATGGTCACGGTGATTTCACGTTTCATCATTTTTATGGAATACTACGCATAATACAATTGCCTATCGTATAGCAGCGTGACGCACACAGTAATGAAAACACCCAAATATAAATCAATTAAGAATCTGTTACTGCTTTGCGATTAATCGTCAATTTCTGATACTCGATTAGTTGTCGATTAATTGGTCAATTGCTGCACCTCACTCAACCAGCAAAACGCATCATTGACAATTTCACTTCCGACGTTTTACCCCAAATAATAACCTGGTATCAACCTGTGATAAAGCTTTTCTCTGAGGCACGCTGTCATCATTGTTGTCACTGAGTTCGGCAACACAGTAGATTAGTGTCTGCATTTGTTTCAGGAGCAGGAGACATTAGCATTTAGATGTGCAAAGAACCTCACCTGCTCCTTTTTATTGCTGATCTGCTCTGGGGAACTGCCATCAAGTAAATGTCTTCCTCTGGGGAGACACATTGGACTGTTTTGTCAATAGAAATTTGAGTAAATGTATTTCCAGTTATATTTATTATTCAAGCATGAAAAATGCAATCTGGCTCGGATGTTATTCGTAAAGCCAAGTGTGTTTTCTGATTGACAACCAGTGGCAGACAAGCTTTGTCCAAGGCTTGCTCAGCCTTTGGTTTAATCAAATAAACAAAAACGCTGTCATTTGTGGGATAAATTGCATCTTGGTTAAAGACTGGATGGACAATAGGGCAACAGATGCTTGATTGTTCCAGTAATTTAAAATTCAACTCGAGGAGCCTGTAAAGTGAGCATGTTCACGTTCAGCAAGTTCAGGGGGAATATTCAGTCTATCCTCAAGACTGGAAAAAAAACTGTTTGAATTTGAAAAACAGCTTCCAAGTTTTTAACTGAAAATGTTGTTAGCGCCAGTGTATTTACAAAATACTTGTGTATTACGAACTTTGGTTGCACCAAATAGCTGTTGACAAAACAAGTCAGTTATTTTACATCTTTTTAAAACAAGACCAAAAAAGGGGAACGATACCGTGGCGAAAGCTTAAAACAACATTAAAAAGCAGTGGGAAAAAATGGCTGAAAGCTAAACAACTTCAAATTAATTTTACTGGTATGAGATCATAAAAGTACTCCAAGACTACCATTTAGAATTCTTTTGATAACATTAAAAATAAATTTTTTAAACACTTAAGACCATTTGAACTGGAAGAAAATCAAACATTTTACACACTACTGATATTTCTCTTTACTTCCAGGACTTTACAAAAATCTTACACCACATACAGATTTCATGTTCATTTTTTAAGCCCTTGGGAATTATAAAATCTGATTGAATATTTAACCTTTTGACATATCCCAAATGAAGGATGGACGCATAGTGATTTGTTTTAAATTAATATATAATGATGGACCACCCATTGTAATTATGTAAACTAGCAAAGTGATTCATCATTCTTCTTGTTATATGTCAGCTTTTCCAGATTGATAGATAGCCCTCATCATTTTATTAACGCTTACTCCATTGAGAGACTCTTTTTCTGTTTGAGTTTGAAATGTCCAATTGTATTTGAATGCACCTGTCTCGCCAAACCTGAGGTCAATGTTTAATGTCATGTGCCCATTATGACTGGATCAGTTTGAACTACAAAGGTTGAGTGTATTATCAACCACATCACAAATAATGTTCTTATTGACAAGAAGTAAAACCACAGAAGGGCATTCAGGAACATTGGGAGCTTCTCAACACTTCCTGTGCTCATATTTTATTAATTTGTTCTAACATTCTTCCTTCTTGACAGGGAAAAATTAATAGACTTTTCTATCAACCTGACTTTGCAACACAACCTTTATAACTTTAGTCAATTGAATACCATCCATCATCAACCGCC
Source organism: Syngnathus scovelli (assembly GCF_024217435.2). NCBI lineage: Eukaryota > Metazoa > Chordata > Actinopteri > Syngnathiformes > Syngnathidae > Syngnathus > Syngnathus scovelli. Next base: position 9,271,690 of record NC_090850.1, on the reverse strand, counting down.
ATGTTTCAACCACTTCCCTCCCTATGTGCGTATGTTTATTTTGCATGTGGTAATTTGTTATTATCTGCAGAATATTACCCATCCATCCATCCATCCATCCATCCATTTTCTGAACCGCTTAGTCCCCACGGGGGTCGCGGGCGTGCTGGAGCCTATCCCAGCCGTCATCGGGCAGTAGGCGGGGGACACCCTGAACTGCTTGCCAGCCAATCGCAGGGCACACAGAGACAGACAACCATTCGCACTCACACTCACACCTAGGGACAATTTGGAGTCTTCAATCGGCCTACCAAGCATGTTTTTGGAATGTGGGAGGAAACCGGAGTGCCCGGAGAAAACCCACGCGGGCCCGGGGAGAACATGCAAACTCGACACAGCGAGGGCCGGAGGTGGAATCGAACCCGCACCCTCCTAACTGTGAGGCGGACGTGCTACCCAGTGCGCCACCGAGCCGCCCAGAATATTACCCACCATCAAAAAATAATTTTGTCTTGCACTACCTGCAATTTCTTATGTGTGTGATAGCTGAGGCTTTTACATCCTGAAAGTTGAAGTTCCATCGTTTCAAGCAAGAAGAAAAGTACCGTTTATTTGCTCTCTCGGTTTTATTAACTTTTTTTCAATTCAAACATTACCTAACTCACTGCTGTCATAGACTGCTTTCTCCAAAGTCCAAACTAATAGCAGCGTATCACAGAAATAAAAGAGTCTCTCTGGTCTTAATATGCTTTTATACGCATTAGCAGCCAAACATCTACTCCCTATTTACACAACGATGTGCATGTCCGTGGTTACCTATCTTGAATACTACCCATGACATAAATGACGCAGAAGTCCATGGTGTGGCTTTAGAGCAGAGTGACAGTGATGTGATGTAAGGGGATTCAAATGGCAGATACAATAATCCCGATTTCTGTCATCACAGGATTGGCTTGGTTGTCGGTTTGGTGAGAGAGACCTTATGAGGCCTTTCATATCCTCATCCCCTGTCCTTCTATCCCTAATGACCTCTGGACCCATCTGTAGGGATTGTGAAATTAGTACTCAGTCCAGCATGTTTTGACTGAGGCTTTGGATCTGTTGGCTGGCATCTTTTTTTATTGATTTATTCCTCCTCAGAATTTATCTTTGACTAAATAAATAAGGCAGGATATTTATTCTCCTCTTCCCACGGAAAGTAAGACTCGTCAGGGAATACGTTGTGCTGCATTTTGAACAAAAGTCACATGATTTAGTTCGGAATTTTATAGACACCACAAACAATCTCACTTAATTAAACTTGATAGTTATCATGTTTCCCATTAATCAAGGGAGCTGTATCATGCTATTTCAAGTTTATTTCAAATAATATCTGTCTGTCTGTCTGTCTGTCTGTCTGTCTGTCGTCCGTCCTTCCATCCATCCATCCATCCATCCATCCATCCATCCATCCATCCATCCATCCATCCATCCATCCATCCATCCATCCATCCATCCATCCATCCATCCATCCATCCATCCATCCATCCATCCATCCATCCATCCATCCATCCATCCATCCATCCATCTATTTTCAATAACTGCTCACTAAGTAGGACATCTTACAGATACATAGAAAAAAGAAATAATTTAATGCACCAAACAGCAATGACTAGTGCTTGAGCTCATTTCGGAATGTACTGGACCCATTTTATAATTCATGTGATGCACCAAAATCAGAACATCCGCATGTGAAGTCAAGTTGCTGCTTTGCGAAAGTGTGCGTGGGTTTAATATGTCAGGACGGTAAGGGTGTGGCTTCTCACTTTGTGATGTCACTATGTATGGACCCGTTTTCATGGATTGGGCGGGGCTGTTGCTGAGAGGAGAAATGAGCAGTAGCCCGCAGTGTAATCATATTTAGCCTGCGAAGACAAATTGTGCATCGACTTTGTGTCAATGCTACAATTCTAAATTATCTTCACTTTTAAAAAAGAGATGCTGTTAGTTATTTTTTATTACCATTCATCTTTTTAAATATTTGACCAATTTTTACTCGTCTGATTTAAAAACGAGTTATTTGTCAGTTTGTATACTGTATATAATACGAGACGTAGCCACAGGACGAACATCCTCCACTGGGCCTTTTTCAGTTTCTGCATAATATTGTGAGGGAGAGTACCCCAAAGAACTCTTAAAATAGGTTTGAATAAATCATACATTACATTACAGACTTGGCTCCTCTTTCAAACTGCACTTTCTGTTCAGATTGTTATCTTGTTTTCACCAAGCTTACACGTGATAAGATGCTCCTAACTTGATCAACATATCTTTATAGTTAATATCATGGAGCTCCCTGTTGTCGTTTCAGTCTCTTAGAACCAAATGCACATGGGATAAAATCCTTGTCAGATTTCACAACATGACACAACATGTGAATAATTAGGTTTTGATATTTAAATGCATTCGAAAGCAGTTGGTGGGATCAAAAAATAAAAATACACGGAATACTGCTCAAATATGTGATCTAAGTTTAGGTCTGTTGAGGAGATTTCAGTCTTCCCTTTTGACTCTGTATGTTTCCCTTGGGTTCAGTAAAGCATGAAGGTTGTTGGGAGGTTGCAACTCCTGCTTAACCTGCCACTGCTTTATAAGGATTGATGTGACAGATTCACACACGAACACACACTCGGCACTTTCAGTGCATTGAGTTGCAACAGTGAGATTGGTAGATATAGAAACACTGTCAAGGAAGTCTAAATTCATAATAGATGTGTTAATTCAGTAGGACTGGGCATTTTTATTTTCAGCATAATTGCCTAGCCCCAATATTCAGTTGGCACATCACACAAACGCAGAGATAAGGAAAATGTCAACAACAGTGGACAGGACTGATAAACAAAACCAAGCTTCTTTGTGTCTATCATTTCTATGGTGCCGCTCCTCTCGGGGCTTGAGCAGTCACCGTCTGCACAATTATTCCTCTGCTTGTCAGCTGCCCAGTGGTGATAATGACACAAATAAAAAGACTACTTGTATCCATGCTCCATCTGAGGATGAAAAGACATTCCAGAAGGAAGCTGAGAATTGTAGTTGGAATTTTCTCGAGTAACTCTAGTCATGCTTAGAGTCCATTGATACCCAGGAAATTTGAATTGTTGGAATTGACACTGATTAATATATCTGAACCCAAAACTTATTTCAAGTGCCATTGTACCAATCCATATTAGCCTGCCGAGTTCACCTGCTCCATCTATCTCACAGGTGTCAAACTAAAGGCCCGGGGGCCAGATACGGCCCACCACATCATTTTATGTGGCCCGCGAAAACAAATTGTGCATCAAATTCATGTCATTACTAGAATTGCAAATTGTCTTAACTTTTAATAATATCTTTTTTTTTTTTTATATTTGACCAGTTTTTACTCATCTGATTTGCAAACGAGTTATTTGTCAGTTTGTTTTGTGTCATGCGGTCGCGTTTATTTTTTCAGTTTTTTGTCTCGTCAATTGTCGTAACTTTACTTCCGGTTTTATTTTGTCATTCCTTCCGTTTCAGTTCGTGTTTCCTTCCTCGGTGTTGGTTGTCTTGTCTTCCCTGATCCCGATTGTGTGCACCCGCGTAATCGATACTAATTGTCATCACCTGTGTCCCCGCCCGTTTGTGTGTATTTAGTCCGTGTCTTCCCCTTGTCTTGTGCCAGTGTGTCTAGCCTCGTCCCGACCACCAGCGATTCCTTGATGTCCGAACTCTCTGAAAGAACTCTCCTTTTTGTCTCGCCGCCGAGCGACGCTTTTGGTTGTGCCTGGGTCTCCAGCGCCTTTTTGTCTCGTTCCAGTGCGACTCCTTTTGTTGGTACTTTTTGCTACACGTTTTCCCTCGAAAGAGGCGTTTTGATTTGTACTTTTAGCCTTTTGACTCGCCACAGTGCGACGCCTTTTGTTTGTACTTTTTGCCCCGTGTTTTCCCTCGCAAGAGGCGCTTTGTTTTGTACTTTTGCTCTGAGTGCTTGCTGGAATAAATCCCAGATAGATACGACTCTGCATCCGAGTCCTTCGCCTTGTCCCCTGCCTGACAGTACACACTGGCCAGACATGGACTCGGCAGAGTCGGAGCACCTGTGCGCCACAGTGCGCTCCCATGCCTCACTGCTCGCCCAGCACCAGAGGGAGGTGGGCGACTTGGGAGAAGAGATCCGAGGACTCGCTAGGAATCAAGAAAATTTCAGAGGAGCGGTCGCCACCCAAGTAGCAAAGCTGGGTCAGCAAATGCAGGAAGTGCTCTCGCTCTTGAACGCGGGACCAGCAGCGACCTCCAGTACACCCGTCGCTTCCCCCGTTCCTTCCCTTGCAAGAGGTCCCATGACTGGCAGTGCCAGACTGGCTCCTCCAGAGCGCTACTCCGGAGAACCCGGCCTTAGCCGGGCTTTTATTACAGAATGCGAGATGAACTTTGAGAGTTCCCCAGCAGAATTCCCCACCGAGCGCTCCAAGGTGGCCTACATGGTATCCTACCTGACGGGAAGGGCCCGCACATGGGCCACCGCGGAATGGGCCAGGGATTCCATCTCCTGTCACTCTCTCCCCGCTTTCATCCAGGCCCTGCGAACGGTGTTCGATCCCATTTCCGCTGACCGAGACAAGGCTCGCCAACTCTGTCAGATAGACCAGGGACAAGACACCGTCGGAGACTACGCCATCCGGTTCCGCACGCTGGCCGCGGCGAGCGGGTGGAATGCGGCGGCACTATATGACATCTTCCTCCGGGGCCTGTCAGGACCCATCCAAGATCAGCTAATCCCCTTAGATCTTCCCACCGACCTCGACGCCCTCATCGCTCTGGCTATCCGCACTGACAACCGGCTGCAAGAGTGGAGAAAGCACCGACGCAGCAACGCTCCCGCCTTCGTTCCAGTAGCCGGCCCTGACGCTCACCACTCCAGGCCGTACGGGGATCGGCAGCGCCAGGAGCCAGAACCGATGCAGTTGGGCAGAGCCAAGTTAACAGAGGAGGAGAAGTTACGGCGGCGCCGAGAGGGAAGATGCCACTACTGCGGCGAGCTCGGACACCTCCTTCTCTCCTGTCCAGTGAGGAGGACCCTGAAGGTAAGCGCCTTCTCGGCGGCTCTGTCCCCGGGGCGAGTGCTTCCCAAGGGCAGGATCACCCAGTCGGGAAGAGAGATAGAACTCGAAGTATTAATAGACTCAGGAGCAGACGAAAGCTTGATAGACTGGGCATTTGCTCGCCGGTGCGGGGTAAAGACTGAGCTACTGAACACTCCAGTGAAAGCTAAGGCACTCAATGGACAGGCACTCTTTGAGATAACTCACATAACCGAACCAGTCTCGTTGTCAATTGGCCTCCACCAGGAGAACATACGTCTACATGTCGTGACCTCACCAATGAACCCTCTCGTTCTCGGGTATCCATGGCTTCAACGCCACAACCCCGCTATAGACTGGGGATCAGGGGAAATAACGGGATGGGGGTCCGACTGTCATGATTCCTGTATCAAGTCTAACCCGCGCCCTGTGCCTTCCGCTCCAGACGCGCCAACCCCAGACTTAACCGGGGTCCCTGCGTGTTACCACCAATGGGCCGAGGTATTCAGCAAGGCCAAGGCTACCTCTCTGCCTCCCCACCGTCCGTATGATTGCGCCATTGACCTGCTGCCGGGATCAACGATACCCAAGGGGAGGCTGTATTCTCTCTCGGGACCTGAGAAGCAAGCCTTGAATGAATATATAGACTCCTCCTTGCAAGCAGGGCTGATTCGACCGTCGTCGTCGCCTGCGGGGGCGGGGTTCTTTTTCGTGGGCAAGAAGGACGGCACCCTACGTCCCTGCATTGATTATAGTCCCCTCAATCAGATCACCATCAAGAATCGGTATCCGCTCCCACTGATGTCGACCGTGTTCGACCAATTACAGCAAGCCCGGGTGTTCACCAAGTTAGATCTGCGCAACGCCTACCATCTGGTGCGCATCCGGGAAGGGGACGAATGGAAGACAGGGTTCAACACGCATCGAGGACATTTTGAATACCGCGTCATGCCATTTGGCCTCACCAATGCTCCCGCTGTGTTTCAGGCCATGATAAACGATGTTTTGAGAGACTGTTTGGACCGGTTTGTGTACGTATATTTGGACGATATTTTGATTTACTCCCCAGATCTGAAGACCCATAGGGTTCACGTCGAGACGGTGTTGCAACGACTCCTGGAACACCAACTATACGTAAAGGCCGAGAAAAGTGAATTTCACAAGAGCACCGTTTCTTTTCTCGGCTTCATCGTAGCCCCGGGCAAAGTAGAGATGGACCCGGCGAAAGTAAGCGCGGTAACGGAATGGCCTACCCCTGACTCACGCAAGAAGGTGCAACAATTCCTGGGCTTTGCCAATTTTTATCGGCGATTCATTAAGGGCTTCAGTGCCACAGCGGCTCCCTTGCACGCGCTCACGTCTCCTAAAGTCCCCTTCCGCTGGTCAGCAGAGGCGGAGGCGGCCTTCCAGGAGCTAAAGAACCGTTTCAGCACCGCTCCCATCCTCACGCTCCCTGATCCGTCGCGGCAGTTTGTGGTGGAGGTGGACGCCTCCAATCAAGGAGTAGGTGCCATCCTTTCGCAGAGGGCCAAGAGCGACAACAAGCTCCATCCGTGCGCGTTCCTGTCTCGACGGCTGACGCCCGCCGAACAGAATTATGACGTGGGGGATCGCGAACTGTTGGCAGTCAAGCTGGCATTAGAAGAATGGAGACATTGGTTAGAGGGAGCACAGCAGCCTTTTTTGGTCGGGACAGACCATAAAAATTTAGAATACATTAAGTCAGCTAAGAGACTGAATTCACGCCAAGCCCGCTGGTCACTTTTTTTCAATCGTTTTAACTTCACTTTGTCCTACAGACCGGGAACCAAGAACACCAAGCCTGACGCCCTCTCCCGTGTTTTCAACTCGGACCCAGAAATTAAGAAGCCTGAGACTATCCTGCCTTCTCATTGCCTGGTTAGAGCCGTGACCTGGCCTATCGAAGGCCGGGTACAGCAGGCCAATGGTAACGAACCACCCCCTAGTGGTTGCCCTGAGAACCGACTATTTGTCCCTGCTCAATTACGATCCCAAGTCATCCATTGGGCTCACACCTCCAGACTCTCCTGCCATCCGGGCATGCGCCGAACGCTGTTCGTAATCCAGCAGCGATTCTGGTGGCCCTCCATGAGGGCAGACGTCAAGGAATACGTTGCCGCCTGTCCCGTCTGCGCCCGGAATAAGAACGCCCACGGCGCCCGCATGGGGTTGCTGCATCCCCTACCCATTCCTTCGCGCCCGTGGGCGGAGATATCTATGGACTTCGTCACCGGGCTTCCGACCTCGCATGGGCGAACCACCATACTCCCAGTGGTGGATAGATTTTCAAAGATGGCTCATTTTATCGCCTTGCCCAAGCTCCCGTCCGCTAAACGAACGGCCACCGTGATGATGGACCACATATTCCGGGTTCATGGGTTCCCGAAAGACATAGTTTCCGATAGAGGGCCCCAATTCGTATCCAGGTTTTGGCGGGAGTTTTGCAAGCTCATAGGGGCAACCGTGAGTCTCACGTCAGGCTATCACCCGGAGGCAAACGGACAGACAGAACGTATTAATCAACAGTTGGAGACAAGTCTCCGCTGCCTGGTCTCCCAGAACCCCTCCTCGTGGAGCAAGAACCTCTCCTGGGTGGAGTATGCCCACAACTCCCTGCCCACCACGGCTACAGGTATGTCCCCCTTCAAGTGTGTGTTTGGCTACCAGCCCCCTGTCTTCCCTGACAGTGAGCCGGAGGTGACGGTGTCTTCGGCCCACGCCTTGGTGCGCCGCTGTCATCGCGTCTGGTCGGCGGCTCGGGCCACGCTGGTCCGACAGGGCGACCGGGTAAAGCGGATGGCTGACCGGAGGAGACGTCCGGCGCCCGTGTACCAGAGAGGTCAACGTGTCTGGCTATCCACCAAGGATCTTCCCCACCGGGGGGACTCCAGGAAACTGGCGCCTCGCTTCGTGGGCCCGTTCCCCATCGCCAAGGTCGTGCACCCGGCCGCGGTGCGTCTACGCTTGCCCAGGTCCCTTGCAGTCCACCCCACCTTTCACGTTGGGAAGGTCAAGCCGGTGGTGGACAGCCCGTTGGTGCCGGATCCGGCGCCCCCTCCGCCTCCGCGGACTGTGGACGGTGGGACGGCCTACACCGTCAAAGAACTATTGGATGTGCGCAGAAGAGGCCGGGGCTGGCAGTACCTGGTGGACTGGGAGGGTTATGGACCGGAGGAGCGGCAATGGGTGCCGCCTAGTTATATTTTGGACCCGGGACTTTTTGAGGACTTCTATGCGGCTCACCCTGGGGCTCCTGGGCCGTCTGGGATCCGGCCCTAGGGGGGGGGTTCTGTCATGCGGTCGCGTTTATTTTTTCAGTTTTTTGTCTCGTCAATTGTCGTAACTTTACTTCCGGTTTTATTTTGTCATTCCTTCCGTTTCAGTTCGTGTTTCCTTCCTCGGTGTTGGTTGTCTTGTCTTCCCTGATCCCGATTGTGTGCACCCGCGTAATCGATACTAATTGTCATCACCTGTGTCCCCGCCCGTTTGTGTGTATTTAGTCCGTGTCTTCCCCTTGTCTTGTGCCAGTGTGTCTAGCCTCGTCCCGACCACCAGCGATTCCTTGATGTCCGAACTCTCTGAAAGAACTCTCCTTTTTGTCTCGCCGCCGAGCGACGCTTTTGGTTGTGCCTGGGTCTCCAGCGCCTTTTTGTCTCGTTCCAGTGCGACTCCTTTTGTTGGTACTTTTTGCTACACGTTTTCCCTCGAAAGAGGCGTTTTGATTTGTACTTTTAGCCTTTTGACTCGCCACAGTGCGACGCCTTTTGTTTGTACTTTTTGCCCCGTGTTTTCCCTCGCAAGAGGCGCTTTGTTTTGTACTTTTGCTCTGAGTGCTTGCTGGAATAAATCCCAGATAGATACGACTCTGCATCCGAGTCCTTCGCCTTGTCCCCTGCCTGACAGTTTTGTAGCTTTTACTGTACATAATATAAGGTGCTCATACATTTATTTGGGTTGACAGTTATAATAGCCCTCCGAAAGAAGCTATGACTACAATGCGGCCCTTGAAAAAAATGAGTTTGACACCCCTGATCTATCTGTTAACTACACATAGAGATTTTTGCAGGAAGCATAAACTGTAGATATAATCACCATCTCCAAATTTGATTCATGTTAACAGTAGATTTGATGAGATTCATGAGAACTTGAAGAAAACTGAGAGTGCTACATAATGTTGGAGAATTAAGTTTTTCTCATCGTGTGTATTGTCCAATCAAATTATAATTGAGGCAATTTTGATTACCTCTGTTTATTATCCAGACACCACCTGGCTCAGCAGTTATGAGCTGATAGCATTATTCGAGATTGCAAAGACCTGAGCTAAGTAAGAAGAGTGAAGGCCGTGAACGCGTAACGGGTCTTGATTAAAAGATGACACTCAATGAGGATCAAAGGTCAGGGGATGGATAGAATTTAGAGAGGTCTCAGTCTGAAAAAGCATTAAAAAGACGTGTGTAAGATTTAGTGGAGTATTGTGTCATTTTAAACCATGACTATCCCTGACATTTTAATGACAATTCAAAGGTCATTCCAATCATATCTCATTCTTAGTTGTCAAGATCAAATTATCTTGGTAAAAGGGGAAGAAGAAGACAAACAGCATTAATGAAACCCTTTGTCAATGTGAAATTCATATCTAATTCATAAATAATAACAATTTATAACAATTGCAACATGTCATGCTGTTTGGACCAGTTTTGATCTTATTGGGTTTCATTCAGTTATAACTACATGCAGATCTGCCTTTAGGCTGTTTTTGTCACTTTAGATTGTATCTAGTGTGTCTATGATACTGGGCCGAGTTGACTCTCCACACTTGGCATTACAAGTGTTCAAACTTGTGAAATAGTTTAGATCAGCACAATGACTCTATTTGAATGCTACACTTTCATTCTCCTGAAGAGACTTTTTAATAATTGTCTTAGATACCTCTCTGAGAGACTGTGGTAAAAAAAAATAAAAATAAAAAAAAAACGGGTGTTGCTGTGGAAACGGTCAAGGGTGTAGTTGTGCTTGAGGTGGCAAGATGGACATTGGCAGGCATAATGAGAAGGGAGCGTGGAATAGGTTTCTGTGGTCCTGTGCCATTCCGGCTGCGAACCAACTCTGCCTTTCTCCTCTTCCTATCTCCCGCAAAGCTCCCTTGTTGTCGTCTTGAAGTGAGTGGGAGGCTTTAAGGAGAACAAATGCTGAATGTCAATGAGACTGTTGAAGAGAAACTCCTTTTCAAACAAAGTCTGTTTCTGTTAGTGCTCCTATCCGCAGTGTACAAACAATAAAGACAATCCTGATGTGTATTATAGATGTATGTGGTTTAAGTCGTAGCTGGAACAAATATGTATATGTCTACGAGTTTTAGGAATCTTCTCCAACCTTCTCACTTTGTATCATCCTATGCCAAGTTGAACCCAATTTGTTAATGGCTTGCATTGAAACTCACAGCATTGGCCAATTTCCTCATCTGAAACGTTTTGGTGGACAAAGAGTGAAAGTCTGAGACAAAAACAACAGCTAGTATCTCCAATGCTATTTCATTTCTGAAAACCTTCAAACGTTTGCCTTTACGCTACATGTACGTATGGTTTGCTTATCCGCTAAAGGCCAGAGAGCAATCAAACATCATGATGGGATGCACACATTACACTGTGATGTGCAAAAAACATAATAAAAAAAAAACCCAATTCCTATGAAAGTGGGACACCGTAAAAGATTTAATAAAAATACAACATGAGTAATGATTTTCATTTTCAAACACTGAATAGGCTACCAAGATATTTTCTGGAAAATATTCTCTTCTTTTGAATTTCAAGCCTGTAACATATTCCATAAAAGCTTCAACAGGACTAACGTTGAGAAATAATAAAAAAAAAAACACCTGTTAAGAATATACCACAGAAAAGTTCTTTGTTAACAGGTGTATGGGTATAAAAGTAGTTTCTCCAAAAGGCTCAGTTGTTCACAAGGAAAAATGGGTCAAGGTTCTACCCATTGTAAGCAACTGTGTGAGCAATTAGTCTAACAGTTTAAGCAATTTTTGGATTTCACTGTGGTCCATAAAATCATCAAAAAATTCAGAGAACCTGAAGACGTTTCTCCATGTTAGTGGTTAAACAAAAAAACTACTATTGAATGCATGTGAACTTGGATCCCTCAGGCAACACTGTGTTAAAAATGGCATAATTGAGTAAATAATTAGGTCATAACTAGATTTCAAGCTGAGATATTAATATTCTCAGTACCCTCACTATGCTTAAACCACCTACTGTCTCTCACTCTTTCCTCCCCTTCCTCGCGTAAACACACTGCACATATGCCTCTGCCAAACAACAGAAGTGTCTGAAGATAATTTAAAGCTTCATCTCACTCGAGCAAAAGTATTTTGTGGCGAACAGAAATAGGTTCAGTGGAGATGATAGCTTGGCTCAATCGGTCCCTAGCTGCTACTCAAAGCAGCCGATTGGGATTCTAGTACCAAGCTGTGTATGTGACATCCATTTGAAGTGTTTTTACTGGTTAAAATAACACCAAATGGTGAAATATGTATGTTTGGGCCAGGAAATGAAATGGAGATCAAATCAGGCATTAACGGGGTAATACCATACCACAATCCAAGCAATTCTATTGGAATTCAACAAAGAGGAGGTCAGAGGGGAGTTTACCCCGCCCCTGAGATGCAGTTACCCCTAGTTACTGATCCTTTACTCTCTGCTCAGGAGGGGCTGTGCTTCAATAAACGGATGTTAGAATATATTGTGGCAAAATGGGGCGGGTCGAGTCAGTGAGGTGCATGCTGTGTAGCTGGCGGATGGTGGGGGAAGGGAGGAGCGAGGAGAGAGCAAAGGGAGGAAACACTGGGCCGTTGTGCTATTGTACACCACATCCCATTTCAGGACCTCAGGTAAGAGGTTCATTCGATTTATTTTTTCTTTGTTTGACATGCTAAGGGCTTTTGTCATTTTATTATTTATCATTATCATATGCCTTCAGTTAGTTTTTTTTTTATTTTACATATGCACATTTAGTCAGCTGTAATCATGTCCTTCTATAATTCGTAATAACGAAAAACTGTTTGTGAACTACGCAGCAGTCACTCATGTCGCTGATGCACATCCAATATGGGTTAGCTCGAGTATTGTTGCTGTATTGTCTTTTCGTACTTGCCTGCTATTTGAGCTGCCAGGGTCGTAGCTAATTAATTCTTATAATCAGTAATGATTGAAGGGTCAAAACTGGAAAGCTGTCAAATGGACGCTGAAAAGAGACGGCAGGGCACTGAAGGGTGTGTCTGACAGAGAGCTGAAGAAGGATTAGTGATGAGTTGCCAGAGCTGATTCATGCTGTCGTGCATCAATTGCATCTCTACCTCACAAACAATCTGATAAATGTCAAAGTTTGGCTAATTTTACCTGCTACGACTGTTTGCCGCTGCATCTTCGGAATCATCTAGAGTTCCCCAGCAGATTATTTATCACTTAATGTGTGCAGAGAAGATTATTCGTTAGTGCGACTTTGTCGTGCACTCATTCATCTTGATAATTGCACATAAGTTATTTCTCAGGTAATGTTCTTGGCAACTCACTTTAAAAACATAGAGGTTAAATATGAATCTTGCAGACTGACTAATGTCTTTTTTCAGTCCATTCTCCTCTTATTCCTAAAGCAGAATTGACTCATATATTTTCATCTGTGTTTTTTTGCTTCTTAGGAGCAAACTGTAACAATGCATGGCCTGTAAACCACCAAACATGTCTCAAAGGAAGAGGCCAGGAGCCCATTGTGTGGTTCCTCCAGTCTCCAGCTCCTGTCCTTCAGCTCATCCTACAGAATCAAATGATTTGAAAGCAGTCCATCCTCGGCAGCGGCCAACCCGCTACCCCAAGGAATCACGTGCACCAAAGCCCCTTCCCCGTACCTGTAAGGCACAATATTCCTCTCACAAGTGTGAGGATGAGGTTCCCAACAGCTGTCCAGAAGTGGATGCGGATGCTGATGTTGAACTGAAGCGATATGGCAATCAAGCAGATGTAGAAATAGTGGCCCAGAGACCTGCAACACCCTCAGCGCCTGACCATAAGCATGAGCAAGATAACCACAGCCAGGCGGACTTTCATGATGGAGCTGACAGCCTGGACGATGACTCTTGCTCTGACTACATTAACAATACATCAGAGGATGAGGAAGACTACGATGACGGTGAGTGATTTCATCAGTGAATCTGATGAGTACAAAAAATTATTGTAACCCCAGCAAGTTGGTCATCTCGTTTTGAAACAAAAATGTTAAAACAGCAAAACATGGTACTGAATTGCAATGCTTTGCACCGTATTGTTCAGTTAACATTATAGAGCCGTTTTTTTTTTTTTAGGTCTACTCTGCCAAAGATGTTTTATTTTCTTTAGATACCGGTGTCGCTTTAGTGTTGATAAAGTTCAGTTTTGCCAAGTGCCGTTGTAATTATTGCCCTATAAAGAATCAACCATAAATGTTCATTAACTTCCAGGGCTGGCAGAGGAGGATGAAGGTGTTACTTACTACATCCGGTACTGTCCCGAGGATGAGAGCTACATGGAAGGTATGGACTGCAGCAGCCAAGGAGACTGCAAACACGGTCACGAACGGGCCTGTATTATGCCGCCAAGTGAAGGTCACACCGAGTGCCAGGAGCCAGTTGAAGGATGGACTGAAGAGGGCGAGGCAGAGGTGAGAGAGGAGGAGTGGGCTGAAGATGAAGAGGAAGAAGAAGATGAAGACGAAGAAGAAGAAAGTGCAGCCAGGGAAGAGTGGAGAGAAGAGGAGGAAGGCATGAGAGAGGCTTGGAGGGAAGGAGATGAAGAAGGTGGCGAGGAATGGCGCGAGGAGAACGCAGCCAGGCAAGAGCACTGGGCCGTTGGTAGTGAGAGGCACAGAGTGGAGGAGTGGGCTGAGGGGGAGGGGGAGGTACGCTGTGAGGTGGTGGAGCAAGATCCAGACGAACAGATATACAATGGACGACCAGAACCAATCCTGGACCATAACCATCACAATCTCCATCAACAACAACCTGCTATGCAGGACGCCTCACACACGTGTCCGCCTGAGGAGGATGAGGAGGACGATGCAGAAAGCGAGGAGTATTGCCCAAATGAGGAAGGAGATGAGGAAGGAGATGAGCATGAGACACACGAACGGGCCTATAGTGGAGACTACTATGCCCCAGAGGACAATGGCAACTCTATGCACGTCTCTCCCTTCCGAGGCCGGAAGGTGTTAGTGGTTGAGGGGGAGACGGGCGAGGAAGCGGAGGAGGACATTGACCAAATAGTTGCTGAGATCAAGATGAGTATGAGCATGGGGAGCCTGAGTAGTGGCACTGATCAAAGTCCAGAAGAACTGGCGCAGGACCCACCCACAGGTGACTACCTTCACGCCAAGCCCAACACAACCACCTACCCGCTAGCTCACCATCGCCATGACAGCCGACCCAAGTCCCTCAACCTGCCTTCTGTGCATCATAACAACCCAGACCTCCAGAGGGGCCTCAAGATCCAACCACATTCCCCAGAAGACCAACAGAGATGGCAACAGGAGCAGGTGAGCTGGGAGCCTTTTTGCTTAATCGTAGCAACAGCCTCCTTCTGGGTGGGTTCATCACATCAGTTACAAATAAGATGGCAGTCTGCAGGATTTAACTGAATTTGAAGGAGAAGCAAGGGCTGCTTATTCATCTTGAAGCACAAGCACCCTTGCACATTGCTGGCAATCGTGTTTTTCAGTGCACCAAAGCTCCAAAGCATTTTTCTGTACACTTTTTTTTAGTACACATTGATTTTGTAGTATTTCAAATATTGAGGCAGACATACAACATTTTGGAAGTTATCAACAAAAGCAACACTGCAATCCATATATGCGCAGTAGTTGTGCTGAAATGATATCCATAATTCATCTTCTGGATGACTGCCTGGTACGCTTGCTTTGGAATATAATATAAAAAAAAAAATGGCCAGGGGCGAGGCTGTGAGTTACACGGGAAATGAGAAACATTTCCCTGGAAAACAGGTATGTTCTTCCCCTTCTGCACATTCTTTGATTTGTCCCTGTTTTCGTGCCTTGCCTGTTCTTACAGAGCACAATAAATACACATACAAAGCACATTCATATACAAGAAAACAAATAAACCGCACAGATGCTCCCTCACGCTAATTCAGAGAACTTTTAATGTTGTTAAAGTGCACATCTGCTCTATCATGTGTACATATGCTTGCATGTTAACTGTGTGGTGCTCATTTGTAGTCACGCAATTTAGCAACAGTGCATAGTTATTACTGGTCCGTTGAATAATATTATATTTTGTCTACATCAATTCTGGGGAAAAAAAAGGTCTTCAAGGGTGCAAACAATGTAGGTACTGTGTATGGTTGTGAGTTCCAACACAAAACATGAACGTGAAGACTTTCTAATCTAGGTCAATGTTTTCACAAATATTTCTTTAGATGGATGCCTTAATTATGCAAATAGTGAAAATATCAATGATGGAAGTGTGAACAACACAGAATTTTGTTACATACACCGTTTTGTGGCACGGCATGGATTTTAGCATCACATCCCACAAATATCATTAACGGCTGTTTGCAGAACACAGTGAATACTAATCAAGTCTTTAGGGTACTAATGTCGTACAGTATATGCACTGATTAATTTCAGATCCATTGGCTTGACAGCATTGCCTGTTCCGTTTGAATGTCACATTTCCACTTTTCATCTTTGCCCTCCCAGTGAGGAGCAGTTTTATTGGCAAGATGCTTCATTTCTGTCAGTAATGGTCGAATGTTAATAAGCAGTAGTGCACGGCGAGATAGATGTATCCCGGGGAGTAGAGTTAATCCTCTCCCTGTGTGATTTTGTGCTGGCAGACCTGCTTACAACCATCTATTAGCTGGGAGCTGAGAGAAAATACTAGATTGAATGAAGGGCAAATGAAAGACATCATAGTCATGACTCACTTTTTTGAAATCCTAACAAGTTGGGATCTGTTCAAAATATAGCTGTCAATTTTTTCTGTAGCTCCTCAATAGCTTCCTTGCAACTGTCCTGTTCGAGTGTCTTGTTCACACGTGTTTTTGTTGACCTGTCAGGTGAACAATGGTGCTGAGCAGCCCAGAAAACAGCAGCGCTCTGACCTGAATGTTCCCCTGGAGAACAACAACGTACCAGATGTAAGATTTGAACCCTGCTGATGTATTCTGTGATTCCTGTGCACAAATCTAAAAGTCTACTTAAAACTGCAGATTTTGCTGTTTTGATGTCTGTGACCATGACTGCATAAATGAGTCATTTTGGATTTATACCTCAGCACGACCTCTGCTTATACTTTGATGGATTTCCCCTAAGTGAGCGACGTGCCTGAAAGCCATATTTCAGTGAAGAGATGCAGGTGTATTCCGAATGTTTATATTTAAATGCTGTAAGAATGAGCTGAATAGTAATCATGCCACAACTCACAGCCAAAAAATATTTCTCCTTCTTTCTTTATCGTATATACCGTATTTTCCGCACTATAAGGCGCACCTAAAAAACTCAAATTTTCTCAAAAGCCGACAGTGCGCCTTATAATCAGGGGCGCCTTATATATGGACCAATATTGAGCCACTACAGCAGGCGTGTCCAAAGTCCGGCCCGCAGGCCAAATGTATATATCTTATATATGGATAAAGTTTTAAAATGGGCCATTCATTGAAGGTGCGCCTTATAATCCGGTGCGCCTCATATATGGACAAAGTTTTAAAATGGGCCATTCATTGAAGGTGCGCCTTATAATCCGTTGCGCCTTATAGTTCGGAAAATACGGTATGTTTATCTGGCCTCCACAGAAATGTCTTTGCTTAATCTAACTCGACTTACTCTTAAATTGTATCGCAACATAACACTATTATGTTTTTGTTTTCCAGACGACCAAAAAAGTTGCGTCATTCCCCAGCTTTGTTGACGGTAAGTTCATCTCTTTGACCATCTACTCTATGTTGACCTCAAAGCCAAGCAATAGCGTGGGGAGCCACTGAGCGCCACCTCCCGTCTATGCTAGTTGAGCTACTTGTGTGCTCTTTCCCTGCCTGCTGACAGATGTTAGATCAAATGATGAGTGAGGGGCTTAGCTGCCTGTCTGCTTCCTGGGATTGTGACAGCAACATGTCCCAGAGTGGCTGGCTTGTCCACATTTGCATATCACAGACAGATTCATCTCAACCTAGGCTTCCTAACACATCACACTCTCCCCATCTCATTGCTCACACAATCTGTTATTGTTCTATCGCCGCGGTACTTGGCTCTTTGACCAAACCCACACCACAAACCCTGTCAGACGGCCCTCCTATTGGCTTCCCATTAAGACTCTTCCTTTCTTCCTGGCGTAGTCCCAGGACCCTGCGAGCCAGAAGATCTGATTGATGGAATCATCTTTGCTGCTAACTACCTGGGCTCCACTCAGCTGCTATCTGAGAGGAACCCTTCCAAAAACATCCGCATGATGCAAGCTCAGGAGGCAGTAAGCAGGGTTAAGGTACTGAAAGACCAGATGAATATTATATTGGTCATGTGAGGAACGAGGACATTTGATATGCTTCAGTTAGATGACGTCAAACACACATTTTCATTGCTGAATTATCAAGAGCAATTCAGGCAACAAAGTAAGGCTACCAAATTGGACAACTTGCTCCGACCCAGTAAACAGGGATTATTATTATTAGATTTTTTTCCAAATTTACACAAAAAATGGGTAATTGCTTGCTATGGCAAACTGCTGACGTACAAGCAATGATTTGGACACTTGTGTATTGTGTGTGCTGTACAGGAAGGCATGCCTCTATTTTGTTAATTGTGATTTTTTTTTCACAAAAGCGTTGACAAGACTTGACTTTGTTCCATTAAATTTGTTTTGAACATGAAAGGAAAATAATTGCCAATGACAGGCAGTGAAGTAATGGCGAAGTTTTCCTCATTTTAGATAACATGGGGGAAGGCCCAAGTAAACACAATAGTCGTTAATTAAGAGCACAAAAAAAGCATTCCTTCTCACATTCACACTGCCGCAAACTGAAATGCGAAACCACTCATTTTGAATCTCCATAATTATACCAAGTACATTTTATTTTCAAATGAAACCATCGAAACCATCAGACTAAATCTAAAATATTATATTATATTATATTATATTATATTGTAAAAGAACAAGCTCACTATTCATTTGTATTGTATATGCTGTCTTTGGCTTCCATCTTAATAAGAAAGCCTAGTATTTACTTACAGTATTGTGAAGGTGACAAAATAACCCATTTTGTATTGCCTGGAGGAAATCAAGGCCTACATGGCGCTGAATCTCTTGAATGTAAATGAAAAGAAAACAACTAAACAGCAACAATTATATTGATAGTGTTTGGTCCCCGTGGCCATTGTACATTCCACTCTGTTGATTTGGGCCTAATCTAAAGCCAACAGTCTCGAAATGGGGCATTAAATTGGACAGTGATTTTAAATTGGACTGGCAAGTCGGTGCTGTTTTAAGTGTAGCTTCTTTTTCATTGTTTCTTCTCCTTTCTCAGCAGCACTTAGAAACTAACGCATGTCTTTGTTACATAGTAAATGTGCGCTCACTTGTATAATACTGAATTACTATGACGCACTTTATTTTGGAATCAGTCTGCCCTCCTTCAAGCCTCTTCAATTGTTCCAAAATGCTGCTGCTCACCTCCTAGTATATAACTGCAATTCTACCTGCAGTGGCTTCCTGTACAATTTACTGTCCATAACAAGATTATTTTATTCTTTTTCAAATCTTTAAATAGTTTTGCCTCAGCTTTCATCGCAAATTTTAAGAGTTGAGGATGAAGCAATATCCAAGTCAACAAGATAATCTCTAGTTGAAAGCTATACTGCATGGCACACTTTACGTTCTATTTTCATGACGAGTGCATGTAGCTCCCAATGAGCGGTGTGATCGGAGCGGAGGTTGGTTCATCCGAGTATACACGAGCATATTTAAAAAAAAAAAAAGACCATTGTAAGCCTGAATAGAGCCAGGCCACTCACTGCCAGTCAATGGAGACATCGCTTCGCAGAAAAGGACATGGCAATTTGTGCGTGACTGTTGCATAGTGACTGCTTTTAGCCAGTGTGGCAACAGACAAACTCCGCTGGTGATTTAAATATGTCCACAGACCTTCTATCTATTTATTTATCTATCCCCACCACCGTTGAGCGTTTGTGCCATCTCGCCATCAAAGCTGTGGGATGTTTTAAAAACTATAATAATGATAATTATTCATTCATAATAATAGTGCATTCAATTAACTGATTTTCTACAATGATTGTCATAATCATGCCATAATTCCTCTGAGCTGATCAAATTCACCAAAATTGCATTAGACCAGTTGCATCAGGATTTATACATGGTCCAGGTAGGCGTGACTTCAGACCAACTTATTGCCACCAGATCGTTATTTTGCCGGGCGTCTCGTCAAGGACACACCCGGTCAATGGAATGAATTCCCAAATGCGTATTGAGTACTGTATTTTCCGCACTATAAGGCGCACCTAAAAACCTCCAATTTTCTCAAAAGCCGTCAGTGCGCCTTATAATCTGGTGCGCCTTATATATGGACCAATATGGATTCGTGAATGAGGACTAATTTATTAAAGTAAGCTTTACGTGTTTATTCTGTGTGTTGTGTGATATTAACATTTGAGCAACGTTGAGTTATTGATATATTGTTATTGTTTTCACTATTTCGAGTGTTACTATATTGTGATTGCATTAACGTTTGAGCGACATTGAGTTATTTATTCTATGCGCCTTATAATCCGTTGCGCCTTATATATGGACAAAGTTTTAAAATGGGCCATTCATTGAAGGTGCGCTTTATAATCCAGTGCGCCTTATAGTGCGGAAAATACGGTATTGTCAAAGGGAATGGTGATGCAACACAGTGGTAGATATGCCCCTGTTCCAACTTCTCTAAAGCAAATTCAAAATGAATTTAAAATGAATCACTTTTGAAAGTCTTTGTAGTGTATTCAGTTGAACACGGATTGAAGAGGATTCGCAAATCATTCTAATTTCCGTTTTAACCCAATTTCATTGGGACTGCCGTTTGTATTTTCAACAAGCATACTTTTCATTATGCTGATCCACATAAATCACTCAACTTTATGTACATGTGCCACACTAAGCTTAAATAAATAAATTAAGAGTAAATTGTAGCAAAGCCTTTGAGGGTTATTTATGCAGCTCTTTTCTTCTTGATACTGAGCGTTTGATCGAATATTTATGCGGCTTTATCCTCACTTACTCATTCGTGCTGTCTGTGTCCTCCCTGCTTAGCTTTCCCAAAGCACAGGAGCTGTGGAAAGAGCAATTTGTGGATGAGAAAACTTCACCTCCACCACGCACACACAAAAAAAAAAAAAGAACAAGAAAGGCTTTTTAGATGCTCCAGTTCAATTGTAAAGATGGTGACCCAACCTTGCAGTTAATTTTTTGAACAAGCTTTATAGCATCTCATTGAACTTCTCCTTCGTGACTTTATGTGTTCCTCTCTCTGTTTTATTGTTTTATTAATTCATATTGGAATGTGGTAGTGGCAACCATTAATTTAACAATACAACCTTTAACAGAGACTCTAGTATTATTTTTATTTATAACTGTATTCAGACATACAATTTATTTTTGTTTGTATGCGTTATTAAATACTAATTACGGTATGTCATGGTTATTACTGATATATCTGATAATAAAAGGACTGTGCTTACGCGATTTCCAGGCATGCAGGCAGTCAGACAGACAGACAGACAGACAGACAGACAGACAGACACACACACACACACAAACACACACACACACACACACACACACACACGCACACACACACACACACACACACACACACACACACACACACACACACACGCATGCATTCACATGCACTCACATAACTTGAGAAAGGCAATAGCACAGCTGTTTTTTGGTTTGGGGCTCTGTTGTCTTGCCCTTTATTTACCTCCTTTATTTCCTTTCCTCCTGTTTTTGTGCTCCCTTATCCGCTGATCTTGTGTCATCCAAACTCCTGCCTGGCCACCCGCCTGCCAGAGGGTACAGAAGGCTGCCAAAATCAAGAAAAAAGCGGTGTGTAATAAATGCAGCAAAAAGAAAGCATCTCACCTATTCTTTTCTTCTCTTCTATTTTGTTTGGGGGGCATCAGTCTCCAATCAGTATGTTTTCTATGGTAATTTATTTCTTATGTAATCAAATGTTTTTCCTTCTTTTGCTCGTTTGAAACTGCACAGTATGCATGCTTTTAAATAACCAATCATGTTTCTTTGGCTGATGTTTGAATTCCAAAGAGGTGTAAATAAATGTACGTATCATCTAATATTATATCTTACATTTACATATTGGTGTGATTTTAAAATTTGATTTATAGAAGTTTTATTTGAGCCAGTAGAAAACCACACATCAGCGACTAGAAAAACAACAACAGTTAAATGGCAAATAATTTCCAAATATAACCTATTTATGGAGAAAACCATTTAGAAATAATCATTTAAAAAAATTAACTCCACTTGGAGCAATGTGACCTTATCAGATGCTTCAGGTGTTTTAGAATTTCATCCATCATGCATATTTGTTAGTCTTGAGAACGAAGGTTAAGAGGATGTTGGAGGCCATCGTAACTGACACTGTGCAAGGTCTGACGTGGACACATAGCAGACATGGGCGAGTTGCGGAGCTCAACTACCATTTCATTTACAGGCTTTTAAATGTCTCTTTAACGTGAATTGTTTTTTGTTCTGTGAAAGCTCTGCATAAATAAAATAATACTGTATTGGTCAAATTGAATTTTGTGTAGTCTACTTGATATTTTCTTGCTAGGACAGATTGCTTCCTTCTTTATTTATTGTATTTATTTATTCATTTGTTTATTTACAGTTGTGATTGACTGACGCACAGCTAAGTGAGCTGTTTACATATTTTATTTTTTCCAGAGCCAAGATGGAGACGCTCAAACCCTCACTGAAGTTGATCTATTCATCTCCACTCAAAGGATCAAAGTCCTCAATGCAGACTCACAAGTGAGTATGTTTCGCCAAGTGCTTTTTTCCACTTCGAGAAGGAACACTGTGTACTCACAAACAAGTGGAGGTTGCATTGTAGCTTCTCTTGAAATCCCACTGCAGATTTTATGACGTGACAGAGGATTAGAGCAGATTTCATAATACCCAAAATGCTTGACAAACATCTGTGCATGGAGGATGACTCAACACGTACTATGCCAGCTATTTGCTTGCAGCCCTAGTTTAGCACATGAACATTTATTCCTTTATGCACTCAAATTTTTTTCCTTATGTTGACTCATTTACCTTGAGCAATTTTTTTATCTTTTTTAAGTGTTAAAAAGGGCATTTCAGTATGACTTGTTAAAAGTACAAAATGAAGGTGGATGATTCATTAGTCCCCTGTCAACCATCATCCCCGTGTATCAGGGTTCGCGTGTGTGTGTGTGTATAAGCTTAGTGTGCTGCAATGTTGTGTCTACCCAGTTATCCCAATGTGTATTATCCTAGCATCATAAAATAAAACAGTTTTAAATGTGTCTCAAAGCGGCTTAAATGGGCTTTCTGACACTTAACCATAATGAGAACAATTCCAAGATGGAATGTAAAAACAATTCTAATTAGGCTATCTATTCAACCACTACACACTACTACTAATCAAGTGATGAGCTAAACTGCAAATGCCAAATTGAATGATACAAGTAGTAAGTGGGGGTTTAAAAATATTGACTTATCTCCATCATGGTAGCCTTTATGAAAGCATTATTATTTATCAAAGCATTATGTACTAAATTGAGAGGGTGGGATGAGTAGCATATGTAGCTTTTTTGATCAACACAGACTCCGATCAATGTTTACTGCATATTATAGAAATTATTTTCTCAACAAATTAGTGTGCATTAAGTTTAAATACAGTCGCACCATGGTGTGAAATCTTTAATTATTGTTGTGTTAATGTGTCTGTAGGAAACAATGATGGACAACGCATTGCGCACCATTTCCTACATCGCTGATATTGGAAACATTGTGGTACTAATGGCGAGACGTCGAATGTCGCGTACAGCTTCTCAAGATTGCATCGAAACCACACCCGGGGCACCTGAGACAAAAAAGCAGTACAAAATGATATGCCACGTCTTTGAGTCTGAGGATGTAAGTGTCTTTAATGATGATGTTATTTTTTCCTTGTTTGTTAAGTCTGAAGAGTAGCATTTGTAATTGCCATGGTGATGCCACATACTCACTGACATACATTACAGATCTGTATGAGGGTCAATAATATGTTTTACCAATTTCGAAATATGCAAAATATTTATTATCTATATCTATTATATCTATTACAATGGTTCAAATACACACATGAAATATTTATTGTTCATAAACAAATATCAAATTTGTATTTTCTGTATTTATTCTCATGGAGGAATTGGCTCTGGCTAGCTAAAATGACTATGGCCTTAGAAAATGAGAACAAGACTCCTCCCATGAGTTATTTTCAGCAATGATCTCATATTTTATTTATATATTATTATTTATTTATTTTATCACCTTGCTAAATTAGCTCATAGTTTTTGAAAAGCGTATAAAACTGATACAAAATGTTTTTTTTAATACAATTCACTTAGCAAAACATTAATATTCCAATTAAAGAAATGAGAAATTTTGCTTTGCATTTTTATGTAATAATTGCTATAATCAGTTACACCAAATTAGATGGAGATATGCATTGAAAAATGCAACGAAATTAAAACCAAACTTCTTTCTGCCTGGGATGTCACCACAATGACTAACATCTTTAAACGTGAAATTTGAATGGCTGACTGGTGACCTTATTTACGATATTTGATTGTGTTTTTGTACATAGGCTCAGCTCATCGCCCAGTCCATTGGCCAGGCTTTCAGTGTTGCTTATCAGGAGTTCTTGAGAGCCAATGGAATCAACCCAGAGGACCTTAGTCAAAAGGAGTACAGTGACATCATCAACACACAGGAGATGTACAATGATGATCTCATTCACTTTTCCAACTCTGAAAACTGCAAAGAGGTGAGTAAGGTTAATTTCTAAAAACAAAAACAAAAATACTACTGTAATCCTCATCCTGACTATCATTTAAGTGTTTGTGAAACAGACACAATCAGAGACTCACCGTAATGTTGCACATGTTGTTTCATTAAATGCATATAATCCAGTAAAATCAGCTCAAAGCGTGTCAATTTGTGCCTTTTTTCATGATTGATTTGCTCCATGGCCCTTGATGTTGTCATAAATATTACTAGAGGCTTTTGGCGGATTACAAGCTGTGATACATTTTCTGCTCTATATGAGCAGAGAGACTTTGCAAACACTTGTATATCGGTGTATGTGACTTTTGGTTTGAAGCCACTAGCATTATGGGCAAGTAATCAAGCCTCCTGGACAATTTGCGTGATTTAAATGCAACTTCTGATGTAAGACCGTTGGGACCATTAAATTTGAATGACCACATAATTTGGGTTATGGCAATCTTCATACTGAACAGTATATGCTGCTGAGCCGGAGAGCTCCATGCACTTTCTCTTTGTACTTGAAAAAGAAGATGCGTTTTTTTCAAAATACAGTACCGTATTTTCCGCACTATAAGGCGCACCTAAAAACCTCCAATTTTCTCAAAAGCCGACAGTGCGCCTTATATATGGACCAATATGGATTCGTGGATGAGGACTAATTTATTAAAGTAAGCTTTACGTGTTTATTTTGTGTGTTGTGTGATATTAACGTTTATTGTTTTCACTATTTCGAGTGTTACTATAACGTTGAGTTATTTATTCTATGCGCTTTATAATCCGGTGCGCTTTATATATGGACAAAGTTTCAAAATGGGCCATTCATTGAAGGTGCGCCTTATAATCCGGTGCGCTTTATAGTGCGGAAAATACGGTACTTGGTTTAAAGTGGTGGTTCCACATAGAATATATTGTAAAGCCATTTTTTGAACAGCCAGGTGGCACTGCTATCAGCAGAAAGCTAAGATGTGCAGGCATGCCCCTTGAATTCAACAAAATTGGTTATCAGCCAACACATATTGGTCGATCTGTAATGAGTATACGGACTGATGTCTGAGCAGGACTTTGACCTCTCCTCTGCTCCCACAAGCACAGCTGCAGCTGGAGAAGAGCAAAGGTGAGATCCTCGGTGTGGTGATTGTGGAGTCCGGCTGGGGCTCCATCCTGCCTACTGTCATTTTAGCCAACATGATGAACGGCGGTCCTGCGGCACGCTCGGGCAAGCTCAGCATCGGAGACCAGATCATGTCCATCAACAACACCAGCCTGGTTGGGCTGCCACTCGCCACCTGTCAGGGGATCATCAAGGTACAAGGATAAGACACTCAAATGGAACCGAGAGTCTGTTTTTCCAAACATTTCATTCTATGTCTTTGTTTGTGTGTGCTAAAGGGCTTAAAGAATCAGGTTCAGGTGAAAATGAACATAGTCAGCTGCCCTCCTGTTACCACTGTCCTCATCAAGAGACCTGACCTCAAGTACCAGCTGGGATTCAGTGTGCAGAATGGAATTGTAGGTGGCAGCGACAGCTCAAGTTTGTTTTAGCTTTCTTTTACCCGTCTCAACTTTGTCAGCCAATATTATGCCTGCATTTAAATGTCTTTTCAAGAAATCCCATAATCTTTGGAAAGATCAATTCAATGTAAACTAAGCCTTTCCTAGCCTGTAAACAAATTCCCAGATGGCCAAATCTTTTCTTTACAATATGTTGTATTTTCCCCCACTAGTCTAAAAACGGCATTCTCATTAATATTGCGCTTGTGGAATATGTTAAGGAGCAATATTCACCCTATTTTATCCATCCTTCCATTTTCCCACTTGCTGAAAATGACATCGTAGTTGCTAGATCTCAGGTTACAACCAATCACGACTCACCAGTTTTCTGAAGCTGAGCCATGATGCGCATAGTAACGGTGATTAAGATGGATAAAAACAAGTGGATTGTGGATTTAATTCATATTCCACAAATGAAACATGAATCAGAAAACTGTTTTTTGACTTGTTGGGCTGAGCAGAACATATTACAAAGAACATTTTTGGGTAGATAGTGTATAATATGAGGATCTTTTTTCTTGTATTGCTCTGTCTTTAGATTTGCAGTCTAATGCGGGGAGGCATCGCAGAGCGAGGAGGGGTCCGGGTGGGCCACAGGATCATTGAGATCAATGGGCAGAGTGTTGTGGCCACAGCACATGAGAAGATTGTCCAGGCACTCTCAAACTCTGTTGGAGAGGTGACAGTGCACACACACATACACACACACACACACAACACATTACACACCTGATTTTTTCTTTGTTGGTTGACTTTTAGATTCACATGAAGACTATGCCTGCAGCCATGTTCCGACTCCTCACAGGCCAGGAGACGCCAATGTACTTATAAAGTGATGAACAGACTGCTTGTCTATAAAATCATGGACAAAATCAAATATTTATTATTTTTCCCATCCTGTCTTCATTGTATGACACTTGCAACAGCCATTTAGTTTTTTCGATTCCCATCTGAAGAGATTGTGTGAATGTTTTTTTTTTTTTTCTCCATTTATTGGCCTTGTCTGTAATCTTGTTTCCCTTCAATGAGATGAACTTATTGGTACTGAGTGAAGGCCTCACATTTGTTTTATATTCTTACACAGGATGCAATATGTTCAACTGTTCCTAATGATTATGTAAATGTTTTTCATTGATTTTTTATAAACAGTCTATGCAAAAGGCACTCATAAAAAAAAAAAAAGTAATCTACTGTTAGAGTCGTTACCAGAGCTCTGAGCAACTGTAATGTCATTTTCAACGGACAGCAGTGGCAAAATGGCCCCCTCCTGAGATGGATAAAAAAAAACGGTAGATTATGTCACCTAAATTAGCTTTTCACGAATGGAATATTAATCATAATACTTTCGTTACACTAGTGAAGCTTTTTTGTTTACTACCCTTTTAAGCAAAAGATCTGAGGGCACAATGAAGTAGGAAAAGATTTACGTGGTTGAAAGTCACATCCAAACAGCAGATATCATCGGAGCGGCTCTTCTGACATCTGGAAAGAAATTCGAGCAGAAGCGTTCCAAAAACTCACGTTAGTTTGGAGGAGCCCAAAAAATAGAAGAATTGCCAAGCTGCTATCAAATAAGCGGTCTTGTGATAAAATGTACCTTGACTTGTTAAGATGTTTTAGATTGAAAAAGCTTTTGATTTCAGCAAACACTAATACTCCAACAGTTGATGAGTTGAAAATTAAGCTGCGTTCCATTTGCATAGACCATTGATAAAAATCAGAAAAACATGTATAAATTTTGTATAGATTTCATTTTCAGCTTGTTATTTATTGCCCAGATTAATGCTCTGTCAAAAGTGTGACAGCAAATGTGTGAGGAGTTTTAATGTAAATAGTTTTGTGTGACACAAGACAAGTATGGCAAGAACACCAGATGATTGTCAGGTCAGTTAAAGCAGAGATGTTTGTGTTGGAAATAACCCATTTAAATATGTTATGTTAATATAATATACATGTGAATGAAACTACCCAGGGTGAAATTCCATATAGTGTATTTGGTTGAACTGTATGGCAATACAGTTCACACTAAAAGCACATGTAGAAACACATACTACATTTAAATAACAATAACAAAACCAGCAAGATCCATCAATTATGCTTTTGATATTAGTTATTCGTATGGAAAAAATGGTTTCTTCTGTCTGCATCCTGTCAAGTATGTTGATCTTTGGTGTTCCTGACTGAAACTCATGTAAACAATGAGTGGATTGTGAATGTAATGTGTTGTGTGAGCTGCCCCATTGCCATACCAAGTATTAGAATGTCTGTACATAAAAAGAAACGTGTCTAGAATTGTGCTTATCATCTAAAGAGAAAACAGTAAAACGCCACGGTTTAATCACTGCAAACATCATCCCCCACTTGAACGTTGGCCTTGGATCTTGGGAGTGAAAGACCAAACTGAATGACACTGTGACAGTAAAAGCCTTACAACAGAGTAACGCTTTTAACATTGCACTGGATTCCATTCAACCACATGAACATTATTGCTGTGCATGCCTCGTAATGTATGTAGTATCATGTCATTGTGGCAGGATAATAAAATCAGCTCAACTTGGCTGCTTGCGTGGGACTGGGTCATATATTGTGAGTGGAGTTTGTTCACACGTTCTCTGACTTTCTCCCATATTGAATCTAAATTGAGTGGGATTTTTTGGCACATCTGCCTCGATATGAAATGGTTCTGGGTTAAAATCTCAGCTTTTGGTTTTCTTTTTCATCATACGGTATAATAAACTCAGGGACTGTATTTCATGAATTTAATTTAATGACTGCAATCATGTTCTCAAACACATTGTTTAAGCAGTGCTCCACCACCTTTTCCATTGTCAATCGCTCTATTATGTACCATAATGGTAAAATCATGATGTCTGTTTTTTTTGTTTTTTTTAGGATGAACATCACCCACAAGTTTCAAAATTGATGCTCTAGTTCCCCCCTGTGGCTGTATTTAAGAAACGCATGTGAAGTCGTACCATACGAGCAAATAACTACATTTACAGTACATACCGTAGTTTTAAAAGTGTAAACAGTTTAAAATCAGGAGTAAAATCAGTTTGCATCATTTCTAATATTGGTCTTATCATAATGTTACGCTTTAATTTTCATATTTTGATGTGTTTGATAAACAGTCACTACGTTTACATGTTGTCATGATAAACTCAGTCAAAATCCTGGTTTCTGAAATATTCGGAATAACCCGTTTTTTATTTTCCTATGCCCAAATATCTAAGTTAGAAAAGAAGTAACCCAGCGGTCTTACTTGGGTTTTCATTGACTGCATATAAACGTAGTCAGTCAGTTTCACTGCAGTTTAGGGATTCTGGTCATTCTGGTCACACTTTAACATGACCTTTATCCCAAGACCCTGACGTGTGATCTCAAATGCCTGAATCGCCTGCTCCAGGGGGAAGCGGTGAGTCACCAGAGGCTTCACATTCACTTTTCCTGATGCCAACATGGCGATAGCCATGGGCCAACTGCAAAACAGTTCACACAAACATTCTTTTATTTTATCATGTGATTCTTAATGGGAAAAAAGTACAAGAGAATTAACATCCAACATCGGTTTAGAGAAGAGTATTTTACATACGTGTTACAGTAGCGGAAGACGCCTCTGATGTCAACTTCTCTGACGGCTGCGTTGAGTAGAGGAATGGTGACCGTTTCTGATCCGAGACCCACCAACACCACCACGCCTCCGGAGCGGGTCGCCTGGAAGAGCACAGCAGCAGTGTCTTACTTGATCAAATGTTGTGTTACAATTATCTTTAAAAACACTACAGAAGAAATTGAATGTGTGGAGTGCCTGCCCATCCATCAAGAGCGAAATCTTGTCTCATGTATTTCCACACCGCTGTTACATAACAGTGGAACATGATAGCCGCTCTCACAGCAAGTTCCTACGCCCACGTTCGGGCAGCTGGACCATTAATGTCATTGTGGTCCTCTCTAAAAATTACAGCACAGATTCTTCCTCTGATATGGCGCGGGCATGGGTACGTACATAGATGGCGGTTTGGATGCAGCTCTCAACGCCACTGCATTCAATCGTGATGTGAGGCTGAGCTCCCAGTAGGTCCTCCACTTTTTTGGCCAACTGCTGAGGTCCGTCCTCTCGCTTCACTGTCAGCTGGAAGTCTGCACCCAAGTTCTTGGCCATGGCCAAACGCTCAGGGAACAGGTCTGAATGTAACAATAGTGATTAGAGAAAAACAGGTAATGTTTTCGAAAGGATAGGTTTTGAAGGAAGTCACGTTACCTGTGATGACAACTTGCGAAGCTCCCATTGCCTTGGCCACAAGCAGACAGAGCAACCCAATTGGCCCTGTGAGACAAAAATGAATACAAAAGTAGCGGCAATTTTCAATAAACTCCACCATAATGAATAATTAATATTTTTCACTTGAACTGAGTGCTTCTCGATTATTTCTGAGCCCCCAAGGAACAAGAAAAAAATGGCACCCTTCAAACTCTCCACTGTGACTACAAATAGTCATTCTAGAAAAATGCACCTTCGATAAATATTGTTTCTTAATATGAAATTATTCAAAAGAAATATACTGTAGATTACGACAAAGAATGGCTTGATTAACCTTGTTTTCAAGTCTGCCAAAGAAAAAGATTTGAAGTGCATCGTTGGCGTTTCAGTTGTCTGATAGATTGTTTACATGTGTTAAATATTAGTCTGCTGCAATAAATGTTAATGTTTAGCAGTTTTTTTCTTGTTGAGACTCATCGACTGACAAAACACATTCCTTACTTGCACCGGCATGATTCAGTCACACAATCACAGTATTAGTTTCTCTCTTAATATAAAATACCTGCACCACATATTAGCACAGTGCTGCCGAGGGCCACACCGGCCCTGCGACAGGCGTGGATTCCCACCGACAAAGGTTCGATCAGTGCACCCTCCTCAAATGTCACATTATCGGGCAACCTGGAGAGAGAAACACATTTCTAAGGGAAGAGGATGTGTGCAAAAATTGAGTAAGATTGTTGCAGTCAGACGACAGGACATTGTTAGGTAATTTTGGGTGTAAGCCTAATAATGTGTTACTTGAAGCAGAAGTTGGCATTGTGTGCGTAGTATCTGCACAAGTTGCCATCATCAGGCGGCGTGGCACAGAAGAAGATAGATGGAGATAAATTGTAGCGCCCATTTTTGAAATACTCATCCATCTCTCGGGGAACCCCTGGCTCAATGGCGACTCGGTCTCCTAATAGTTAAAACAAAATAAACACGGAGCATTATGATGATGCATGCTACTCAGGGTTCCAACATAATAGGTTTTGCTAGAAATTATGTTTAAAATACAAGTAAATAATGCCACTTTACAGCATATTAGATTATTTTGTCCACACCTGCCTTAGAACAAATTTGGTGCCTCGATCTGTCACTGACCTCACACTAACATATCTTTTACACATTTTGGACATTTTTGCTCTTTCCCATCTGTGAGCGCACTCACCAATTTGAAGGTGTTTGACCGCCGAGCCAACTTTGACCACCCGTCCAGCCGCTTCATGCCCCAACACCAATGGCTTTGTCAACACAAAGTCCCCGATGCGGCCGTGCTGCCAGTAGTGGACGTCAGAACCGCAGATGCCAACCGAGTGCATCTGGAGCAAAACCTCTGTCGGCAAAAATACGGCACAGCTACTTTGTATGGAGGGGGACATGCTGAACAGAGAACAGTGATTTATTTTGAATCTTCATTTACTCAAGGTTTTGCATATTTTTACGTGGTTTTAACATCTAATTATTCAACCTGGTGTATCTTTTTTAAACCAATTTTGAAAGATTCAAGGAATTTACTCAGGTACCTCTGTGTAGATACATTGTTTAACTTTTTGCTTGATACCAAACTATGGAAATGCTTAATTAGTTGGTGTGCTGTCTGATTGGTTAACTATGTACAACATTTTAAAAGAGACTTGCAGTGGGCTTTCATACCATTGGGACCTGGCTCCGGCACAGGGCGCTTTTCCTGAGGAACACACAAACAAACTGGTATTATGATTTATTTGCAAAAGGATTTTTCATTTTTGCTCCAGTTGTTGGAATACCAGAAACTTAAGTGTTCCCTAACAGGATACCACCCATCTGTACCTTGCTACTTTGATCCCAATGAAAACATCACAGTCCATTTCCTTTCTGTTAATGTTTAAAAAAGTTAATTGCAAAGGTTTGTTGGTACAACTAATGAAAATACGCATAGGTTTCCACGTATTTCGGCGGAATCAATCGCTTGCAGTACGTTTTAAATTATAGCAAATGCGCTGAATTCTACGCTGACGATTACTTCCACTCTTTAAAAAAAAAAAAGAAGCGATTATAAGACTGCAAATTCGAACCATGTAAGTGTGTATTCTTCATGTCTTTAAATGAAAACAAACGGAGGATACCGATTTTCTCCGAGTGTAAGTAAATTGGCACAACATCTGTCAATTGAGCCAATTGAAAACAATGACTTTCTATTGCGAGACTGTACCAGTCTGAGGTATCCCTGGGAGCGCAGCACCACAGACAGGTTTTGCTGTTCCATAACAGAACCGGGGGTGTCACGCGTGTGGAGGGGAAAGAAGCAATCCGAAGCTCAACAGAGTCAAATGCAAAGTTTACAATCATACAGCGTGTCAAAGTATATCACCGCCTTCTTTCCGGGGGTTGGTACAACAACAAATACGCGATTAGTTAAACATGAGCGGCGCAGTCCACTGTGAAGGTGTGGACGTATAAATTCTTACAATGATGTCTGCCTTCACACTCACTTAAACAGTTTCCCTCAACTTACTATTGCTAGTCATTTTAAAATGTTAAAACAAATTACCACAATCGCGCACTTGTCACTAGGATTTCCTCGATGATAGACTGTACGTGCAGTCTTTACCCCTTTAAAATGTAGTCGTCGACTAATGCGCAGTCGCAGTTTAACACGGTCGGTCTTGCCAGAGATGTTCTAGAAAGGAGATCGGCGTATAGAAAGCTGAATTTTTTTCAAATCACTGAACACACATTATAACATCTAAAATAATTATTTGAATTAATTCTAGAATACATGGTAGCTCTAACATGTATCCTGTAACCGAATATTTATTAAATGTTCTCATCAGGTTAAACACACATTTCCACGTGACATTGCTTGAAATGTGATAGCGGAGGTCGCAGTAGCCCACTAAGTTCCAAGACTTGTGAAAAGGGCTATGTTTTGAACTTGATGCAAAGTTTTCCTGCTGCAGATTGCACATCATATTTGCTTGGAGGCTGTTCTCAACAATCCTCAGAGTAGGCTTTCGTGTCCTTTGGAGGACCTTCCTTTCTGCAGCTGGTGCTGAGGATGTTCTCCACCACACATTTGCAGAAGACTGTCCAGTCTGGCACGACCCAGCTTCCAGAAGAAGTAGAGATGTGATGCAGACAGGAAGTGTTTCTGCTCCAGTTAAAGTTCCCAAAAAGGTGTACCTCAAGATACTTGTTGCTGAAATCTACTTCCATTGCTACTTCTTCAATGTGCAAGGAGGTCTAGGGGTGTCTGTTCTCTTTGAAGTTCACCACCATCTCCTTGGTCTTCTTCACATTTGTGTAAAGATTGACGTGTATGCACCAGTCCATCAGATGTGTGTATCAGCACACAGCCTTAGGGGATCCTGACAGTCTGTGGTTTGTTAGTCAGGAATCCCTAGGTTCATCTTTT
This sequence comes from Syngnathus scovelli, assembly GCF_024217435.2. Taxonomy (NCBI): domain Eukaryota; kingdom Metazoa; phylum Chordata; class Actinopteri; order Syngnathiformes; family Syngnathidae; genus Syngnathus; species Syngnathus scovelli. The sequence goes on along the minus strand of NC_090850.1, from coordinate 9,238,232 downwards.
GCACCACACTCTGCGGGATGATTGCACTGAAATCCCGAAAGTACAGTTAGAAGCAGAAATTTGTGCTTTCCAGGTTTGCACGTTCAAATATTTGAGCAATTTTACTTTGATTATTGATTTACTTTGAGTGACACTGGGCACAGTGTTTCCCTTTGGTATGCCTCTCAATTCTTCCTCACATTTAGTAAAAACACATATCAAGGTAGAATCCATAAACCTACATCAAGGAGATAACAAATAAAAACAAAATAAAAATATATAATTTACAACATCAATAACATGTGACGCTTTAAATTAACCCAACAGTATTTAATTCCAGTGAATTACATACACATGGTTATGATACCTCCATGCACTGAGAGCTCAGATGGTAACAGTCTCACCAGCTCAATGGGCTACATGCTAACTTCTCCCTAGGTGAATAAAGTGACACGATATATCAGTCCAATACTGATTTTCCATCAATCCAAATAAGGATTTGTAATTGTTTCACATGTACCAGTGTCACTAATTTATTGGATCATCTTTCTGGTCGCAGCATGTGCATAATTCATTCTCTGATGTGCTTGCACTAAATGCGTCACTCCTGCTAGAATAGGAAGATTACTGCATTGTATTCGTATTATATTTTTTTGTAGTCAATTCTTAACAAACCCGTCACTGATGAACTCTGCTTCCTCGTCATTATCGGCGGCCTGGTCAGCAGAACTCTCCGGGAAACACAAAGAGGCAGAAAGGAGTCAAATGAAGGTAATTTTCAACAACTTAGCTATCATCATGTGTCAATAATCATACCTGTGGAGATGGTTGGTCATGGTCCCAAATAAGTCTTCCAACCACATTTCTCATGGCTTAAGACACAAAGAACACACCATCAATATTATGTATTAATTATATATGTAACTTCTTGGTTTCTTTACACACCAATTACTCTCACAAGACATATTATGGCGGAGTTGGATAACAAGTAGAAATTCAGTCAATTCAATATGAGTGCAGATTAAAAGTGGGTCAGACTTTCAATTTAGTGACCAAAAGTAAAAGTCAAGTTCCAGTTGAGAATCACTGCCACACAAGATTAGGTTGGCCAGCACTCAGTTATTACTGAATGTTCATAATTGAATAATCAGTGGACTATCCATTTATATCAATAATGCCTTTCTAAAATAATGGTCATCAATCATTTTTAGAAAACATACAAAAAAAATGAAACAAACCTAAAACGGAATATTTCATATTTATTAATCATTTCATATAGTGGGAGAAATGCATCTGTCAACAAAGGAGGGGGTGATAACAGGCGGCCAGCATCTTAAGGGGATAATTTAGGCAAAAACAAATTCCCCAAAACATCTCCCCCCAAAACACAACTTAAGTCCCCAAAACGTCTCCCCCCAAAACACAACTTAAGTACTTGTTTGATTAATTAATTTATTATTGTTTTTAATGTTTTTTGAATTAATATGAATTATGTGTTGTCTGTCATTTTGTTGGACCCCTGGAAGATGAGATGGTCCATCTCAAGGGGCTATCCTAAATAAAATAAATTTGAAAATAACGTGTAATTATTGTTACTAAGGAAGGGGCGACGTGACTCAGTGGTAGAGTATTTGTCACTCAACTCTAAAGTTGATCCTCAACCCTGGTGACCAGGTCCAAGTGTCCTTGAACCCCAGTGTGGACCTGGAAGCACCTTGCAGGTTGCCATTGGTGTGTGAATGGGTGAATGTGAGACCTTGTAAAGTGCTTAGGGCACCGCGTGGAGTAGATAAAAGCACAATATAGGTGCATTTGATTTACCAAGCAGGTGAATATTGTGGCTGTGACCGTGGTTGCTGTTTGCAGTAGTTTTGATGAGGTTTTGTTGCTTATCATTTCTTCATTATTGACCTCAAAAGGAATAAATAAACACCTAATTAGGTCAAAACCATCCTCACCATTCTGCACTGGGACCGGAGGCAGCACATAGTGACCGATGCTCACTGACTTGGTACTCTGTCGCTTTCCACATGAACTCAAGAAAATGCTGTGAAAAACTGTCACCTTGTCCCAGATGTACTCCATGCTTTGGAAAATCCTGAAAACAACAACTGCACTTTTAGTATACAACCGACTGGTGGAATGTTGAAACAATCATGACACTAACCTGAGTGTGTCGGGGTGTTCAGCATCATCACTAAAAATATAATCTGCTGTTTTCCAACCTGTAACTATCCCATCCTCCGCGACTACAAGGGAGCAAAATAGCACCTCACATCTATCAACACAACTTAAGACAGGGGTGCCAAACTCATTTTTTTTACAGGCTGCATTGGAGTCATAGCTTCTTTTGCAGGGCCATTATGACTGTTCAAATCAGATGAGTAAAAAAACTGGTCACATATTTTTAAAAAAGATATTAAAAGTGAAGACGATTTGCAATTCTAGTAAAATAACACAAATTTGATTCACAATTTGTCTTCGCGGGCCACATAAAATGATGTGGCGGGCCGTGTCTGGCCCCCGGGCCTCGAGTTTGATATCTTTGATTTAAGAGTAATTTGTTAAATGTTTTATCTTTTATTCATGTTTAATCATGGACAAACGTAATTTAACCTTCGTTAAAATGTTTAAAAAGTACTGGTAGAGCTTTTTTATTTTATAGTCGGGTGTTTTAAGTATAATCACCAACATCTTAAGCTAGTTAGCTAAAAATCGAACTAACAGTTATGCCACTCATTAAATTGTACTTACGCCAAAAATCCCGAAGTGACAGTGAAACACTGCTCGAAAACCAGGCCTTCTTGTTCGCAAACATAACTAAATCGACAAATGTCGTTAAATTAGTTGTCTGTAAAGCCAAGTTAACTTGACGCCACAAATGTTTCTGTTCTGCCTCACCTCAGCCCTCACCCCAGTACTTTCTTCTTCTTTTTTTTTTTTTTATCAAGTTCAGTATTTCTCTGACTTTAGTATTTTGTAAATTTTAATGATTTTATAGCAAGACACAACTACCCAATGCACAAACACACTACGCCGTAGTTTTTCAGAGGTCTGAATTTCAATGTCTGCCCTACTAAATTGTACCACTAGATGGGAGCATTTTATAGGGCACATATTAAGCCCATTTAAATCGCCGTTTTTGTTCACGGCCCAGGACGATTCTTTCAAGTACTGAGGTAAAATCAGGCAACGACTGAGCATCACTTATGGGACTAGTGTTCTTCATCAAGCCTCATTTGCCCTGATATCAAACCAGTGAAATGTTCAGCTAATATTTGATGACGGTGCATATTCTGCTGGAGGTTACAGCTGCCATGAGCGATAACATTTAAGTACATTTAACGCAAGCTTTTATGTTTTCAAATCACAGTTACTCACAACAACATCAGGGTGGCTGTGTGGCACAGACAACGTCGCTCCGTTCAGAACATCAACGATGGGGTCGTATGCAGGTTAGGTGCTTGTTGCAATCACACCAAAGCACACTCTCCCAATATCCATTCCAGTAATATCATTTAGTCTTGTGTTTTATAACAGTGATAGCCTATTAAAGTGGTTATTGCAGTGCAGGAGTGTTGGCAGGATGCTTCCAATCCAAGTTATGGTCTTGAGATATTCTCAGTGTCACCATGTCATTGGCTTTTTCCCAGAGTATTAAGGGCGACACTGCAATTGCAATTGCAATTGAGTGCACAGGTTGTGTACACTTGACTGGTCCAAGAGATTCAAAGCAGCGCTGACTCTGTTGCCATGACAACAGTGAAACCACGCCCAGTCCACCCCCCTCTCAACCTCCTCCGTAATGTGTTCAGAGTGGGCTCTTCATGAAAGAAGAACTGGTTATGCTTATTAAACGTAGAAGGCCAAAGTCCCTATTATCAAACATCAGAATAAGAATGCATCTGTTCTAGGCTATAGGTAAATGGAATATTTTGAACAGCAGTGCAGAAAGAATGGATACTACAGAGGATTCTTTGATCGATCTCCATCTCAGCTGTTTTTCATTGTCAGTTGTTTGATTGTTCTCATATGTGGATATTTTTAGATTTTTAGACTGTTGGTATTGAATTTCATCTGACTTAATCACTAAAATAATAATTAACTCCAGCTCTAATTCCATCATTATCATTAATTCACTCTCTCTTCATTCATTTTGTACATCCAGGTCTTCCCTATGACACGATGATGCACTGTATAGTAATTTATATAGGTCAGTCATGGTAAAATCATTGAACCTGTCATCCATTGTTTGCTGTCGAGTTTGTCCACTAAGCTTGCTTCCCACTGCAATGAGGGGAGAATCGGCAATAGTGGTTGAGCTGGCCCAGCCATCCTATGGTCACTGTCCCATAATGACTTAACCTGCATTACTGCTGCGTCTCTCTTGGCAAGTATACCAGGAAATGTTCACTTTGCTAATATTTCTATGTAAACGTAACAAATTCTAATTAGGCCAGAAATAAATCAAGCCAGTCATTGAGATTGATCGGCAAAGCTTTGTGGTTTAACACCTTATATCAAGCCTTTTTCCCTACAGTGGAACCTGACACATGAAAGCAGTGGTCTTGAAATTGCAGGTGTTGAAGGATTAAGGGCCGCCGCAGGATGAGGTTTTATTGTTCACCACATCTTTGATGTATTGTCTCATCACTTCACTCGTGTTTGCAACATGGAACAGGGATTGACAGCCCAGCGTGAACATTGGTAAACCGAAATTACAATGCACCCTTGCTTTCCCACATCTCCACAATGTTGGAAATGCAGTTCAAAAAGTGATTCATGTCCAGATTAACACCAGTGAGATCTGATTTGTGACTCTCGGGAATAAACTGGCATTCTTTTGTCAACTGCGGCTGTCGGCAATCTTAAATACTGAAGGAGCTATGTGGATATGGAATGGAGGTCCCAGAATCAAGATGGCAGACATTGCCAAACATAAATGAGAATAACCAGGCTGAGCTGCAGATTCAGGCAGACAAACTGGTGATGGCCAACCAGCCTGACACAGTGAAGGAAGCACTAGCCAAAATATGAAAGGAGTAGACAATAGTGGCGCCAGGAGTGTTTGTGGCACCGAGGACAGTAACCCCCAAGATGGTTGGATGGCTCCAGCAGATACCTGGAGAAACAACAGTCCTCTCCACCCAGAAGAGCGCACTACTGGCAACGACCCTCTAGATCCCAGGTCTCCTTTAGAGAGCCCGAGCGAGAACGAGAAACCGTCCTGAAACGATATATATTGTGAAAAGGTTAAAAATTGTAAACGACTGCTGTTATGCTCCATTCACCTGCCCTCATCACCTTTTAAATAGGAGTTCCCAATTATATTTAAATCATTTTGGATTGGTTCTTAAAGGATTGCCTCCATCTTATGTCATGCTTTTTGTCAATGTTTCCCAGGTGCTAATCAATAAAATTCAACAACAAGATTCAACAAAATGACCAGAACAAGTGTGAACATTATTTGCCCTCTCAGTGACTCGCATCCACTATGAGTCATCTTTTGGAGGTAAAAGCATGGCGCCACTGAATGATGACCACTCCTTGGGGTTCACACTTGGCTGAACACCGGCTATTTAAAATAATGGCCTTATCTTTATCTCTGTTTTTAATATTCTTTTGCCGTCTTGTATCCAACTATCTTCTCAGATAGCAGTGCAGCATACACAGACAATGTAGCCATGAGGCATGTTTTTATCCTCAGCACAATTATTCATGGTGATTAAAAATGTCTGCCTGTTTGTTATTTCTCTAACGTCTAATTCATTTCTATATTTGAGTTGAGCACGTACTAAAAAGACGCGGAGCAATATCTCCGTGCACAACGTAAAATCAGGAGGAAAGCTCATTTCTATCATTTCTCTCCCATCACAGGAAGTAACTCAATTGACCTTGATTTGTGAATCGTGAGAGCCAAAAGAGGCATAAATAATTTGGGTTGTTGAACATGGCAACACACATCGGACAAGTTAAAAGTCACGTCACTGCTTCACGCAAGCTTCGTGAAAATGCTCAAGCGTCTTTCCTCATTGACTTAAATGAGGGGTATAAACAGGATTATGCCACTTCTCTTTTTTTTTTTAGCACAGCGGGTGTTTTTTTAATGTGTGTTTATTTGGGGACTGGTTCATGCTTTTCACGAATTGGCAACCATTCGCCCACGGGGGAGACTTTATGAAAAAGAGAAAAACATTGCAGTCATTATCAGTACTTTACATTGATTTTAAATTGAGTATTATAAAGTTTATCTGTCCTGAAAATGGGAAAATAAGGCAATGAGAGAGTACTACTTACACATTGTATTAATATACTCTACCGTTCAAAAGTTTGGGGTCACTTGGAAATGTCCTTAGTCTTAAAATAAAATCACTGTTTTTCAATGAGGGTAACATTAAATTAATCAGGAACACACTCATTAATGTGGTAAATGACTATTGTAGCTTTTAATGGAATATCTGTATAGGTGTATAAAGGCTGTAGGAATTTACATTTAAGGAATTTACATGTATGCTCACCACGTAATTGCCATTTAGAAGACACAAGTTAACAGTACTGCTTGTAATAGTTTGCTTTTCATTTTCCATTCAATGAGAAGGTCTGGAGAGGCTAGCGTGACCTCAGGTGGAGCTGTGGCGGGAAACCCCCACAACAGAGGAGAAGTCAATCTCACGGGGAAGACAAGACAACTTCTTTGTTGGTAGTCCAGCTAAAGGACAAACCATGCACCAATTATCCTTATCTGTGAAACCTCAGCCTTATGAAGGGAGGACACGACCACTCCTTTATTATCGCCGCAGCAGGATCGGGCTGACCAACCTCAAACACAATTATCAATGTGGCGGCCAACAACAAAAACACATACACACACAAACTGCAAAGCCCACCCTTTTGATGAAATGTCTTGTATAGAGGGGACAGGGAAATGCGTTCTTTGTCACGCTGCATCGCTACCTTCGCGGTTAGGGATGGATGTGACCCGGAGCTCCGATTAGAGAATTGGCTTGCTGTTTTTAAACAATTTTGGTAGGAATAAATACCAGAATAAATAATAGAGGAGTGCCTGTGTTGATACCTGCATCCACCCAACGAGCACCTCGGCACTCCACAAAGGGATAAGACTTTATTAGTCAATTGGTCATTTAAAAAGAGTGGATATTTTCCGCCTTCAGTAGGTGACCCCGATGTTGGGGGAGGGGGCAGGAATGGTATTAACACCTCGTTTGTGATCGCAAAGGTCAGTTGGGACACCACATCCTGAGTCGCTGGCAACACATTGATTGTTCTCTCCACTTTCCACGCCAGCGGCCGCTATGAAAAGGTAAGCAGAAGCCCTTGAAGTTCTGCATATTGACTATGCTAAATTAAGGGGTGGATTGTTGTAGATCAATTGGTGTTAAGGAGGTTCTGGGTTTGCCTCGCCATAGACTGGCGTTCGCCCGGACACGGGGGAACTTTGTGACGTTTCGGTACACGTAGGGGAGTTTTGGGGCCCTCTAAAACCAATTGGATTCCTCGCTCGATCTGATTCAGCCCTCGGTGAAATTGTTTGACTATGGATACTGTTGAGGAGAAGTTCACAGAAATGTTGTCTCAAGTCTTGGGTAATCTGAAGGAGAAAATAAGAAAGGGGAGAAGGAAAAGTTGCGGAAGGAATGAGTTAAATTGCAAAAGAAAAACAGTAAGTTGCAAAGAAAGGAGGTGACATGGAGTCAGATAAGTGATGAGTTGTGTCATGAAGAGAAATAATTATGGGAACAGATACAGAAGGAGAAGAGAGCAATGAAAGAGGTAAATTGGTGGGAGAAAAGAGTAGCAAAGAAACGGCTTGAAAAAGTAGAAGAAGCGAGACGTCGTGTGCATTTTTTTGGCAATGGAAGCCACAGTATTAGCGAAAATCCAGGAGGGGCGAAACCCTGTCACCAGCGTGAGTATGCCTGTAAACGCTGGAACACGGATGAGTAAAAAAGCATCGTTGTATCCAACTCTGCCAGTTGACAACAAATTCATCGACTTTACTCTCCCTTCGGTGCCGCCACCGTACCCACCCCCCATGTTGGACACACCATGTGTGATGGCACCTATGATAGAAGTCGCGAGACAGTTGCGCACTGAGATTCAGGAAGCTCCAGATATGAACCAGACGGAACGCAGATTCACCCGTCGCTACACAGAGGTAGGTGGTGCGGTGACGGGCCCCACTCCAACACATCAAATTCCAGGGTTCAAGATTCAAGAGTTTTTATTTGCCATGTTTGAGCGTGCCAAACAAGGAATTTGACTTCGGTACATTGCAGCATCTTTAGGTGACTAACAACACTCAGGACATGTGAAAAATGACAAATATTCTCAAACATCCCCTGATCTTAAACTCCCAACAATACAATGCAAAAATTAATGATAGGGATCTTTTAGGGGAGGGGTTGTCAACACCCTCAGATTTTGGTGACAGGCCAACCCGTCCACCGACTGGTCAAAAGGCAGCATCCACATGGCCATCGCTTTTTAATCTGGATGATACCGCTGGTGTTACCAATGAGGCTCATACTATTACTGATGGTGACACTGATGATAGGACTGACATAACGGAAGCGCGACGTGTTCGTATGTTCATTGAAAAGGCAGGAGTGGCAGATTAAAAAAAGGGCGTTGATGTTCACAATAAGTATGAATTGAGATCCAAAACCAAGAAACTTTCCATACAAATGCCTCTGCGTGACCTGGGCGGGGGTTGGCATTACGAGCCTATGGGGGTCCGTGACACGCAGGCGCTGGTGGGCAGATTACCTAACTTAAACAGAGGGGCCCAGGGGTGGATTTCGGGTTTTATAGCCTTAATGGCGGGGCAAAGAGTGGCTGTGAGCGACTTCCATGCTGCACTGCACGGGTGTTGTTCCTTTCACGATGCCCAAAAAATCAAGGAAGCCGCACAGCTGACTGCTGTGGGAGATGAGGAGCCGTTTGGGCCGCTTGCTAGCGCAGCATTCAGTGCACTGAGAGAGCTATTTCCTTGGGGGGAGACAGGCACTCCTGTGTTATCTGAATACACCAAAAAGATTGACCCAACAGATTTTTACACGGAATGTGTAGAAAGATGGACTTCCACCACAGGTCGTCACCCTTCCAATACACCTGATGCGACTCAAATATTTAGAGCATCACGCCCTACCAGAGGAGGTGCGCAATGAATTGGAAAAAGACCCTGATTTGTTAGTCAATGACGACTCCAGATTTAGACGACATGTCGTTCATGCGTTGAAGCTGTATGTGAAACACCTCAGAGAAAAGAAGGCTAACAACTCTGAATTGGAACAACAGTTGTTAAAGCTCAATTTGAACAGAGCACAAGAAGAGGCTAAACGGGCTGAACAAAAGAAAAAAGGCAAGGATAACATGATGGTGCTGACTGGACAGTCTCGTGGAGCTGGCCGTGGCGGGGGCCGTGGGCGTGGCTGGGGAGGAGTTGGACAAACCCCTGGGTGGAATGGGAAGGGGAAGGAGTGGATGCTTCAGATGCGAAGCCACTGACCATTTGGTGGTGACCTGTCCATGCCCACCCTTGGGCATGATGCATCCTGGACATGTCCTGAACGTACAGGGGCCACAAGGGGCTCTTCCGAGCCAAGCCCAGAGGCAGCAGGATCCAGCTCAACCCAGCCTGTCAACCAGAAACAGCCTACCACCCTGGCAGTACAAGAGCTGGATGGGGAGCGTACAACAATGCCCAGCCCAACCAGCCGTCTACCCCCTGGGGAAGGGGCATGGACAATAGGAGTGCGCAGGAGAGGCCGAGGAGGGGGGACTGGCAGAACCCCTTCTTGAAGTGACGGTAGATCGGACCCAGGTGCGGATGCAAGTGGACACTGGGGCAACGCATTCTTCAATCAACTTCAATCAATCGTCTTTGTCACTGACTACAAACAGAGTGACCCTCATGGGCTTCTCTGGGTCTCCCACAATACTGTTATGGACGATATCGCTTCAAGTCCAGCTGCTGGGACTTTTGTCACGTTCCGCGTACACCAATAAACTTGTTAGGAAGAGACCTGGTCACCAAAACCAGAATCATCCTACTGTGCACGACATAAGGGGTGGAAATCGCTCTTCCTGGGGCTCAACCCAAACTGTGTTGGGTGGAGGGGGGTGACCATGGCGTGTGGTTGATGGCGCCTGTGCCTACAGACCTGTACGTTGATATTTACTGGGCAAAACTGGCACCTGAAACAACTAAAACAAGTGGAATTCTCTCCTTCCTAATCAGAAAACACTGGGTCCAGACACTCCAAACTTTTGCTACGCCTCTCGACCCACTCCACTGCACTCTATGATAGAAATCATGATGATATGCACAGAGAGACGTTTGATGAAGTTGAAGTCGGCAATCCACTGCTCTGCCATTTATATTGGAAAGCAAGGCATCGCTGCTAAATGTGACCGTACTCACACACAGCTTCAATGGTATAGGGTGAACACAGAAGGGCCACCCCAAAGCCCACGGGTTAATTGAAAGCATGCCGCCACGCTCTGGTCCCAGGGGCCAGAGGATGCGGGCTTCTGCACAACCACCCTGCCCATTATGTTTAAAGTCAAACCAGATACACTTGTTTGGGTTGCACAATATCCCGACAAACTGGCATCAATGAAGGGCATTGAGGCCACATTGATGGGGACATGCAAGGCTGAAGTAATCGAACCATCATCCTTGCCTTTCTACACACATTTGCTACAGGTATTGAAAGCTTACAAAAATAAATTGCAGAATCACACACGACTTACGCAAAATCGACACAAGCACCACCACTGGCTGCCTGTCAGTGCCTGACCCACACAGTTTGCCATCAACCTAACATCAGAATTAGGATTAGTTTTTTTTGTGATTGATTTGGCAAATGCTTTTTTCTGTCCAATAACCAAGTAGGGTCGACAATATTTTGCATTCACACAAAAACTGAAAACTGCAATACATACATTTGCCACAAGAGTTCAAGCTCGGCCATAGACTTTCCAATCAGGTAACTGATAACGAACTTGGCTGACCTCAACATACCAAATAGTGCTGTAATGGTGCAGTGATTGGATGAGAACCTCCCTGGGGTGTGTCATTGCTGCCATAATGTGCACTCAACACAGAATGTCATTTTAGCGAAATTTAGGCAAAGTCTTGGAGTGGACTCCGGGGACTGAGGACTCGCAGCCACCGCTCACCTTGCCTCAATTGACTACAATGCACCTATCCATCTTGACGTCCTGACGTGTCAATTAACATAACGGTCGCAAATTACATTTTAATCCAAAAACGAGATGGTTGACAACCGGTGCTAATGTACATTAGTGTGTTACTTGACATGATGATTCCAAACACCCATCATGCACTGCTAATGCAGCCGCTTTGGCCACCAGCCTACAAAAAGTGGGCCATCTGGTGATGGGCTTCGCTCGTCATTTTGACGGAACACTCAGTGACATAATTTGTTGCGTCAACGTTCATCGTGTCAATTAAGCCAAGATCGCTTGATCACCTTGCTGACAGCAAAACACATGACATATGGAAGATATGGAATCAATACGGCTGATTCTAACTTTAATAAATGTGAACCCCATTGCTATGAAATGCATGTCTCTCAGGAACAACTGTGTCTGATCAGACTTACAGGTCTCTCCTCTACAGGATGGCAGCATTTTTTTCACCGACGGTTGCTGTTGGCGGACCTCTGGTAGGTCCCTCCGTGTGGGTTTTGCGGTAGTCGAGCGGGTGTGAACTAAATGAGAGACCAGGGTTATCTGAACAACTAGTCCCGACTTCACTGATGGCACAAATATGCTACTGACAAAAGCACAAAGTTCCTGGGAGTGCACATCACTGATGACCTCTCATGGACTACCAACATCACTGCGCTGGTCAAGAAGGCGCAGACACGACTCCACTTCCTGAGAAGGATGAGAAGAGCCGACCTCCCCACCTCTGCACTATCTTCTACAGCGTTGCTATTGAGAGCATCCTGACCAGCAGCGTCTCTGTTTGGCATGGCAGCTGCCTAGCTGCAGACAAAAAGGCGCTGCAGAGGGTGGTGAGGACAGCAGAAAAAAATCATCAGGTCACCCCTTCCAGCCATTCAGGAACTGTACACTTCACACTGTTCCAAGAGGGTAATGAACATCATCAAAGACACTACTCATCCTGCACACAGACTGTTCTCCGTTCTACCATCAGGGAAGCGGTACCGCAACCTGCGGTCCCGCACAAGCAGACTGAGTAACAGCTTCTTTCCTCAAGCCATCAGACTCATGAACACACTGAGGAAAACCACTTGAACATTCCAAAGTCACCATGCCACTTGGCACTTTACTCTTGCACCTTATATACAGATCTTCACTTTTTCACTTTACTTCTATGACCACTGATTGTACTTCTGCTGCTGTGTATGTATGTGTGTGTGAGTGTGGGGTGGGGGGTGGGGGGGTTGTGTGTTATGTCTGTATTATGTCAATACTCTTATTACACACCGTGTGTGTGTGTGTGCGTGTGTGTGAATGTGAGAGAGAGTATTTTATTGTATAGTATTGCACATGGTTTATCAGCATGTTAGTGTTTGAATGACTGCAATGTGTAAGTGTGCATTGTCTGTGTTTATGTTGTGAATGAATATGTCAGAGAAAGAATTGTAAATTCAGTATGAGTAAGTTAGCTGTGTGTGTGCGTGTGTGTGTGTGTTGTGTGTGTTGTGTGTATGTGTGTGTGAGAAAGAAAGAGATTTATGTCAATGTCTTATTTAAATGTTTTTAGTTAAACTGCACATTGGAGACTGGTCAAACGCAATTTCAAACTTCTGTGCTAACCCTGTTACATAGAATTTTTGACAATAAAGTAAACTTGAACTTGAACTTGAACTTGAGAAGATGAGGTGTGTTCCATGTTTGGGAATATGTGTTGTACTTATACATCCCCAATAACACAGCCGATGGCTCTGTAACCAGTGCACTCCAGGACCAGAAGGCTCTCTCGATTGAATTGACAGAAGCTTCAGGTATCAATAATCCCATCGAGAATTTTTGCGATCTTTTTTCGAAAGAGGGAATGTAGGAAAAGGCCCTTTTCCAGCAACCGTCCCTCTAGTGTTCTAATGGTCCATTGACTCTGCTACTGTGTTAGAAGGCTAATGGATTATTAGAAAACCCTTGAAAAACCTTGAAACCCCTTGTACAATTACGTTAGCTTTCAATTGCCTGGGTGACCACAAACATTTGAACGGTAGTGTAGGAACTAAAGTTTTAAATTAAAACGAAAAAGATGATTCAAAAAATCACTTGGGTGCTACATAATAAATCATTCAATAGGATTGTGGTGTTGCCTGTGATTACATAATGCCAAATGATGGCTGCACATCAACTTCCTCTTTTCTTCAAATTATGAATTACCGTAATAAAACAAGTCAGAAACAAAAAAAAAGGCTTCTTTGTCAGGTTTTCCATTTCCATTTAAAAGATGTAAACAGAGGAGGGACTTGAATGACTAAGAATATTATTGGACCTCTGGATTCTCTCTAGTAGTCAATGATGCTGTGTGATGTGGAAACCTGTTTCCTCTTATATAACTGCCGCAGGATGCTGCCATCTAAACACAATCTTTTAACTTTATTCATAGCACAATCACAGACACCAACACACGCATACACATGTAAAAGCTTGACAATTTGATTATTAGAATAATTGTTAATTGAAGCCTTGATCAGTTGAAAGAAAAAATATATACGTATATCTATATTGATCAATCCTATCTTTGCAAAGTCAGAGTTCATATAAAGTTTATATAAGTGTCGCTGTGAAAGTATGACATTAGATGAAATTGCATTCTGATGAACCTCTTGTCCGTTTATGCTCATTATGAAAACACAAAGCTTGCTTGATTGTTTCCTATTTATGCAGTTATGAGGCAACCATTTCAAGAGTGCCATCCTGACTCGCAGCACAAAATAGGTACAGTCGTGAGCTTTTTGAGCTGTACTTAATCAAACAAAATCCTGGCTGACCGTAATTTGACCCTGCGCTTCAACTAATCACCAAATCAGACCGTAACATGGGCTCTGCCGTCGCATCTGCTAATTTCCTCTTTGTTTACATCGCTGTCTGACAAAGCATAGTTTGCTTACACTGGTTAAAAAGAAACGTACTGTGTAGGAATTTGTGCTGATTTAGGACTGAATCCAAATATTGCGTTGGTTTAGCTAAATCATGTAAACTTTTGGAAGTTTGGCCATCTTTCTCTTTTACATGTATGGGTGTTTTTTCTTTTTTATAGCAGGCATTTTCAACCTGGGGACTTGGAAGCAAAGGATGTGATGGTCTGAACAGATCTTATCCATCTTACCCACCAGCTTGGAGTGCCACAGAATAAACCTAAAGATGGGGGACTGTTCACTGACAGTAGAAAGCAATCTCTGAAATATTTTTTGCTATACAGCGACAACCAGCCAATAAATTTCAAACACTGGCGATAGAGGAGTTGGACGCTGGAGTCCTCAAATATATCATTTAGTAGAGATCATAGATTTGAAAACTTTGAAAACCAAGTATAACTGGAAACATGGAAGGCTTTTACTCTGGTCATGAAGAACTTTCCTGGCAACCAGCAACTACGTTGAACTCATGACTGCATTCAGAAACCTCAGATACGTCAAATTGCATTACTTATGGATCAGTTTCCTGGGCGCAAAGAGTGAAGAGCAGGGTGAATGATTCCCTCAGGACATGAAAAAGGTAGATAGCCGGTATCAGGGATGTTGGGTTGAAGCCATGAATGCTGATTGAAGTTGGATTCACAAGAGCAATCCCTCAAATCAAATCACTATATTCAAATTAATCTTTTGTTAATGGAATGTGAATTAAAAGGTGTGTAGAATATTTCGATTTGTCAGTGTTCATTCATTTTAAAAATCCGCTATTTTCCATTAATATTCAATTGAATTCAATACGATAAATATACAAGAAAAAGTTGTATAATGTGTGAAGTTAGGCAAATACAGAACGTCAGTAATTTATGAAAGCTAGTAAACTGACACTACACCATCCCACAGCAGTGTGTGACTTTCTGAATTATAAATTTGTGGATGTCTTTTCTTCCAATTACCAAGTGTTTAGTTGTTTTTTGTTGTTGATTCCAGCTCCGGCCTTCCTGTGTGGAGTTTGCATGTTCTCCCCGTGCTTGCGTGTGTTTTCTCCGGGTTCCCCCACATTCCAAAAACAGGCACGGTAGGCTGATTGATCACTCCAAATTGCCCGTAAGTGTGAGTGCGAATGGTTTGTCAATGTGTGCTCTGCGATTGGCTGACAAGTTCACGGTGTTCCCCGCCTACTTCCTTTAGCCAACTAGATAGGGGCTAGGAGGTCCGTGACACTTGTGAGAGCAAGTGGTACAGAAAATGGATGGATGACTGGATGTTATAATAACACAACTAAAAACTACTCATTCAAAATGAATTGCTTGCAGTGAATATGATACTTTCAAGTAGTCTGCCATTGATGTAAAAATGGTAATAGTGTGTTTCTTGCTGTCATACCTCTTGACCTAAAAAACTTTCTTCCCTCAACTGTGTAGGCTCGAAATGATTTCTTATTCAGTAAACAATACATCACACTCTAATAAAGCAACACACACACACACACAGAGACACACACACACACACACACACACACGTTTCTCATGCAAGCTGAGCAGGCTCGCTGTGACTCAACCCCTTTGTATGTTCGCTACATTAATTGGCTGACTAACAGAATAAAACAGCTAGTTATATTGACTCATGTTTTGACTCATACCATTATTTTCTTTCACTTATTATTTAGCAACCGCTTTGAGGGTAATACAAGGTTAATAAAAGTATCTCCAGAATTTCCGTATTTAACTTAGTAGAACACTTTGGGTGAACATACTGAAGCAGCATTGCAAAATGGCACGCTCCGAGCTTACATAAATGTCATACAGGCATACACAGATGGCTCTATTTTGATCTCTGTGAGTTGATGAGCAGTGACATCCTATACAGTCAATATGTAAATATTTATCTGCAACATTCATAGTGCTACTCTATGCTACAAATAGCAAAACGCCAACAACTTCTCTCTTCTGAGTCTATGTGATGACCCAAATGTAACAGTGAGTGATGTTTAACTCTATTTCACCAATCATATGGAGCCAGGCAGTCACATGACAATACACGGGCTTGCACAGATGAAGTATAGCCACAATTTGTATCCACAATTCAAACATTAACCAGACCTCTTTGTTTTGACTACCGTAATTTCCGGTGTATAAGCCGCAACTTTTTTCCAAAATTTTGAACCCTGCGGCTTATAGTCAGGTGCGGCTTATATTAGATTTTTTTCGTGATTTTTGTGATGACTTGATCACTTTTACTTTTAACACTATTATATACAGTAAAAGCTACAAAACAAACTGACAAATAACTCATTTTCAAATCAGACGAGTAAAAACTGGTCAAATATTTAAAAAAAAAAGATATTAAAAGTGAAGACAATTTGCAATTCTAGTAATGACACACGAATTTGATGCACGATTTGTCTTGGGGGGCCACATAGAATGATGTGGCGGGCCGTATCTGGCCTTGAGTTTGACACCTGTGCTCTAAACCCTTTCTCTTACTCTGCCATGTGACTCAGAGATTACACAAAACAGTGGGGCTGTTTGGACCATCTGCATTGTATTAAAACCCAATCAATCAGCATTTAAATTCAATTCTTCTGACATTTTGCTCACCAAAAACAAGTTGTAATGAATGTGAACTTTTAATGCATTTTATTCAGAAGGTTACTTTGAACCCTGAGGCTTAAATGGCGACGCAGCGTACTTATGGATTTTTACGGCCTCCGGCCTCCAAGGGGCGCTCTAGCAGGAAGCAAGAGCGAGACAGGCGAAGAAGAGATAATGCGGCGAAGAAGACATGCTAGTTTGTGTTTACAACATTTCGCGCATCACGCAGAACGCGATCAAGACGGACATTACTGAAAGGAAGCTTTTATACACAAACCGTCATTATGGGGGGCAAAAGAAATGCATATGATGCCGCTTTTAAGCTAAAGGCAGTCGATGTTGATGACATTGTGTTGCGGCACCCTTTTCTTTATTTCGTGGTCCCGTCTACTCTGGAGCTATACGTGTCGCTCGCTAGCGTAATGTAATTTAGCGCTTCGTGCATGAATAAGATTAGCATGAACAGACCCTCATCATGGAAAATGCTAGAAGAAATGGATAAAAACGACGACGAAAGAGATACTGAGAAAGTGTGTGGCGAAGGATATCTAACGCTATTCCAATCGAAAATTGAGGAGGAAGACTTCGACGGTTTCAGTGCACAGGAGGAAGATGAAGACGATGAAGCTCTTTTTTTTACTTTTACTTTAACCAGCCTTGTTAGTGCTGTGCTATCGTGTTGCTGCTGTGTTACCGCCGCGTCTCAGTGACTTTTACCGGTATGTTTTATTTAATCACACCCTATTAGTGCTGTGTTACTTCCGTGTTGCTGCGGTATTACTGCCTCGTCACAGGCAGTGTTTGGAAAGAAATATTAAGGTATGTTATTAAAACTTTAAAAAAGCTTTCTGTGTCCAGTATTTCTTTGTTAATAACTCGCGTGCACACTTCCGTGTTGCTGCGGTACTACTGCTACGTCCAAGGCAATGTTTAGAAAGACATGTTAAAGCATGTTATTCAAACTTCAAAAAGGCTTTCTGTGTACTGTCTTTCTTTGTAAAAAAACTCGTGTGCACGTGTGGCTTATAGTCCGGTGCGGTCTATGTAAGAAAAAACTAAAATATCCCCGAATTTTAGCTGGTGCGGCTTATACACCGGTGCGGCTGATACACCGGAAATTACGGTAGTTGGGCTGCACAGGACATATTACAAAGACAATTTGAGGATTGACTTCCCCTTTAAAATAATTTTAAAAGCCTACACAATTTATATTGTGTTTTGGAAGTAACGAGATCATGGGTGTCAAACTCAAGGCCCGTGGGCCAGATACGTTCCACCACATCATTGTCTGTGTCCCGCAAAGACAAATTGAGCATCAATTTCATGTGTCAATATTAAAATGACAAATTTTCTTCACTTTTAAAAAATAGAGGTATTGCTATCAACTCTTATTACCATTAATCTTTTTAAAATATTGGAATCATTTTTACTCGACTCTTATTTCCAAACTTGTTATTTATTAGTTTGTTGTGTAGTCTATACTGTATGGCATTGATGTTCATAATGGCCGTCCGAACGAAACTGTGATTACGATGCAGCCAGAGATAAAAATGAGTTTGACACCCCTGATACTATCCTTTTCTAAATTTAATTTAAAACTTTAATATTTGACAAAAGAAAAAAATGCGCTTCTCATATTTAAAAAGACGACTCTTGTGTTGCTTAGCCGTGATTTGTGAAAACCACATTTTCAAATTTGTTTTTTTATGTCACAAAATTACATAAAACACCAATGTACTATAAATCTATTACTGATTTGTGTGTACTGTAAACAGTGCCTTTCTAACGCCCTCATGGCCTCATTTGACATTTACCTCAACAACTCTGAGGTAAATATGACACTCAGCCTGGCAGACTGCTAATAAAGGTGACAGCGGGAGGGCAGAAAGCTGCTTGGTGTCCCACCCTGCTGTTTGGGGGCACAAACTTCACGGACGCTCAAGAAATGTCCTCATAACATCGGGCCAACAACATAGTAACATGAGTGATGTTATGTTCAGGTCACCAAAGTGTAGAAGAGAATCCAGTCCATTTTCAAAATAAAAGCTAATCCAGACTCAGATAAATGAAATGGAAATAATGCAAGTTATTTATTCTATCTTATCAAAGTCAAAGTCAGCTTTATTGTCAATTTCTCCAGATGCCAAAGACACACAAAGAAACCGAAATTTCGTTCCCCCCTATCCCACGGTGACAAGACATGGCTCACAACAGACAAACAAGTAAACAAGTATAACAACAGCGTGCTGAATAAATCATGAATAAATAACACAACAAATAAATAAATAAGAGGAGCAAAAAAAAAAAAAGGAGCAAGTGAGCGTACAGCAGACATACCAGAAAATAGCGCAACAGTGCCGCACGCTACGCAGAAGGGGGTAGCGAGTTCAGGGTCCTAACAGCCTGGAGAAAGAAGCTGTTGGCGAGTCTGGTGGTGCGGGAGCGCAGGCTCCTGTACCTCTTCCCAGAGGGCAGAAGGTCAAACAAAGAGTGAGCCGGGTGACTCACATCTCTCGCAATCGAGGTTGCCTTGCGGGCGAGATGGGAGGTGTAAATGTCCTTCAGGGAGGGGAGCGAAGCACCAATAATCTTACCAGCCGTACTCACTATGTGCTGAAGGGCCTTCAAGTTCTGTTCAGTGCAGTTACCACCCCAGACAGCGATGCAACTGGTGAGGACGCTCTCAATGGTGCCACGGTAGAATGTAGACAGGACTGCCTGAGGAGCACATGCACGCCTGAGCTTCCGCAGGAAGTACAGGCGGCGCTGAGCTTTCTTTGCCAGTGACGAGGTGTTTGCGGACCAGGAGAGGTCCTCACTGATGTGCACCCCCAGGAACTTGGTGCAGCTCACCCTCTCCACCACAGCACCGTCGATGATCAGCGGCAGGTGTTTTGTGTGACCCTTCCGGAAGTCAACAACGATTTCCTTGGTCTTGTCGACGTTCAGTAGGAGGTTGTTGTCCCTGCACCACGTGGTCAGAAGGTCAACTTCCGACCTGTACCGAGTCTCGTCGCCCTTCGTGATGAGACCCACCAGAGTCGTGTCGTCAGCAAACTTCACTATGCGGTTGTCGCTGTAGGTCGCAGTGCAGTCATGTGTCAGCAGGGTGAAGAGCAATGGACTGAGCACGCAGCCCTGGGGGGGGGCCCGTGCTCAGCGTGATGCTGGCGGAGATTTTGTCGCCAACACGCACCACCTGAGGCCTCTGACAGAGGAAGTCCAGTAGCAGGTTGCAGAGGGAGGTACTGAGGCCCAGCTCGTTGAGTTTGCAGATGAGTCGCTTCGGCACAATGGTGTTGAAGGCAGAGCTGAAGTCCACAAACAGCAACCTCACATATGAGTCCTTTCTCTCCAGGTGGGTGAGGGCCGAGTGGAGGGCAGAGCAGATGGCATCCTCAGAGGACCGCTTGGCACGGTACGCAAACTGGAAAGGGTCAATGGTGGGGGGGAGAACGGATTTGATGTGCTCCATGACAAGCCGCTCAAAGCACTTCATGATGATGGGCGTCAGTGCCACGGGGCGGTAGTCATTGAAGCAGGACGGTGCAGGTTTCTTCGGCACAGGAACGACGGTGGCAGCCTTGAAACACGAGGGGACGATGGCCTGCTGCAGGGAAACGTTAAAGATGTCCGTGAAGACACCCGACAGCTCCCCAGCGCAGTCCTTCAGCGCTCGACCCGGGATGTTGTCAGGGCCCGCCGCCTTACGGGTGTCAATAGCGGCAAGCGCCCTCCTCACACCGTCAGCAGAGAGGCGCAGGGGCTGCTCGTGTGGGGGGGGGGAGTGGTCTTCAGCGGGCAAGTGCTGTTCTGGGCGTTGAAGCGAGCAAAGAAGCGGTTTAGATCGTTCGGCAGACGGACGTCGCCCTCACAGCTCCTCGGCGCGGGCTTGTAGTCCGTGATGGTCTGAATGCCCTTCCAAAGGCTACGTGCGTCCTTGCTGTCCTTGAAGTGGGTGGAGACCTTGCACGAGAACGCCTTCTTCGCTTCTTTGATGCCTCGGGACAGGTCGGCCCTCGCTGTCCTCAAGCCAGCCTCATCCCCCGCTCTGAAAGCCTTGTCCCTGGCCCTCAGCAGTCTGAGGACAGCCCCTGTCAGCCACGGCTTCCAGTTCGCGCGAGTGACGACGGATTTTGAGCAAGTCACATCACCGATGTACTTCGTGATGTAAGAGGAAACAGAGTCAGTATACTCCTCTATGTCCGTCCGATCGTTGTAGGTGGCTGCCTGCTTAAACAAGTCCCAGTCAGTGGTGTCGAAGCAGTCACGAAGTGCATCGGAGGCCCCCTCAGGCCACACCCGAACCCGCCTCCGAACTTATCTATTCTATCCTGGTATCAAGTTGTCCACGAACCAGTACGGGTCCGCTGACCGGGGATGGGGAACACTGCCCGAACCTAATTATACCATATTTGATTTAAAAAAAAAAAAAAAAAAAAAAGGTTAAATATAGTAATACAGAGAACATGATTCCTTAAGTATTGGATTACCCTTGGGTAATAATCTTGCGTGTTCTTTGCAGTCTTTTGTCTAAATATTAGTGTGTGTATACTTTACATACAATTTCTTCCCCCATGCAAACAATATGAGCTCAATATTTGTCAATTCTAAGGGCATTTCACGATTTTGGTGAGTCCATTTCAAAGGGAATGAGAGCAGCCACTTTGAATGGAGGCGACGCAACTCAGCTGTGTCGACACCCACAACACAGAAAGATGCCTGTTTTTCCTGTACCAATCATGCATGCATCTGCAAAACTACCAAAACCCAGTCTAGCCCGCCCCTGCACAGATTTACACCACGGCTCACACTAGATTTGCGCTGGGCATGAAAATAAAACCCTTTGTATGCAGCCTTGTTGCAAACTAACAGCAATCATTTAGTGTCCAGGATTATTGCAAATAGTCCTCCACACAATCCTCCAAATACTCACGCCTTCATTCCAGTTATTATGTGATGCTGAGCAACATTAAGATACGGCTGCTGTTTCCAAATCGCCTTTGACTCCCAAGACAAAACTATCAGGCCTGCAGCACATTTTGACTCGCGTGTCTGTCTCTGCATCTTTGACCCGAGCTTGAACCCAGAGTCTCAACAATAAAGCGCAAAGGGGGGAAAACAGCAAACATTGCGTGTTTATTTTCAGTTTGTCGTCATATGCATTTCGCATGCGATTCTTAAGAAGTACCAGCAGGCAGATGCACTTTGACAACTGTTTCATTTACATATTGCATTGCATTCGGTTGGCTTCATGAAGCATCCTCTGTAGAATCCCCGTGTGCCTTCTTACCATCGTGGTTTACTGGTAAATCTCAGATGGATTTTACGCGGAGGTATTTATTCAACCTATCAACTTGATGTTCTAACATCAGTCATTGGTCTCTTGTGTCACCTCGGCCTAGCAGTTAAAACACACTAGGGGTGATTAGTGGCTACAACCATGACATTTATATGCACATCCCAAATTTATTTCCTTTATTCAGTAAACAAAGACATAATTAAAACACACCATAACGTTGGTTTACTAGGGTGCAGTGTATTATTAGATAGCCTTGCATTTCAAATGACCATAGATTTAATTATAGATCACGTCAATTAAATAAGTGAAACATTCATTTTATTCAGATGGTTGTCCACTGTCTGTATGATTTGATTATATTTAATCATAATTATATTTATACTGTCTGTATAATTTAATTAATTTTTATTATATTTATACTGTCTGTATAATTTAATTAATTTTTACCAATAACTTATTCAAATTTCTGTTACAGTTTTTCTCCTTAGAAGGATTTTTGCTAATGTGGGATTGGTTTTCTTATATATATCTATAAGCAGTGTGATTTTTGACTTGCTTAATGTAGTAAGTTCCTTGAAATAAAACTTTGTTGCGCACGTGCGTAATATAAATAAAATGCTCTCCTCTTGGATTTATTTTAGTGGCATATTATTGCCTGAAATGTACAACCTCGAGGCAATTGAGTTTTCCCATTGGAGAGCTGAGCTGCAGGACCCATTCTATTTAATAAAGTCAGAGCTTGTCGTGACAGGTAACCAGGTGGATAGTGTGACATACAGACAAATTACACTACTGTGTTTATAACCTACCGCTGATATTTTCTTTCCTAGTGTGTGCTTGTGCTTCCTATTTGTATGTTTCCCACTTGACAGAGGAGGTCGAGAGAGAGTGAGACAGAGGAACGGTCCAAGGCTACGAATTTAATCTGGCTCCTGTGGTCATGTGATTAATCGTGGCCAGGGACCAGGGTGCTGTAATTTATGATGAAGGGTGGTAGCGCGGGGTGGGGGGACTTCAACACATTGCTACTCCAGGGGGAAATCTCACTCTCCAACCAATCCGATCGTCTTCTCTAGATCTCTTTCCACCAACACAATAACATACAGCTGGGCTTTGAGTAAGCAAGCCATTAATTTCTGGGACAATGCAGGAGATGGAAGAGACTCCTTCTGCAGTTTTTAATGAAGGAGAGTTGATGACCCATGGCACACACTGGTCACAAAAATACAACCTTATCAATTTGACCTTTTTTTTAGTACAATTAAAAAAACTGATTTAAATATCAATGAAAACTGCATAACATCCATCCATTTTATGAACCGTTTATCCTCTTATTCAACCAGCCTGAGACATGAAGAAATTGATCTCAGTGAGTGAACTCGTGCAATACTGCCAAGTATTGGCATTGCTTGGTGTCGGATATTCGCAACTTCATACCTGAACTCATAACATGTTTATGAAATACCTGATGAAGCCAATGGTTCTGGCGGCCGTGGCTTATGCAGTAGAGCGGGTCGTTCAGTAACCAACTATTCGAACTCAGCTCTCTGTCCGAGTCTCGAGTCATTGTGTCTTGGGCGAGACAAAAATTCAAAATGAGACAGTATTATAAACAAAACGAACACACGAACGAACGAGTGAATGAATGAGCAAATGAACAAATAAACAAATAAATAAACAAATAAAAATAAATGAATAAATAAATCACAGGCTTGAATACTAAATGTCTCACCTGTGATTGAACTGCAAAAGTTTAAGAGTGGAATTTTTTATGATGAAACACATTCTTGGTGTTTTTTTTCTTGCTAATTACAACATTACATTTGAAAACTAAATCGTAAGGAAGAAAACACAGACAAGAGACATAAGAATGGATGGAATAAACACAACTGTAGTTTTTCATTTATAACCCCTCTTATCCAATTGTATAACCCAATCCTAGTTGTTTTCATATACCACCCCTGTCTGGTTTGAACTAATTACAGAAAATATTAGACATCAGAGCAGTGACACTCTCTTGACTTTAATGCAGCCAATGTGAGTTCACTTCCCAATCAGTCACAATTTCAACGTGAGTTTGAACATTTGATCTCTCAATGTGGAGAGTGATTTTGATGACAATAGTGTGGAAGTAAAGCAAACAAGAAATTTCTATGGTAATGAGCAGCAATACAGGTTTCTGATTTTGAATCAAGGATACGCTGACAGGGTGAATAGGGGATCTAACCTGAAACCTTTCACTTTGATTCTCGCTCCAGCATCATGGTTACTTCTGTCTGATTCAGGCTTTTTGGTAAGTCAAATGACTTTGGAAAAGGTGTTTGGTGGTGTGCTTTTAGGTGAATGCTGTGTTGCCAAGATCAAGCAGTGCTGAGAGCAGCTAGTCTGACCTTCCCCACCAGCTGCTTCCCTACGTGTGCCTTGCCAGTATTAGCCGCTTTTGCTCTCTGACTTTTTCCCTTTGCATTGTGCTGTTCATTCTCCATTATCTGCATTTACTTTTTCGGGTGCATGGGCAATCTCAACACGCCTCCGGGTGTATATATAGCAGTTCTTTCGACCTTCACGTTGTTTATGTGTCCCTGTAAATATTTATATAAAGGGACAGTGGGGCGTCATCTCACCTTACATTTGAGCTTCTCAGCAACAACACACATCATGCTGGGGAGTTTCACTTAGATCAGGGGTTGGCAAAAGGTGAGCCGCGGGCTGCATCAGGGTACGCACCCACACTCAAAGTGGCCCCTTAACTGATTTCCAAACATGACTATATTTCCTTTACCATGTCAGTTCTGAGTTGTAATAATGTTGTCGATGAGAGAAGATGGCCACGTTTTTAAATACGTATGAACATACTCACAAGAAACAGATCACGTATAAATAAGAGTTGTGCTTTCATTTTAGATATGCCGTTCCTTAAAACAGACAACAATAAAAACACCTTTCTGTTTATATTATGTTTATTGTTATCGCTTCCATTTCGAATGCTGTTCTCCATCTTTTTCACGCGCTGATCCTGCTTCTTTAAACATAAAACAGGCGTCCGTCCATCCATCGTTGCTGTGATTTTCTCTCATCGCTAGTAGGTTATAACACCCATTTCATCTCTCCCTCTCCCCTCCTCCTTCTCCTCCTCTTGAGCGCACTCCTCCACCTACCTCACAGACACATGGATGCTGCCGCCGCCGCCGCATCCTCTCCTCCTTGCTCTTTCTGAGAGCATCAAACTAAACAAAACAGAGGGTGGACAAAGAGGAACAAGTGGCCGCTCCCGGGCGTGCCACAACAATGAGTCGGTCCTGCCTAAAATTGAATGGATTAGCCAATCTATTCTGAGCTCTAATGAGATTAGAGGGGCAGCGAGCAGACATGCAGGGTGGCGGCGGCGTGGTACCTTTCCTCCGGCTCCCCGGGGACTGCTCCCACGGGAAATGGCGCCGTTGATGCCGCCGGACGCGCGGTCGATGTCGAGGGACCTTTGGAGAGATTTGAACGCACGCTCACCTGCGCCGCGCTTGAGCGGGGCGCGGATTCCTCGAAGTAGCGCTCCAAAGTAGAGAGACGGAACCTGAAGATGAAGTACCAGAAATACATCACGGTGATGCAGATGGCCATGGGAGTGACAGCCTCCAACAAAGACTGCCTCCCCACCAAGAGACAGCTGTGGTGAGTTCGGGGCGTTGGAGGTGGATGTATACACCATA
Organism: Syngnathus scovelli; assembly: GCF_024217435.2. Lineage (NCBI taxonomy): Eukaryota > Metazoa > Chordata > Actinopteri > Syngnathiformes > Syngnathidae > Syngnathus > Syngnathus scovelli. Next base: position 9,212,485 of record NC_090850.1, on the reverse strand, counting down.
GTAGGCTTCTTTGTGCGTGTGCATGGAAGCGGACGTGTGTGTGGCTTCTTGGGTGTGGAGAAAAATAGCTTTCATCTGAGCCTCTTAAAGCGTTGTGCTCACGGAAGGCGTCAAAGTTGCAGCTGAACACGAGCAGCTGTTGGCGGAAGTGGCTGGCTGTACTGGAGTAGATACAAAAACATCCGCGCCAGTGCACGAGACATACTACACATTTAGCCCGGTGTGTATACGTGTGTACATTTTGCATGATATGATCACGCGTTAGTTTTCATACAAGCGCACAATACGGGCAGGTGTTGTCACAGTCACTGTTCAACTCATTTAAAACCCACCTGCAGTTTTCCATTTAAAACAATTTGATCTATGTGTCTTTGATTTGTACTATTTAAAAAAAAAAAAAAGGGAGGGGGGGGCACCTCGCACTCCTAATTACTTATTCAGTAGCTTCCTGTGCATGTTTGAGTCTCTTGCTGAAGGCTTCACTCATTTTGCGTGTATGATTTTCCACTCCATTTGACCAGTTGTCTGCTTTAATGGTACATAAACAATATCAGCCGCACGCACGCACTCTCGTACGCACGCACGCATTCTCGTACGCACGCACACAGACACGTTCTCATCCATTTTTCTGTATGGTGTGTTGCAAATAAATCATCGTCATGAACACTCATCATCAACATCATCAGATGCTAGCCTCTTGCAAACAGCCCTATGAGTTTGTGGTTGAGCAAAGAACCATATTTTTCTGTGGGTGAAATTGGGTTTTGTTGCACCCCTCCTTGCTGGATCTCATCATCTCCACATACGTAACTGATTCTCTTTCACTGAAAATAGTGTGCCTATTCTAGAATTTTGCATGGCAGCCCTAATGACAGTCAACTCCCTTTGGATTATGTTAAAATATGTCAATGCTGGAGTGATGATCACAGTGACATTCCAAATATACATTTGCATTCGCTCGGATTCATTGATTCATTGAGAACTATACAGTTATGATATTAATCAATAGCTATTTTAGTAATTGTGTAATCCTTTCAAGCTATTGTTTGACTTGACAAATTGTTCGATTTGAAATTCTGTTATCGTTGTTTTCTATTCCAGATGAAGACTAACTTTATTTTTATTTTTTTTAAAAGGAAGTTCTTTGTTATGGAAGCATTTAGATGAAGACTAATTTAATGATTGTTCAGTTGTGTGTGGAGTTGAGAGTAGGAGGTTGAGTTGGGGTGTAGGTCAGTCACATTCTTAATTGCAGCTCAGCAAATACCTAAAATGGAAGTGCAATATTTTCAAGTTAGGACAGGAATTGGCATCTTGGTGGTGGCCACAGTTTGAGCAGCACTACTGGTGGGGGCAACAAAGGATTAAATAAGGACCAAAAAAAACATGCCCATATGACTATTTTTTTACTGAGCCAATGTCCAGATAAGTATCTTAATATATTTTAATACTTTGCATATGAAAGAACAGCTCCTCAACTACAAAGGCTACGAAGAAAAAACAAAAAACAAAACACATACTGTGCAAAAAGTCTCTCTTGCATAACAATTCCCATTCAAAGATGGCGCAAAACAGCAGAGCAACATGAAATGGAAGAACGAATTATTTGCTGGTGCTCACAAAAATTGACTCACTCAAAGATTTAATATTCTACTACCCTATCTTTGTTCTTAGGCTGGCTCGTTCACACAATGCAGTATAGGGCAGTATTTAAGGTGGTTCCCTCCGCATCACCGGAGATCTGTCACAACAGCCACTTGCAGAGCAGCACTGGCAAAACTGGGGCCCCAAGCAAAATTTTATACTCCCATTCATAAATATATCATTGATACAAACAGACCATACCATAACATGCCATTTGACACCCTTTATTAATTAAGAGTGAAACAGCTAACAACTGCAATAATGACATAAATACTAAACAAAGATAACAAACAGATATACTAATTCTAAAGTGAATATGCAAGTGTGCCATTTACAGAGGAACACTTCTGCACTTTTTTTTAATGTAGTTCATTAGGGTCATCATATGACAAAAATTATGCAAAGTCATAATTAAGACTTATGATTACCACGCCACTTAAGTGCTCTTGTGCCATTGATGAGCGGAGCGGAGGTAGGCCTAAGTCTTAATCAGCTTCATTGTTGAAAAGCTCCACTCAAAAGAGGCAACTGAAACAAGGACAGTCACTCCAATATGGAGGGTAATCCAGACATTGGATACAGTATAGTTTGATATTATTAATAATAATAATCAATCTTCAGGCCCGACAGAGGAGGGAGGTAGATTCCAATCTAATGAGTCACAGGTAGGAGAGCCAACAACTTTTATTTCAACAAGTTATTAACATTCAAGTGAAGCTTGAGCTTTCCCTTTTTGTATATTGGTTTGTTTGTGATCCAGATTCAAGCTATCATTTGTACACCACATGTTAAGTCTTACTTAACTTACTTACTGCAAATGCAGGTCGCAGCATTCCCTCTGATTGGTCAGATGCGGTGCCTCTCTCTTTCCTGATGCAAATGGTGCTAATTTGGGCACCTCATGCAATAGATGCGCATGTTTGTACGCATATTCACATCTAATGTGCAGTGCATTTGCAGAAATGACTCCCTTTAAGCAAACCAGGCCGTTTGTGTTTCAATTTGATTTACATATTCCGGCTTGGGCTAAAGACCTGCTTGCTCTTATTATCCGATGAGTTCAAAGTGCATCTAAGCAATGTCTTGTCACGTCTCGCCCCCAGTTGTTTTATTATGTGCATATTGTCTTAGTTTCTGTCCGTGTGCCTGTGTGCTCGCCCCTCCCCTCCTGTGTGCCCATGACTGGTGTGATCATTCTCACCTGCCTCTTGTTACCTGTCGTGTATTTAAGCTCTGTCTGCCCCTCACGACCCGTCGGATCATTGTTGTCGTACCGTCCTGCTGTCGTTATGTCCCGGTCGGTCGGTCGGTCAGTCGGTCGGTCGGTCGGTCGGTCAGTCAAGTTATTGTTTTGTTAAGTCATGTCAGTTTGCCGAGTCTATTAGTTTGTTTTCTCCAATAAACCCTGGTCCAAGCTGCATTTGGTCGCCCTGCTCCACCCGATCTATGACATGTCTGCCTTCAATTTATAGTATAACTTAAAAGTGAACAGCAAGAGTAAACATTTTTAGCACCAATTTCACATAAGAATCTCCCAACTAGACACCCAACAAAAATACAGAAACAACGATGATCTCGTCTCAACTTGCTCACAAAGAGCTGATATACTCTACATATATACTATAACACTACTACTAGTACAGTTACAAAATGAAACAGTGACATTGATTATGAAATAAGTTTCAATGATTTCGTGACCAGTCGACCAATCTCAGTTTATGCTTTTATTTGAAATACAACCTGCCAAAGTGGCGAGTCAGAATGGTGCAGTAGTCTGCCACAGTTGAAATTCACCCAGATTTGGAAGGTTGGCAGGCGTTAATGTCAAGCCCTGCATGCACACGATCTGAATGATTCAACTTCCTATGGACCATGTGACTTTTGGAATAATCCAAGTTTTCCAGAAGAGCTAATGTTAGGCTAGGAGTATATCCCTCACTGACAGATCTAGTTGTTCTGTTAAGGAAAAAGACATATATGCTAATATATAACATTTTAAAAAAACATTACCAAATTAAACATATTAAATTTCATATTAATGTCATTTTATCATGTATATACAATTTTTCTTCCTGGAGACATAACCAATCCAGTGGCCCTTTGATGAAATATTTGTAATTAATATTTATTATTAATAAACAAAAATTTGGGGCACAAATTAAGTAATCATTTCTTATGGCACACCTGATGATCTATCACCACACAGGAGGGTCTCGTGGCACCATGGTTGGGAATCACTGACTCGGGGTAATATGCCCCTGACTTAGTCACACAAGAGAAAGGCTTTCACTTCTTAGTTCATGCGACTGCTGTCAAATGGGATGCAAAGGACATAGTGGTGACTTGGTTTTGACGCTTCTCCCTTTAAGAGTGGCGCGGCGGTATGTCTGTGGCCATTACATCATGGTGGGGGAAGGGGCACGACCATTAAAAGTGGATTACTGTATTGCCTCAGACAGCTACTTTAACCATGAGAAGCTGATCTATGGTGTGCCTTCACTGCGCACGCCTCACAAAGTCATCCTGTGTATCCACTTGCATGTCATGTCCATTTTTATTCGCAGTGAAGTCCAGGGTCACACACACAGGGAAGCGTAACCCACCAAGTTTTATCACCATTAGTTTGAGCATGGCAAGTAGAGAGATGTTCCTGCAAGTCACGTGTGTTGTTGTCCACCAATTCTCTGACCTCTGTGGCACGTACAATCAATATCTAGACACGGCACCTTGAGAGAATGCCGATCTTGAAAAATCGATTACATCCGAGATCCCGTATGAATATGTTTCTTTGCTCGCTTCGTGTGTGTGCATGTTAAATAAATCGCAACCCACAGAACTATTACAGTTAATTACATTTCAAATGTGAAATTCCTGCTAAATATTGTCAGTGTTGAAATGTGTTGTAAAGTTTTTTTTTTCTGCTAATCATATCTTTTAATGGTGCACTTCAGAAACGGCTGCATTATGGTTAACCCATTCTGGTGCCCGTATTTATTTTTTTTATGCAATGGGGAATTCAAAAATAAAATCATATTCTGTTATTAATGTTGTCAATGGACGATATGCTGGTTCATGGCATGTGATGCCAATGTGGGTGGGACCATTAATATTTAAAGGGACTGATCCACACATGCCATAGAGACTCAAATGATAAAAACAAATTGCTACAACCAAAATGCATCCAAATCTTTGTCGAAAAGGAACGGTTTCATCTGCATTATTAGTGTTATAACACTCGTGCTAAAATAAACAATAACAAAAATCACAACTGCATCCACCAAAGAACATAACAAACAGATTCATACTCGAGTATGAAAATATTTTTGGCATTTCTTCATATGTGAGTCTTGATTCTTAATTAGAGGCCATACAACACAACAAGAAGCATCAGCATAATTTCCTCATGTGCATCTGACTAAAACCTTCTACAGTACCAGCCCTGAAAAGAACCTCCCGCACCTTGAAATCTGCCCCTCCATTGACCGTCTGATACTCTTTAATCCAACTAAACGCATCTTGAGCTCTGACTGTGATTATAGTTACACCACAAAACAATCTATACTGTAGATCAGGGGTGTCAAACTTATTTTTGTCGCGGGCCGCATCATAGTCATAGTTTGCTTCAAAGGGCCATTAAAATTGTCAACCCAAATAAATGTATGAACGTCTCATATTATATTTATAGTACACAACAAACTGATGAATAACTAGTTTTCAAAACAGAGACTAATAATAACTGTTCAAATATTTTAAAATGAAATATTGAAATCAAATCAAATATTTAAAAATACAAATTATTTCAAAAAAATGAATGGTGATAAAAAATTGCTAACAATACCTCTATTTTTTAAAAGTGAAAACGATTTGAAATTTTGGAACTGACATGAATTCGATGCACGATTTGTCTTCGCGGGCCACCTAAAATGATGTGGCGGGCCGTATCTGGCCCCTGAGCCTTGACTTTGACACCTGTGCTGTAGATCAACAGAATGTTCCCTGCATTCTGAATGAGTAGAACCGATTTTAGTACCTCCCCACTCATGCCCTAACAATGGAAGATGTGCAAATTTGGTATGCAAAGTAGTCTTCCTCAAAGAACTCGTGCTAAATAAGATATGTAATATGTAATTACTTTGAGATCATCTATAAATAGTGATTAGCTTGTTGACGTCTATATACGTAAACTGTCCACAGCTCTTCCCAACACGTGGGTGAATGTTCTCGTATCATTGACCAGATGTCTCGTCTGCTTCCCACTTAGAGTGACAGCTTTGCCCGGTGTTCCCAGTCCACCTGCTTAATGATGCATAAAGTCAGATCCCTTCTTCCCCACAACACACAAAAACACACCCACACTTGCACACAACGTGCACACAAGTCTGCCCTCTCCTTCTCTTGACCCGACATCCTCCCTCTCTGAAAGAACACACACACACACACACACATATACACACGCACATGACTCGCGTCCTCCTCCTCCTCTCACCCAGTTCCACTCAAGGAGGCCCCGAAGCGTAATCCGACACAAACTGACAACGATGCGTATTAGTTACCTCAGCAGGAGTCCGAGTCTGGGGTTGGCCTGTCATGATAATCACAAGTTTGCATTAAAAAAAACATGCAGAAATGTATTTTTTTTTCTATTCCCTCTTCTCTTTATATCTCCACCCAGCTCTTCGGGAAATCCTGTGAGAGGTTTATATATTTCACATTTATTTTTGCTTGGATTTATTCCTGCTTGTATTATGAGTGTGTTGAGCAAGGTTTCATCGCAACCTCTGAGTTGTGAATTTACACGTGTATGGGACAGTCATTATCCCCACCCCCCCACCCCGCCCCCTGAAAATTGCTCCATCCTGCTTGTGCAAAGGTAATTCGTTCTTGTATAAAGGTAAATTAGTCTTCCATTATGCCCCAGTTTTTCCCCCTGAACTAATCATCCTGCTGCTTTGGAAATCACACTTCTTTGTTTATTTTGGCAAAGTGTAGGTTTACGCACGTTTGTGTGTGTTGGTCTTTCCCTTCATCAGGAACTCGCATGTTTTTACTTTAGGCAGAATGTTTGTAATCTCCTCTCAAATGGTTTATGTCACTAAAGGGAACAGATTAACAAAGGTTTAAATGACTCCCGGCTCACCCCCTTACAACCGCCCGCTCTCTGAGCATCGCATGGGAGTAGGTCCATGCGGATGTATTTTTTTAGAGATGTCTGTGTTTTGGTAATAGGGTAACGTTCCTAACATTGAAAGAGTTCACTTTGGTGCATGTCTCCCAAAACTATATTTCTTTTTAGCATGTCTATATTTTCAGGCTAAAAATATCCTCAGTTGATAACATTATTTTTACACAGCAAAGCAGATTCTCAGCTGGATTTGTTGAATTGTGCTGAATAGTGCTACAGCATATTATTTCTTTTCCAACCAATCAGATGCAGCCAGCTAACCACAGTTATTTATTTATTTATTTATTTATTTATTTATTTATTTATTTATTTATTTATTCATTTATTTAATTTTTTTATTTATTTTTATGCGGTGATGGTTCATAGGGTAGTTGGGTGCTTGATAAAATATGAACATGATGCTTTGACCAGGCGATGAAGAGAAGACAAAAATCCCCTTTTGCAAACAAGTATGTAGTAAACAACTAGAAGAAAAAAGCCTGATGCAGTTTCAGAGGTCACAGTTAGAAATAATTTTGATTGCATAATGAAGTCAGTTGCTGTTAGTGTAGCACTATTAGCATGCAAAGTTCTATCCACTGTTGCTTTACTGAGGTTCGTAAACATTCCTAAATAAGACGTATAAATGGCCCTTGTCTCCACTGTACTGCTCCAGGCTGGACCATTGATACAAATAATTGCAAACACTTGCTTAATTCATCTGTTTTATCCGATGTCACCCAAGGGCACATGAAAACATTGATTACAGCAGACTTCATTCGGCACTGATTGACAGTGTAGAGTCCAGTATGGTTTTATGTAGGGTGAAGTAATACGTAACTTCGGCAGAAGGCATTGAATGGAAAGAGGGCCCCATCAGAGACTCACGTCACCCCATCAGAGAGCAGAGCAGCAATGACTTTTAGAATCTGCGAGTCACGCGTTCTTGACCTGTGGTGTCTCACGACTGACATGATGGCTCACAGGGAGCTGACTAGAGGAAATACATCACTGCCGTCCCTCAAATCGAGAAGGACACAGAAGAGGGGCTCCACTTCTGCCTGACAGAGATGACATTTATTATTTTATTTTTTTGTCCTTTGCTTGGTGGATTTGTGTCGAGTTGAAAAGGATATAGCAGAAGTCCAGTTCATAGAAGTCATCTGACAGGAGTTTAATCTGTTTACTGTCACATTAGAGACATTGTAAGTACAATGCAATGTACAAAACCAAAAAACAGCAGGATACTCATCAGTAACATCAGAAATGTACAGCAATCCATTGTATTATGTTGAAATTAGCGTTAGCTATAGTTGTTGTTAACGGACTGATTCAACTGTTAATTTACAGGCTATGGATGAATAATTTACAGTATTTTACAATTGTTATAAAATAAAGTAAGATTCTGTAGTAAATTCGCTGTACCGTATTTTCCGCACTATAAGGCGCACCGGATTATAAGGCGCACCTTCAATGAATGGCCCATTTTAAAACTTTGTCCATATATAAGATGTATACATTTGGCCCACGGGCCGGACTTTGGACACGCCTGCTGTCGTGGCTCAATATTGGTCCATATATAAGGCGCACCTGATTATAAGGCGCGCTGTCGGCTTTTGAGAAAATTGGTGGTTTTTAGGTGCGCCTTATAGTGCGTAAAACACGGTAAATTAAAATATATTTGTGCAAAGTACAGTCTGTATGCATGGATCATTTCTTTGGTATATTTGCTTAACTATTGCTAATAAAATAGGGCGTTTTGTACCACTCTGCGCCGTTGTGGTAGGGAACTGGGGGACTCCAATCCAAGTGGCTTTTTATAAATATAACAATTCAATTTAAGGACCATTGGGAAATTTTGGGGGTTGACTTCCCCTTTTAAATCTTGTCAATTCCTATTCACCTTTAGCAGTGAAAGGTGCTACTCAATGAAATCTTGATGTCGCCTTAAAATTTAAGAATTCTGCATTATATTGTTTTGTGATATATGAAGAGTGGCTAGTCTTATTACTTGACTGGAAAAAATGCATTAGATTAATCATGACTGGAAAATGTGTGTTACTTAGTAAATGCGTTAGCAGCAGCATTGTGCAGGAGTAATGTGTTAACGTCCTGACACCATTTATTTGTTCAGCAATCTAACTGTATGAAAAACATTGTTTATCTTCCTCGGTGCAGGGGTCAGACAGCACCCGAAAATGACTGGTGTCCCGCCTTTTTTGACAGAATGACTACATGCCTAATCTGCGCTCTCCATCTGTCAGCCCTGTCTGGCCTAAACAGACTTGATCCCCCGTCTTTTTCCCGTTCGCCTCTCCCCAGGTGGCTTTAAATGGGCTTACACGCTCTTGACTCGTAACTAACAGGCTGTTTAATGTTTCCTTGACTTTATGGTTCATTTCCTGATGCTGTTACCAGTCTGCATAAATCGTTTATACCTCATTCGATTCCATTTTGAATGGGTAAAATAGTTCAAATAAATGACGTATAAAAAAATCTATAGAAATCTATACTGTTCTTCCATTCAGGAGCTCAATATGTGGTCACATTGACTTATCTAGGTTTTTGCAATAATAATGTGGCCCAAAAATGTTTTTCAATTTTGAAAATGTCTAGACAATTTTGTTCACAGACTCAATATTATTCGTAAAATCAGCCTCAAGTCTAATTGAGCTAATAATTATAATTGGAAGCTGTTGGCTTTGTAGAGTGACTTCTACAATACTATGCAAATAATTTTAAAGAGGGAGTCAACTCAAAAGAATTCTTTACAATACTATGTTGTATGTGGCCCCATTAGTCTAAGCATGACATTCTGATTTGTTCACGTGTTAAGCAGCTAAATTCATCTCTTCTAATCAATCTCAGGGGATGACCATTTGTCCACTTGCTGTCGACTGAAAATGACATCACAGTTGCCAGGTCACAGGTCACAACCAATCTCGGCTCAGCTTCACAAAACTGGTGAATAAGTGTGTGTACTGTACATGCTGTGCAAACAGTTGGCAACTATTCAAAGTTTAATGCCGCTCCTGGAATAGGCGTAGAGTATGAAATGGATGGCCAATGTGTAATGTTGTGCAAACCTTGATCTTACCAATCTTGGCAAAAGTTATCTTTCCTTTCACAAGGCCAAAGTGTTTGAAGGGGGTTTCAGCGAGGTTGTCTGAATCAAGCAGGTCCACGTGTCTGCAATAGTGGAAGTGGGGCCCGTGAGCACAAATGATGCATGTTCAACAGTCCCCATCACTTCAGGCCAGAGAGTCAGACATTACGAAGCACTCAGAGCCATACGCTGACTGTGTCCCTCTGTCCTTTGTCTCTTTGCATTATGGTCGTTTGCTTTATCCCTCGTGTCTTTATTTCGCCTTGCAGCTTTATGTTCCCTCATGCTTTAATCCACCTGTCTTCTTTTGTTTCATCTTTGTTGTCTTAATGCTCAAACTTTCGCTTTTGGCTGCTGAGTGTGTAAAGTCGGACAAAGTGAGCTACTTCAGTGGAGCTATTTTTGATGTATGATCATCATAGTGTATTGCGGTGGAAAACTCACACATATGTGTGTGTCTGTGTGTCCTAATCACACCACACTGGTGCTATCCTTGTAGCTCGCACTAAAGTAAAGTGCTCTCCATGTGAACATCTGTCATAATAAAGTGTTATCATAGAAGTCTAAAAAGCAATTAACCCAGGTACTCCCCTAATTCTTTACCTAGTGAGCTGAGGTGGCATCTAAAAGAGACAACTGTGAGCTATATAAACATCAAACGCAGTATTCATTGCCCTTTTAGGGGTTTTTAGAAAATGTGATTTGAAAATTTGAGGGTCATGTGATGGCAGACTTCAGGCGTTAGCTTTGAATGGTGCTCTAGAGTAATAATTATTTTACATTCAAGTCTTTAGTTGATTTATCATGATTTCGATGCTGTTGGACATTTACATGTGCGCATTTCCGTAATTCTGTGCGATTGATGAAGTTTGTTTCTGACCTGTTTAATCCGGGACAGGAGGGAAATACTCTATTTTGGGCTGAAGTCGCATGCAACATTCATGAACTACTTTTCACTGCTGTCAATGTTTCTTGTTATTTCTCTATTTCTGGACCGCAAGATGTGTGCTTTGTTGTTTTCACTGAAGAGGTTGCTTTGGGGACACAGTGAGTGTGCCAGCATTTTCGTGAGTGTTTGCATTCCCCCCTCGCAAAAAAACTGCTATTAAATTCTTACTGCACTGACATGACATGACTCAATATATTGCCCCAAAAACCAGCATCACTTGCAATTAATGATTCAGAGACCACCCACAAGTAAGCGCGCATGTTCTACTTTCATCTGTCACTCTCAATAGTTGCAATATTAGGGCTCTCATGCACACTCAAGATCTGACAATTCTATACCAAATAAGGATACCGTATTTTCCGCACTATAAGGCGCACCTAAAAACCTCCAATTTTCTCAAAAGCCAACAGTGCACCTTATAATCAGGTGTGCCTTATATATGGACCAATAATGAGCCACTACAGCAAGCGTGTCCAAAGTCCAGCCCGCGGGCCAAATGTATATATCTTATATATGGACAAAGTTTTAAAATGGGCCATTCATTGAAGGTGCGCCTTATAATCCGGTGCACCTTATAGTGTGGAAAATGCGGTTCTCTCAAAACGTTTTATTACACAGTAAATGCGAAAATAAAAAGGGAACTAATATAGTGGACCTCTGCATACTCAGGGTTTAACACCTAATATGGATCCACCTATTTTTCAAAAATTGGCTGGCAACCAGTTCAGGGTGTCCCCTGCCTACTACACAGAGTCAGTTAGGTTAGGCTCCAGTATGCCCGCGACAATAATAATATCTTAGCTCCAAGAAAGTGGTAATTAAATTCACTGTGCTCTTTTCAATAGCGAGTCTGAGAGTTCAGTCAATAGTCATTGTATTTTTTACGCAGCAAACTGCTACCTAAATTATAATGCTTCACCCAGTTGTTCATAACCTTCTTGACAGTACAGAACCCCTCTAGTCTGTTCCTTTTCTTTGCCTTCATGTCCATCATCCTCAGAAAGGACTACCTGCAAAAATAGATTGAATCCAAAAGGCTGAGAGCATAGTTGTTCCGATGAATTATCACCAAGTGTGTGTCCTCACCTCCACTTTTACCCTGACTCACCGAATCCATGGGGTTTGATTAAACCCAGGTTAAGAACCATTTGCTTAGCCTGACGTTATAATAGCAGCTCTTGTGTTTGATTGGGCAAATGTGGGGATAATGCTTAGTTGGTGCACATGACTTCGCATGAAGTGGCTTTACTCCTGATATCATAATTGCATTTAAAATAACAAAAAAAAACTCAGTAGCAAACTAATTAAAATCCCTTTTCTACTGACCTAAACCAAGGTTTGCTAATGTAGGCCAAAAGTGTAAATGTGTTATTTTTCACCGCAACACCAGGTTCCCTGTAATTATAAAGCATTGTGGCCTAATAATAGAAGTCAAGTGGACATTCCATACCTTGTATCCATCTGCAGGCTACCCCACTGACATTCAGCCCAATTACTCACACTTGCTTGACTGTCACCACACCCAACAGGAGAACTTGTCCTTTAAAAGACATCAAGTTGTCTTACTTTGATCCCCAAGGCAGTGCTCTGTTTTTCTCTTTAATACGCATCACTTACTGCTGGCAAGCAGTTTGCTCTGAAGATTTAAGTTGCGGTACTGAGAACTGTGATGAATCAAGGTCCAAATTTGTAAGAGTCAGTTCTGTTCTGCGTTTGTTCTGCACTACTGATTTGACCCTGGGAATTCAAACGAGCAAATATCAACATAGCAGAAAACACGGTCAGCATCATTCTCTTTCTCTCACAGGGTAACGCCGCCAGACGAAGAGACGTCACCCACTGGTGTTGCCGAGTCTTCAGATGGGCCTATAGGTGCTACTGAGGGTGCTGGTGCTATGGCCATGCCTGCCACGTCCACCCTCTCTTTGCCCGTAAGTCAGGGGAAACCTTCCTTGCGTCGAATCAAGGGTCGCATTCACCGCAGCAAGAGCCTCGACAGCATTGATCTGCTTGACTCGAACGTAAGTAGGAATGCACATATTCATCAACAGCGTAAAACAAACACTTTCTTAAACACAAATACAAGGATATTTTACAGTTGTATTATAGGACTTTAAACACAACTATATCCCATCATTATAATGCTCCATAAACTTTTTTGTATTTATTGTATACCGTATTTTCCGGACTATAAGGCGCACCGGGTTATAAGGCGCACCTTCAATGAATGGCCCATTTTAAAACTTTGTCCATATATAAGGCGCACTGGATTATAAGGCACACCTTCAATGAATGGCCCATTTTAAAACTTTGTCCATATATAAGATATATACATTTGGCCCACGGGCCGGACTTTGGACACGCCTGCTGTAGTGGCTCAATATTGGTCCATATAAAGGCGTACCTAATTATAAGGCGCACTGTCGGCTTTTGAGAAAATTGGAGGTTTTTAGGTGTGCCTTATAGTGCGGAAAACACGGTAAATGAATATACAGTAAATACAAAAAGAACACTGTACATTCTGTGAAACAAACAGCAGACTCACTCAAGCGTGTTCTGGGGCTGTTTTGTTAAATGTAACACAGGGTTTATTGAACCTGTCTTGATGTAAAAAAAAAAAATCTTAAGGCTATTCTGGAGCGGAATGGGATGTTGAGTGTTTGCAGGTCTTTCAACAGGACATGCAGCTAATTTAAAACAAAAAGGGAGAAGAAAGAATAGCTCAGAAAAAAAATTATTTGGAGTATTCTGAAAAGTCCTTAAATAAATACTCGTGGACATCAGTGGGAAAAATCTGACAACCACCTGACTGTTTTGTTTATTGCCCCCCTCTTAAAGTGTTACACATTTTCAATGATTGTATAAATTAACCATTTGATGTTCCAAGTATTTGTTCTGCAATTGTGAAATTAAAATAAATGGGAGATGCAATTATTTTGATCAACCTTGCCATCACTCATATATGTCTGGACGTTACGTACCAGGCCAGTCTGCTAGACAACATAAAGTGCAGGTTACTGAATCACAGCTTTGACGTTACATGCACATTAAATTTAAAATATCTTGTTCTCCACTCTACACTAGTTATAGTCACGCCAAACACACACATGCATGCATGACACAATGACCTTTGGTTATGCAATGTTTCTTCGGCTTTCAGATGAGCACACAACACATTCCATATGCCTCTCTCTATGACTGGCTTACTCTCATAAAAAAGTATTAATCTGATATGTGATTGGATAAGCTGCTTGACGCTGAAAAGCCTGACCAACTCTGGGATCGTCCATTGAGCCCTCTCCACCAGTCAATTCACGATGACATGTGCTCATGTTGGTGTATGAGTGTGTGCCTGTGTGTTTGTCTGTGACGAGTCATTCTGGGAAAGCCACCAACGGTTTTAACCCCTCCCTCTAAAAAAAAAGAACCATGCCAAATAGCAACTCATGTAAGCCTGCTGAGGCTTTTTCTGGTGGCTCTGGACCACATAAGACACTAGGATACTGTATATCTCTCCCGCAAAGTAATGAATGTCTTTCAACCACTCTGTAGATTTATGCCTTTATAAACCTTCACAATGTGTTGTTTCAATATTCTCGCCTGTTCCTCCTCTTTGTGTTGGCAGTGTGTGTGTACGTGAGTGTGTGCTGGCTTCTGTTCAGTAGTGTTGGTTGTCTTTATGTGGAGCCGCCTGGTTGTCAGTGGACGAGTCAGACTTGTTGTGACCATGTTTAAGAGGCAGCTTTTGCAGTCAACACAAGTAAATGCAATTTTGCGTTCAGTGATGTGAAAGGGGGTCAAAAGTGGATGGAAGAAGATCTACGGCAAAGGGAGGCAGGGGACAAGTCATGGTCAAGCTCCGGGGTGATGCAGCACTGCCGCCCGAAGTGATGTGATACTTAGGTATTCAAATACTGGCGGATGCATTCGGGCACAGGTGTCAAACTCAAGGCCCGGGGGCCCGCCACATCATTTTATGTGGCCCGAGAAGACAAATTGTGCATCAAATTCGTGTGTCATTACTAGAATTGCAAATTGTCTTCACTTTTAATAATGTCGTTTTTTTTCATATTTGACCAGTTTTCACTTGTATGATTTGAAAACGAGTTGCTTGTCAGTTTCTTT